>NC_091291.1:73148502-73456836 GCF_032444005.1 Ranitomeya imitator | reverse complement strand
GCGACATCTACTTTTATTCCAGGGACTGCAGAAAAAGGGGGAATTTGAGGGGAAAATGAGGTGTCATTATACCACAGCGGGGGGGGGGGGGGGGGGGTGACTGCGGTACTTGGTCCTGCCTCTGAAGCTTCAGCAGTGATGACCGACTCCGCTACCACCGGGCTGGGGGATCCCGTGGAGGAAGAGTCGTCATCACTGTCTGAAAACTGCTCAACTTCAGGGGCAGAATCTGTTTAGCTGCCGGAGCAAAGCAGGCTGTAAGCTTGCTCCGCGCTAACAGTTCTGCGGGCCATTTTATCTAATTCCTCCCCTAACCCTAAAAAATAAAAATTATAATTTTTTTTTTTTTTTTTATAATCCTCTGCTGATGATGCAGGGATTACGGAGAATGGGGGTGGGTAAATTGGATGCTGGCGGATATAAATAAAGTGTTTTTTGTAACTGACAGGGCAGCACTTGAACTGTAGTCTCTCTCTCTTCTCTCCTAGAACAACTACAAGGAGAGAAGAGAGAGGTACAGCCCAAGTGCTGCCATGTTTATCAAACATTTGGGGTTTTGATCACTGTAATTGGACATATTACAGTAATCAAAACCCAGCAGCCAATGAGAAAATTCTCATAGGTTGCTGGGTCTCTGCTGGCAGATCATGGCAGGCGCACTGCGCATGCGCCCGCCATTTTCTTCCAGCAGAGAAGAAGAAGGGGGGTCAGGAGCTGTGGGCTGGGGACCATCAGAGGTATGGTGGGGGGCTCGGGGGCTCTATTTCTCTCCCTTCTGATGTGCGATCTCATCAGAGGGGAGAGAAATGCAAAGCATTTTTTTTTTTTTACAAACTATTTGCAGCGATCGCAACCCCGGGGGTCTGTAAAGACCCCCGGGATTGCGATCGCTCCAGGGGGTCGGTAAAAACCGACCCCAATACACCGGGGGACGTAAGGTTTTGGCGGGCGCATCTGCATATGCGCCCGCCATTTTGGAGCCCGGACAGGAAGGAGGAGGGTCGGGGACCGGGGGGGCACCTTCTCCGGTACATAAGGTACCGTGGGGGGCTCGGGGGACCCTATTTCTCTCCCCTCTAATGTCCGATCACATTAGAGGGGAGAGAAACACAATACTAATGCGTTTTTTTGTTTGTTTTTTTGCGATCGCCGGTAAACGGTTAATTACCGGCGATCGCAAAAGCGGGGTCGGTGAAAACCGACCCGAATCATGTTCTCTGGGGTCTCGGCTACCCCCGGCAGCCGAGACCCCGGAGAAAATCGGCCTCTGGGGGGCGCTATGTACTTTTTTCACAGCGCCGTTAATTAACGGCGCTGTGGCTTAAGTACCCTTAGCGGCCGCCGTTAAAAGGCATATCGGCGGTCGCTAACGGGTTAAGTACAACTTTCCATCTGCTCATTTTCAATATTTCCGCTCCCTCCTCTATTTTATCTGACACCTCAGGCATTATAGAGCAGGGGTGTCAAACTGCATTCCTCGAGGGCTGCAAACAGGTCATGTTTTCAGGATTTCCTTAGTATTGCACAAGGTGCTGGAATCATTCTCTGCAGGTGATTAAATTATCACCTGTGCAATGCAAGGAAATCCTGAAAACATGACCTGTTTGCAGCCCTCGAGGAATGCAGTTTGACACCCCTGTTATAGAGCCAAAAAAAGGGAGGAGACAGATGGAAAACACGAAAGTGGGAAGGTGTACTGTACGGCTACGCACTTGGTCTGAAAAGTCGTTCTGTACTGACAGAGTCCCTTTAAGTTTCTAATTATTTAGGAAGATGAAAAATACTTTGTTGCTATTTTTATTTTTTTGGACAATAATTGTTCCAATCATTGCTGCCAGTCCAGTCACCACAGCCTTACTACACGCTTTATTTTCATCATTCGTTGTGCCTGTTCCAAAACTGAATTAACACGGGGACAGGCATTTTTATAAAATCATTGTGTTTGGATGCAATGTTTATAATAAGTTTTACTTCTAAGTACACTAAGGCACATTTACCAATATTATCTAATTCTTAGACAGAGCAAACATGGACTAGATGTCCATAAAATGTGCCAGATTGATCATAAATCAGGGGTGGGGAACCTGTTTTCTGTCAAAGGCCATCTGGAAATTTCTACCATCATTCGGGGGCTGCACAAAATTATCAACTTCAAAATTACCATACTATATTTGGTCAAGCAATTAACACCCCCTAATGCGGTGGCTGAAGCTGCTTCTCTTTGGTGCAGCTTTGTTGTTTGGTATGTTTGGGCATGTTGCTTCTCACAGCTGCTTTTCCAGGTTTGCCTCGGTCTGGAGCACAGTCAACTCTTTGTGATGTTTTGTAAATCATATACAGCACATAGGAGACGCTAGGACCCCTGTATATACAGCACATAGGAGACGCTGGGACCCCTGTATATACAGCACATAGGAGACGCTGGGAGCCCTGTATATACAGCACATAGGAGACGCTGGGACCCCTGTATATACAGCACATAGGAGACGCTGGAACCACTGTATATACACCACATAGGAGACGCTGGGACCACTGTATATACAGCACATAGGAGACGCTGGGATCACTGTATATACAGCACATAGGAGACGCTGGGATCACTGTATATACAGCACATAGGAGACGCTGGGACCACTGTAATACGCTGTGTGCAGATAAGGCAAGTTGTAATTTGATCACATGATACTTTTTATACATGTCGTCCTACTCCAAGCTGTTCAGGCTTGAGAGCCAACTACCAATTAAGTAAATCTGGTGATGTGCATCTCTGTATTGAGGAGGGGTGTTGTCTAATGACATCAAAACCCTATATATGGCCGATTTCAAACGTCCACATAATTCCGGTACCGGAGTTATCCGTGTTTGTGTGCTCACGTAGCACATCAGTGTGGCACACGTGCGGCAGCCGTGTGCCAACTGAGGACCACATGGACCGTGCAGGAGACAGCGCTACAGTTAAGCGCTGTCCCCTGCTTTTGGTGGTGAAGCCGGCATTCATTCCTTCTCCCCAGCAGCATTCGCTGGAGAGAAGGAATGAAAAATCAAGTTTTTTTTTTGTTTGTGTTAAAAATAAAGTTTGTGGTCACCTCCTGCCTCCCATCCCCTATGCACCCACCCGCTTACCGAGAAATGCTCACCCAGCTCCTGCGATGTATGCTCTCAGCGCCAGCAGCCTGTCCTGTGTGAGCGGTCACGTGGTACCGCTCATTACAGTGATGAATATGCACATATTCATCACTGTAATGAGCGGTACAACGTGACCGCTCACACAGGACAGGCTGCCTGCGCTGAGAGCATACATCGCAGGAGCTGGGTATTTCTCGGCAAGCGGGTGGGCGCACAGGGGATGGGAGGCGGGAGGTGACCCCAAACTTTATTTTTAACACAAAAAAAAAAAAACACCTTGATTTTTCATTCCTTCTCTCCAGCGACTGCTGCTAGGGAGAAGGATTGAATGCCGGCTTCAGCACCACACGCAGTGGAGACAGCGCTTACTGTAGCGCTGTCTCTCCTGCAGCGGTACGTGCACACGGAGGAGAGTGCACACTGTTCTCCGTGTGCACGTGTGCGGGACGTATTGCGGTACGTGCTGCCGGAGAAAAGCGGACATGTCTCCGTGTTTTGCACACGGACACATGTGCATAGATCCATTCATTTGAATGGGTCTATGTGTGTCAGTGTCTCCGGTACGTGAGAAAACTGTCAGTACACGTACCGGAGACACTGACGTGTGAAAGAGGCCTAAAGGTGTGCTTAATTAGGCAACTTCCTTTCCTTTGGGAAAATGGGTCAGAAGAGAGATTTGACGGGCTCTGAAAAGTCCAAAATTGTGAGATGTTTTGCAGAGGGATGCAGCAGTCTTGAAATTGCCAAACTTTTGAAGCGTGATCACCGAACAATCAAGCGTTTCATGGCAAATAGCCAATAGGGTCGCAAGAAGCATGTTGGGCAAAAAGGTGCAAAATAACTGCCCATGAATTGAGGACAATCAAGTGTGAAGCTGCCAAGATGCCATTTGCCACCAGTTGTGCCATATTTCAGAGCTGCAACGTTACTGGAGTAACAAAAAGCACAAGGTGTGCGATACTCAGGGACATGGCCAAGGTAAGGAAGGCTGAAAAACGACCACCTTTGAACAAGAAACATAAGATAAAACGTCAAGACTGGGCCAAGAAATATATTAAGACTGACTTTTCAAAGGTTTTATGGATGGATGAAATGAGAGTGACTCTTGATGGGCCAGAGGCTGGATCAGTAAAGGGCAGAGAGCTCCACTCCGACTCAGACACCAGCAAGGTGGAGGTGGGGTACTGGTATGGGCTGGTATCATCAAATATGAACTTGTGGAACCTTTTCGGGTTGAGGATGGAGTGAAGCTCAACTCCCAGACCTACTGCCAGTTTCTGGAAGACAACTTCTTCAAGCAGTGGTACAGGAAGAAGTTGGTATCGTTCAAGAAAACATTTTCATGCAGGACAATGCTCCATCACATGCCTCCAACTACTCCACAGCGTGGCTGACCAGTAAAGGTCTCAAAGAAGAAAAAATAAATGACATGGCCCCCTTGTTCACCTGATCTGAATTCCATAGAGAACCTGTGGTCCCTCATAAAATGTGAGATCTACAGGGAGGGAAAACAGTCCACCTCTCGGAACAGTGTCTGGGAGGCTGTGGTGGCTTCTGCACACAATGTTGATCGTAAACAGATCAAGAAACTGACAGAATCTATGGATGGAGGCTGTTGAGTGTCATCATAAAGAAAGGTGGCTATATTGGTCACTAATTTTTTGGGATTTTGTTTTTGCATATCAGAAATGTTTATTTCTAAATTTTGTGCAGTGAAATTGGTTTACCTGGTGAAATAAACAAGTGAGATGGGAATATATTTGGTTTTTATTACGGTAAGTTGCCTAATAATTCTGCACAGTAATAGTTACCTGCACAAACAGATATCCTCCTAAGATAGCCAAATCTAAAAGAACCCCACTCCAACTTCCAAAAATGTTAAGCTTTGATTGATATTTGAGTCTTTTGGGTTGATTGAGAACATAGTTGTTGATCAATAATAAAAATAATCCTCTAAAATACAACTTGCCTAATAATTCTGCACACTGTGTACATCACATAGGACAGTGTTCTTCAACCAGTGTGCCGCGGCACACTAGTGTGCCGCGACACATGGTCGGGTGTGCCGCGGGGAACGGGAGTCAGCTGTTCTCTGTGCCGACTGTCAAGCTGACAGCCGGCACAGAGAAGCTGCAGCGCGCCGGCTCCCGGAGATCAATTGTACTCGCAGACATCTAGCAGCTGCGAATACAATTGAGGCTCTGACCGCTGGGTCAGAGCGACGCCAGCAGCGTGATCAAGTCATGTGATCACGCTGCTGACGTCACTATCCGGCGCGCAGGAGACAGAAGACACTTGGTGGTAAGTGCTCCTGTGCTGTGGAGCTGAAGACACCGAAGATTCAGCGTGGGGTGGGTTTATGGGGAGTATGTGGGGGGATTTATTAAGTGTGTGGGGGGGATTTATTCAGTGTGTGGGGGGGATTTATTCAGTGTGTGGGGGGGATTTATTCAGTGTGTGGGGGGGATTTATTCAGTGTGTGGGGGGGATTTATTCAGTGTGTGGGGGGATTTATTCAGTGTGTGTGGGGGGATTTATTCAGTGTGTGGGGGGATTTATTCAGTGTGTGGGGGGGATTTATTCAGTGTGTGTGGGGGGATTTATTCAGTGTGGGGGGGGATTTATTCAGTGTGGGGGGATTTATTCAGTGTGTGTGGGGGGATTTATTCAGTGTGTGTGGGGGGATTTATTCAGTGTGTGTGGGGGGATTTATTCAGTGTGTGGGGGGATTTATTCAGTGTGTGGGGGGGGATTTATTAAGTGTGTGGGGGGATTTATTCAGTGTGGGGGGATTTATTCAGTGTGTGTGTGGGAGATTTATTCAGTGTGTGTGGGGGGATTTATTCAGTGTGTGAGGGGATTTATTCAGTGTGTGTGGGGGATTTATTCAGTGTGTGGGGGGGATTTATTCAGTGTGTATGTGGGGGGGGCTGGAATTTATTTAGCATGTGTGGGGCAGGGTGCATTTATTCTGTGTGGAAGGGGATGGATTTATTCTATCGGAAGGGGAGTGGATATATTCTGTGGGGGTGAGTGGGGAGATGGGGGTGGACACAGTAGTGAGGGGAAAAATGTGTGCTGACAGTACTGGGAGCAACGGTGATGGGATGCGTGAGGACAGTATGGGGAGTTGGGGGAATGTGTGAGGGGGGAATGTGTGAGGAGGAAATATGGAGAGAGCAAAGGGGTATGTTAGCAGGGGGGGGATGTACAGGAGGAGGCTATTAGAAATGTGTGCAGACAGTATGGGGGGATGAAAGTGTGAGTGGACACATAATAGATACTGAGTAGTGTGAGGGTAACAGCCAGGAGGAGACAGTATGCCAAGTAGGAGGAGTGTAATGAAGGGGCACAGTAGAGAGACTGGGCTCTCTATGAGGGACACCGTATGAGAAGGCAGTGTGAAGTATGGAAAAGAGAGAGAGGGTAGTGTGGATGGCATGTACCATAAGAGGGACAGTGAGGGTCATATTATGTGCTGGGAATAAAGTGAGGGGCAATTATTTACTCAGGGGCTCAGCCTAGGGCAGATATTGTTATTCCGGAGCATTATAATAACACTGCTATCTTTAAGGGTGTTGTGTCGGGATGTGCTGCAGAAGACAGGAGAAGATGGAAGTCTGCAGAAACGAGCTCTGCCGGTGGATGAGAAGAGTCATCATGGCATCTGGACAAGGTGAAGATGAAAAGAAAGAGGCGACTCCACAAACAACGTCATCTATCAGGTACCTGGATGTAAATGTGTTTTTTTTGTGATACTAATTCTCATTTTTATTTGTTAGGAACATTAAAGGGGATGTCCAAGGTTGTGATGAGTCTGCAGTCATACTATGTGACTGCAGACTTCTGAATTCTCACAGTGCGCACTGCTATCATAATTCTCTGATGTTGGTGATTTACATACATGCGGTCACGTGCTGACTAGACATGTGTGGCCTCATTCAATGAAAATGAATTGACTGAGGCCGGACACGTCTAGTTAGAATGTGGCCAGAAGTATCCAAATCACATACTTGTGCTGTCATGACCGTCCACTCTGGCCACCGGCAAGGGAGAATCCTGAAAGTGTGCAGTGCTGTGAGAATTCAGAAGCCTGCAGTCACATAGAATGACTGCAGACTTTCATCTCAAACCTGGACGCACCATTTTGTGCCATTTTGGTTGGTGGTGTGCCTCGGAATTTTTTAAGTATAAAAAAAGTGTGCCACGGCTCAAAAAAGGTTGAAAAATCACTGACATAGGAGACACTGGGAGCACTGTATATACATCACATAGGCGATGCTGGGGAATATACATCATAGAAGATGCTGGGGGCACAGACATCCGTGGGAAGGACTGGTGGTCGTAGACATCTGTTGGAAGGGCTGGGGGGCATATATGTGGGGGGCACCGACGTGGGCTGGGGGGCATATACATGACTCAAGCGGGCTTGGGGGGGCATACACATCACTTGGGATGGTGGGGCTGCCACTGCTCTCTTAATCTTTGGGATGAGAGCATGTCACATGCTAGCTCCGCTCAAAGTTCATCCTCACACTGGCAATGGCCAGAATGAGGACATAATCCTTTAATGCATGTGCATGCAGTATTCAGTAGTGAATGTTGTGTGCCCATGCTTGCAGTGCAAGTGGGGTATTTAACCTCTTAACGACCGCCAAAGCGACTTTTAGCAGAGGTCATTACGGGGCCTAAGAATAATGCCACCTGGCGGCTGCAATTGCCATGGGTGTCAGCTGTAGAGGACAGCTGACACCCTGCTGTATCAGCAGGACTTGTTTTGGAGCCAGTCGGGGCAGACTAACCCCTTAAATACTGCTGTCAATCAGAAAAGCCGTACTTATTTGGTTACAAGAGCCCCTTAGTAACCATCGGACCCCTGTGATGAGAATTGCAGGTGCCGATGGTTACCATTGTACCCTGAGGTGATGTGATGACCCCAGGGTATGGTGGCCTGTGAGATATAGCTATAAGCTGGGGTCAGACTAGCGTATAGCATCCGATGCGATATGCGAATGATCCTCGGCTCCTGCTCTGCTGTGAGCGGGATTTGAGTGTCATGCGTCTGTGCTCCGAGCCTCTCGCACAGCTGCGGAAGAGGCGGTGAAGTGATATCTCTATCTACTCCATTGCCAGGGGTCAGCGTATATCGCACATCACTTGGATGATATCCGAGTGATGTGCGTTGTCTCACTCGCACCCATAGGCTTATGTGGGTGCAAGTGAGCAGAGACACTGACGAGTGTCAGTGACAATCGCAGCATGATTTCACTCGAACGTTGAAAACGGATGAGGAAATAAAAAAAATATAAATACCGCTGATGGGAGCTGCCCCATCTGATGTGCGATGTTTTATTGCATAGCACTCGTCCGTATTCATCGCTAGTGTGACCCCGGCCATAAGTTAAGTCTCACAGGCAGAGTCAGGGAGACACTGACTGCTCTCATGCACTGCTGTACACAAGTACTGTAGTGTAGGAGACCAGATATCAACATACAACAAATTATACATGTCTAAAAGTGCAAGAGAAAAAACAAGTTAAATAAAAGATGTAAAAAAGTTAATAAAAAAAAAAAAAAGACAAATCACAAAAAGCCATTGTGCGACACAAAATACTTTTGTGATAAAAGAAAAATGCATACAAAAAAACCAAGGCAAAAAAGTTGCTTTTTCATCATACGGACTCACAAAAAAAAAAAAAAAAGTGTATAAAAAAAAAAAAAAAAAAATGTATAAATGAAAACGCCAAACTGTCTCACAAAAAACAAGCCCTAATATCGCTCATTTACAAAAACAAAATAAAAAATAAATGTACAGCTCTCAGAGTATGATGCAAAAACAAGGGTATTTTTGTAAAATATTTATAGTCTGTAAAAATAGCAAAGCATAAAAAAAATATATAAATCTGGTATCGCTGTAATTGAACAGACCAAACAAAATCGGTCTTAACACTTTTACCGCAGTGAATGGCAGAAACCCCCCCCCCCCAAAAAAAAAAAAAAACACCCCTAACCGAATCACTAGTTTTTGTTCAATATGCGTTTGGAAAATCTGAATAAAAAACGACCAAAACATATTATATATCCCAAAATGGTACCAACTAGTCCTGAAAAAAAAAAAAAAAAAAAAAAAGAGCCCCCATACAGCTGTGTGTTAAAAAATAAAAAAAAAAAAAAAAAGTTACAGCTCTCAGAATATGGCCATGAAAAAAATATTTTTTATAAGAGAAAATAAATAACATTTATACTATGTTATAGCAGCAAAACCTTAAAAAAAAAAAAATATATATATATATATATAAATCTGGTATCGCTGGAATCGCCCCCACTTGAAGAATAAATCCGCCTAAATCACTTATACCACACTGTGAACTGCGCAAAAATAAAAAGAACTATTCTTGTACTGCCGTCTATTTGTTCATTCAACCTCCCAAAAATTAGAACTAAGCTTAGCTCACATTTATCCTGCACTCTCCGCTGAGCATTTGCGTCGACGTTTCTGTGTAAATTCCTTTCAGACAAAACCCTGGACTGAACCACTCAATTAAGGCAGAGGGAGCCTCTTTGGACTGGTCTGTGTTCTGCCAGTGTCCCATCATTTTAGGTGTCTTTAGTGCACAAACGTGAGCGACCACAAATCTCTGCAAGCCTAAAAAGATGGACACCACCAGAGAAGAAGCCAGACTTCAAAGTGCCTACATATGCCTCATTATGGTGGGTGCTTCCATTGGGGTTTCGTCTGAATTGCATTTTTTGTGGGATTTACACGGAAACCACAACATAAGTGCTGAGCCTAGAACACAAGAATGTGATCTAGCCTTATTCTTGAAGCGATCAAAAAATATTAACTACACCAAAATGTTACCAATAAAGCCCCTAGATTATCTGCACAAAACCAGCCCCACTCATGTCCGTCTTTTGTCACTATAGGGGGTTCCCACGTTACTAGCAGAAGAAAGACTCTGGAAAAGTGACATGGCTCCCAACCCTCAAATAAAATCCAGTGAATTCCGTGCTCCAAAACACAAAAGCCCCCCTCCCCCTCTAAGCCCCACTGTGCCTAAAGGTACCTTCACACTGAACAACTTAACAACGATATCGCTAGCGATCCGTGACGTTGCAGCGTCCTGGATAGCGATATCGCTGTGTTTTACACGCAGTAGCGATCTGGATCCTGCTGTGACATCGTTGGTCGGAGCAGAAAGGCCAGAACTTTATTTCGTCGCTGGATCTCCCGCAGACATCGCTAAATCGGCGTGTGTGACGCCGATTCAGCGAGGTCTTCACTGGTAACCAGGGTAAACATCGGGTTACTAAGCGCAGGGCCGCGCTTAGTAATCCGATGTTTACCCTGGTTACCATTGTAAAAAAACAAACAAACAGTACATACTTACATTCCGGTGTCTGTCCCCTCGCCGTCAGCTTCCCGCACTGACTGTGAGCGCCGGCCGTAAAGCACAGCGGTGACGTCACCGCTCTGCTTTACGGCCGGCCGGCCGGCGCTAACACAGTGCAGGGAAGCTGACGCCGGGGGACAGACACCGGAATGTAAGTTTGTACTGTTTTTTTTATTTATTTTTTTAACCTTTACAATGGTAACCAGGGTAAACATCGGGTTACTAAGCGCGGCCCTGCGCTTAGTAACCCGATGTTTACCCTGGTTACCCGGGGACTTCGGCATCGTTGGTCGCTGGAGAGCTGTCTGTGTGACAGCTCTCCAGCGACCACACAGCGACGCTGCAGCGATCGGCATCGTTGCCTATATCGCTGCAGCGTCGCTTAATGTGACGGTACCTTAAGTCACAGTAAGTGGCCACATGTTTGGCAATATTGTAGTGAGGAGAGAGCACTTAATTTACAGGGTGTGTGTGTGTGTGTGTCACCAGATGCACAAGCTGGCCACAATGTATGGGGGCACAACGTATGGGCACTAAAGTAGCATATTTGCAATTCTGCAGGAAAAAAAGCACGACGTGGATGTTACAAAATAGTTATCGCAGTCATAGATTAATTCATTGAGAGGTGCAGTTTCTACAATGGGATCACTTTTGTTGTTTTTTTCTGCTGTTCTGGCACCTTTGGGGCTCCGCAAATGTCACCCGCAAACTATTCTAGCAAAATCTGTGCTCCAAAAGCCAAATAGCGCCCCTTCCTTCTCAGCCCTGACGTGTGGCCTAAGTAATTTCTGACAACATATGGGGAAGCACCACCTTCAGGAGAAATTGCGCAAGAAATTGTGAGGTCCAGTTTCACCTATTAACCCTTGTGTACCTAAAAATTTTCAACAAAAATAAATTTTTTACCACTAAAATGTCATTTCCACGTTTCAATGTTATAAAATTCTGTGAGGCACCTATGGTTTCAAAATACTCACTACAGCCCTAGATGAACTCCTAAGGCAGTGAAATTTCCAATATAGTAACATAGTAAGGCCAAAAAAAAGACATTTGTCCATCCAGTTCAGCCTATATTCCATCATAATAAATCCCCAGATCTACGTCCTTCTACAGAACCTAATAATTGTATGATACAATATTGTTCTGCTCCAGGAAGACATCCAGGCCTCTCTTGAACCCCTCGACTGAGTTCGCCATCACCACCTCCTCCTCAGGCAAGCAATTCCAGATTCTCACTGCCCTAACAGTAAAGAATCCTCTTCTATGTTGGTGGAAAAACCTTCTCTCCTCCAGACGCAAAGAATGCCCCCTTGTGCCCGTCACCTTCCTTGGTATAAACAGATCCTCAGCGAGATATTTGTATTGTCCCCTTATATACTTATACATGGTTATTACATCGCCCCTCAGTCGTCTTTTTTCTAGACTAAATAATCCTAATTTCGCTAATCTATCTGGGTAGATAGGTGAGGTCACCTGGGGAGGGGTTCTGCCGTTCTGGCACCTCAGGGGCTCAGCTAATGGAGCCCACAATCTATTCCAATGAAGGCTGCATTCTAAGAGCCAAGTAGCCCTCCTTTACATCAGATTCCTGCTGTATTCTCAAACAGTAGAGTACAACCACATGTGGGGTACTGCTACATTCAGGGGAAATTGCATAACGAATTGTGGGGTCCAATTTCTCCCATTACCCTTCATGTAAATTACAAATTTGCTGCCAAAGTAGTATTTTAGTGGAAAAAATAATAATTTTTTGTTCTCACATCTAAAGGTTATAAAGTTTTGTGAATCACCTGTAGGTTAAAAAGGTTTTGTAAAACCATAGATAAATTCTTTGAGGGATCTAGTTTGTTTCCAAAATGGGGCCACTTGTGGGGAGCTCTCCAAATGAGACATGGCATTCACAATCTATTCCTTCTCTAGCCCTGCCATGCGCTCAAACAGAAGTTTATGACCACAGCTCTTCATTCTAAACTTCTGTGAAGCACCCGTTGGTTCAAGGTGTTCACCACACATCTAGATAAGTTACGTCAGGCCTACTTTCCAAAATGGAGTCACTTCATTTCCTGAGCATGCCAGTTTTTGTCCTACCAATGTTTTGGTTTTTTTCCCTGTTTTTTGGCAGTCTTTTTTACCAGACTATTTTTAAATCCATAAAACAAAAGAACACTAGCATTTTTTGAAGCAAAACCTCAGAGTAAGGCCGGCCTCACACTCAGCGTATAAAAATACGGTCCGTAATTTACGGCCGTAATACGCTGAAAAGTCCCCAAAATAGTGGTCCGTATCTCCTCCGTAGGCAGGGTGTGTCAGCGTATTTTGCGCATGGCATCCTCCGTATGTAATCCGTATGGCATCCGTACTGCGAGATTTTCTCGCAGGCTTGCAAAACCAACATACGGATATACAAGGGATCCATGTGCTCAAAAAATAATAAAAACATATATACTGTCTATATATATATATATATATATATATATATATATATATATATATATATATATATATAAATATTACCGTATATATTAATGAAATAAACACCGTTTGGATTGAGCGTACAATAAAATATTACAACAAACGGTGTGTTTATTTCATTAAAATAATTTTTAATAATGTGTTTGTTTTTTTTAACCCTTTACTACTATTGGATTAATAATGGATAGGTGTCATAATTGACGCCTCTCCATTATTAATTTGGCTTAATGTCACCTTACAATAGCAAGGTGACATTAACCCTTCACTACCCCATATCCCACCGCTACACGGGAATGGGAAGAGAGTGGCCAAGTGCCAGAATAGGCGCATCTTACAGATGTGCCTTTCTGGGGTGGCTGGGGGCAGATGTTTTTAGCCAGGGGGGGACCCAATAACCATGGACCCTCTCCAGGCTATTAATATCTGCCCTCAGTCACTGGCTTTACTACTCTGGCGGAAAAAATTGTGCGGGAGCCCACGCCAATTTTTTGCGCCATTTAACCCTTTAATTTAATAGCTAGAACGGCCAAATTTTGCACATACACACTACTAACATTAGTAGTGTGGAATATGCAAAAAAAGGGGGATATGACATGGTTTACTGTATGTAAACCATGTCTCATATGTCGGGTTTAGGAAGGAGATAGCAAAAGCCGGCAATTGAATTACCGGCTTGTAAGCTATCTAGCGCTGTATGAAATATATATATATATATATATATATATATATATATATATATATATATATATATATATATATATATATATATATATATATATATATATATATACACACACACACATACATACACACAGTGGGGCAAAAAAGTATTTAGTCAGTCAGCAATAGTGCAAGTTCCACCACTTAAAAAGATGAGAGGCGTCTGTAATTTACATCATAGGTAGACCTCAACTATGGGAGACAAACTGAGAAAAAAAAAAATCCAGAAAATCACATTGTCTGTTTTTTTTAACATTTTATTTGCATATTATGGTGGAAAATAAGTATTTGGTCAGAAACAAAATTTCATCTCAATACTTTGTAATATATCCTTTGTTGGCAATGACAGAGGTCAAACGTTTTCTGTAAGTCTTCACAAGGTTGCCACACACTGTTGTTGGTATGTTGGCCCATTCCTCCATGCAGATCTCCTCTAGAGCAGTGATGTTTTTGGCTTTTTGCTTGGCAACACGGACTTTCAACTCCCTCCAAAGGTTTTCTATAGGGTTGAGATCTGGAGACTGGCTAGGCCACTCCAGGACCTTGAAATGCTTCTTACGAAGCCACTCCTTCGTTGCCCTGGCGGTGTGCTTTGGATCATTGAAAGACCCAGCCACGTTTCATCTTCAATGCCCTTGCTGATGGAAGGAGGTTTGCACTCAAAATCTCACGATACATGGCCCCATTCATTCTTTCATGTACCCGGATCAGTCATCCTGGCCCCTTTGCAGAGAAACAGCCCCAAAGCATGATGTTTCCACCACCATGCTTTACAGTAGGTATGGTGTTTGATGGATGCAACTCAGTATTCTTTTTCCTCCAAACACGACAAGTTGTGTTTCTACCAAACAGTTCCAGTTTGGTTTCATCAGACCATAGGACATTCTCCCAAAACTCCTCTGGATCATCCAAATGCTCTCTAGCAAACTTCAGACGGACCCGGACATGTACTGGCTTAAGCAGTGGGACACGTCTGGCACTGCAGGATCTGAGTCCATGGTGGCGTAGTGTGTTACTTATGGTAGGCCTTGTTACATTGGTCCCAGCTCTCTGCAGTTCATTCACTAGGTCCCCCCGCGTGGTTCTGGGATTTTTGCTCACCGTTCTTGTGATCATTCTGACCCCACGGGGTGGGATTTTGCGTGGAGCCCCAGATCGAGGGAGATTACCAGTGGTCTTGTATGTCTTCCATTTTCTAATTATTGCTCCCACTGTTGATTTCTTCACTCCAAGCTGGTTAGCTATTGCAGATTCAGTCTTCCCAGCCTGGTGCAGGGCTACAATTTTGTTTCTGGTGTCCTTTGACAGCTCTTTGGTCTTCACCATAGTGGAGTTTGGAGTCAGACTGTTTGAGGGTGTGCACAGGTGTCTTTTTATACTGATAACAAGTTTAAACAGGTGCCATTACTACAGGTAATAAGTGGAGGAAAGAGGAGACTCTTAAAGAAGAAGTTACAGGTCTGTGAGAGCCAGAAATCTTGATTGTTTGTTTCTGACCAAATACTTATTTTCCACCATAATATGCAAAAAAATGTTAAAAAAACAGACAATGTGATTTTCTGGATTTTTTTTTCTCAGTTTGCCTCCCATAGTTGAGGTCTACCTATGATGTAAATTACAGACGCCTCTCATCTTTTTAAGTGGTGGAACTTGCACTATTGCTGACTGACTAAATACTTTTTTGCTCCACTGTGTGTGTATATATATATATATATACATATATACACATATACATACACATACATACACATACATATACACATATATACACATATACACACCTATTCTATGTGTACACATTTATTCTACCTATTCTATGTAACCTGTCAGTGTGATTTTACTGTACACCGCACTGAATTGCCGGCTTTTCTCTCTAACACCGCTGCGTATTTCTCGCAAGTCACACTGCTGGTCCGTGTGTAATCCGTATTTTTCTGGCTTCCATAGACTTTCATTGGCGATTTTTTTTGCGCAATACGGTGACAAACGCAGCATGCTGCAATTTTCTACGGCCATAGAAAGCCGTATAATACGGATCAGTAAAATACGGCAGATAGGAGCTGGGAATGCGTGTTTTACGGACGTATTTAATGCGCTCATACGTCCGTAAAACTCGCTAGTGTGAGGCCGGCATAACTCTTCAACCTATTGACTTCAAGTGTAAAGTATTCAGCATCTATTTAGCAGAAAACTCTAGAAGAATGTACATGCTACTTCTTTAAACACTTGTCTATGAAAGCCTGAAGCATTTACCAGAGGACATTTCACTAGTTGGAGCATGTTAAACTGGTTACATCGTGGCCAACCCCTTCCACACACAGTCTCGTGGCAGTCAGTATATGGCAGCACTGCGAGATTAGATCTGAAGGTGTCTGTAAAGATACATTACTCAGTTCTGCTTTATCTCTACACAGTAGCTACAGAGATTATTGAGGAGGACATGTTAGTTTCTCCCCTGCTTGATGCTGCCTGCTCATGATTGGTCAAACTCATGCAGGTGAAGAACACACCTCTAGGAACAAATCTATTGTAACTTAGATTGGCGTTTCCCAATTCCAGTCCTTGGGGCCACCAACAGATCATCTACTATATAATTGTCTAAGGATCACTTCCGTCTTTCTGTCTGTCCGTCTTTCTGTCACAGATATTCATTGGTCACGGCCTCTGTCTGTATGGAATCCAAGTCGCTGATTGGTCGTGGCCGTTTTGCCGCGACCAATCAGCGACGGGCACAGTCTGGATGAAAATGGCTGCTCCTTCCTCCCCGCAGTCACTGCCCGGTGCCCGCATACTCCCCTCCAGTCACTGTTCACATAGGGTTAATGGCGGCGGTAACGGACTGCGTTATGCCGCGGGTAACTCACTCCGTTACCGCCGCTATTAACCCTGTGTGCCCAAGTTTTTACTATTGTTGCTGCCTATGCAGCGTCAATAGTAAAAAGATCTAATGTTAAAAATTATTTAAAAAAAATCATCATATACTCACCCTCCGGCGCCTTTCCCGCTCTTCGCGACGTTCCGGTGCTAAGGATGGTATGTGACCGTGACGTCATGGCAGGTCCTTCTAGCGCAGGCGCGAAGAAGTTGCGGTACCATGGAACAGGCAGGGACAGCGTCAGGAGCAGGTATTTAATATTCACCTGTCCGTGTTCCGTCCGCCGGGCGCCGCTCCGTCTTCCTGTCCTCTTGCAGTGACTGTGCAGGTCAGAGGGCGCGATGACGTATTAGTGTGCGCGCCGCCCTCTGCCTGAACAGTCAGTGCGGAGAGACAGGACGCTGAGGAGCAGCGATGAGAGGCGAGTATGTTATTTTTTTTTTCATTGCAGCAGCACTACATGTGGCACAGTGCTGTATGGAGCATCTATGGGGTCATAAAGAACTGCATGGAGCATTAAATGGGGCATCTATGGGGCCATAACTGCATGGAGCATTATATGGGACATCTATGGGGCCATAATGAACTGCATGGAGCATTATATGGGGCATCTATGGGGCCATAACTGCATGGGGCATTATATGGGGCATCTATGGGGCCATAATGAACTGCATGGAGCATTATATGGGGCATCTATGGGGCCATAACTGCATGGGGCATTATATGGGGCATCTATGGGGCCACAACTGCATGGAGCATTATATGGGGCATCTATGGGACCATAACTGCATGGAGCATTATATGGAGCATCTATGGGACCATAACTGCATGGAGCATTATATGGGGCATCTATGGGACCATAACTGCATGGAGCATTATATGGGGCATCTATGGGACCACAACTGCATGGGGCATTATATGGGGCATCTATGGGGCCACAACTGCATGGAGCATTATATGGGGCATCTATGGGACCATAACTGCATGGAGCATTATATGGGGCATCTATGGGACCATAACTGCATGGAGCATTATATGGGGCATCTATGGAGCCATAACTGCATGGAGCATTATACTACGTGACTGGGCAATATACTACGTGGACATGCATATTCTAGAATACCCGATGCGTTAGAATCGGGCCACCATCTAGTGTTTCCATAATTTCCTTAGCTACTATTCTTTGATGTGGCCAGTTTAACATGAATAAACTGGTGAAAGATCCTCTTTAAAAGAGGTTCAAAAGCCTGATTTTGTGAACGGTACGTTGTTTTCCCATACAAATTAATAGGATTATTGTTTTGATAATTTTCTTTAGCACTTTTTCCAGCATTTTTTTGAGTGGATATGCTTAAAAACTAGTGTAAAAAAGATGCAGTGTGAACATAGCCTTAATAAGTAAAACTAATTCTTACCTTCTCTAACAGATCACTACAGATTGAATATTTGACAACAGTTGTTATCAGCATCGGTGCATTGAATGCAGGAACCTCAGTTAGGCCGAGATCACACATACGCGAGATATGGCTGAGTCTCCCCGGTGAAAACCCAGCTCTGGCACCGGCACTTGGCAGCGGAGCGTGCAGCCGCACAGCAACACATGGAGCTGCACGCTCCGCTCCGGAGTGCCGGCGCCAGAGTGGGCTTTTCACCTGCGAGACTTGGCCGTATCTCGCATGTGTGTGATCCCGGCCTTACACTGGGGCCAAAAATGTCAGTTTTATTACACAAGTTGAACTGCAAATCAAAGATGTTAACTAGTAGTAGGAAGGAACTTCTATGTCAGGCCACTGTGACGTTGACAAATACCAGGTAATGTGTCCGAGTACCTAGGTTGGAATCAATTGCCAGGTTAAAGCAAACCAGCTGAAATTGTCAGCTTAAGGCCACATTCAGTATTTTCCATCAGTATTTGTAGCCAAAACCAGGAGTGGGTGATAAATGCAGAAGGGGTGACCTGTTTCTATTATACTTTTCCTGATTGTTCCACTCCTGGTTTTGGCTTACAAATACTGATGTAAAATACTGACCAAATACTGAATGTGTGTTGGCCCAAGGGTAGTTTCACCCATACGATCGAAGAAAAAACAAGCTAGAAATAAAGAGGCAAAACTTCGCTCATAGCTACCCTTTCTAGCAGATCAACTTACTACTTTGGCTGGAAAACTGGAGTGGATTTTTGTTTAATGGAAAATGCTTTGTGTGAACCCTCCATGTAGCACCCATTTAATCATAATTTAGGGTGAACAGATCAAAGCAGTCACATTATTTGTCACGCTAAAAGACGCATTTGGATGATTTCTGTTATGTCTAAGTATGCAGTCATTAGTGGCCATCATTTAGGATTCCAGTCTTGAACTTGCCGCAATGCAGATAAGCCACCCATTAATGGCCAGGAGCATTTGTTAGGATTTCATAAAGGGGCGAACCTGCCAGATATCTCATTGATGTGCCCTTTCTGGTTCCTGAAGTGTAGAAGCTGAGCGAGATGAACTTCTGTTTCCAGTCTTTGATGTTAAACTGAGGCCAGAACAGGTGGAAGAAAGTTACGATTATAAGGCCGGCGTCACACTCAGCGTATGAAAATACGGTCCGTTACTTATAGCCATAATACGCAGAAAAGTCCCCAAAATAGTGATCCGTATGTCATCCGTAGGCAGGGTGTGTCAGCGTATTTTGCGCATGGCATCCTCCGTATGTAATCCGTATGGCATCCGTAGTGCGAGATTTTCTCGCAGGCTTGCAATACGGACATACAATGGATCCATGGGCTCAAATAATCGTAAAAACATATATACATACAGCGCTAGATAGCAGAAAAGCCGGTAATTCAATTGCCGGCTTTTGCCATCTCCTTCTCAAACCCGACATGATATGAGACATGGTTTACATACAGTAAACCATCTCATATCCCTTCTTTTATTACATATTCCTCTTTAGTAATGGAAGTAGTGTCTATGTTAAATTGGTACATTTCAAAAAACCTGATCTGCACATCCAAACATAGACTGAGTGTGAACAGGTGCTGAACCCAGAGTCGCCAACTCGTATATAGTTAAATAAATAGGGCAGCACACTGCAGCGCCAAAACATGCAAACTTGAAAACACAAAATTTAAACTGCATTACTGCACTAGAAATATGAAAAATGAGAGCTTTTAGCGCATAAAAATGGCCAATTTTATGTGTACCTCGTAGCCACTTTACGGCATCTCTCTTATACGAGGTCCTACTCTAAACCTACCTCGCTGAGAATAAACGTCTCCATCTGAATGGGTACATGTGAAACCTCTCCTTGGACTCAAATTCTCTCTCACTGTGGAGGGGTATTGGACCTACTATAATTAAAACACCTGAAGCTAGGAGGCAGGGAGTGCACGATCAGAAGGCTAGAGAATACATTTCAAAAAACCTGATCTGCACATCCAAACATAGACTGAGTGTGAACAGGTGCTGAACCCAGAGTCGCCAACTCGTATATAGTTAAGTAAAAAGGGCAGCACACTGTGCAGTAATGCAGTTTAAATTTTGTGTTTTCAAGTTTGCATGTTTTGGCGCTGCAGTGTGCTGCCCTATTTATTTAACTATATACGAGTTGGCGACTCTGGGTTCAGCACCTGCTCACACTCAGTCTATGTTTGGATGTGCAGGTCAGGTTTTTGAAATGTATTCTTTGGCCTTCTGATCGTGCACTCCCTGCCTCCTAGCTTCAGGTGTTTTAATTATAGTAGGTCCAATACCCCTCCACAGTAAGAGAGAATTTGAGTCCAAGGAGAGGTTTCACATGTACCCATTCAGATGGAGACGTTTATTCTCGGTGAGGTAGGTTTAGAGTAGGACCTCGTATAAGAGAGATGCCGTAAAGTGGCTACGAGGTACACATAAAATTGGCCATTTTTATGCGCTCAAAGCTCTCATTTTTCATATTTCTAGTGCAGTAATGCAGTTTAAATTTTGTGTTTTCAAGTTTGCATGTTTTGGCGCTGCAGTGTGCTGCCCTATTTATTTAACTATGTTAAATTGGTGGCTCTAGCTATTAAAATAAAGGGTTAAATCGCAGAAAAAAATCGGCGTGGGCTCCCGCACATTTTTCTCCGCCAGAGTAGTAAAGCCAGTGACTAAGGACAGATATTAATAGACTGGAGAGGGTCCACGGTTATTGCCCCCCGTCTAAAAACATCTGCCCCCAGCCACCCCAGAAAAGGCACATCTGGAAGATGCGCCTATTCTGGCACTTGGCCTCTCTCTTCCCATTCCCGTGTAGCGGTGGGATATGGGGTAATGAAGGGTTAATGTCACCTTGCTATTGTAAAGTGACATTAAGCCAGATTAATAATGGAGAGGCGTCCATTATGACACCTATCCATTATTAATCCAATAGTATGAAATGCTTAAAAAAAAACAAAAAAAAAACAAAACACATTATTACAAAGTATTTTAATGAAATAAATACGCAGGTTGTTGTAATATTTTATTATACTGGTAATCCACCTGAAGACCCTTGTCACCTGAAACAAATGTAAACAAAAACAACAATATTCCATACCTTCCGACGATCAGTCTCGTCCCACGCTGTAAATCCATCTGAAAGAGTTAACTAATTTTACAAGCAGAAGCCTGTTAATGCAGTTGCCCCTGCCTGTAATAACCCGGCGAATGAATGGACTGTAGGTCAATGACCTGTAGTTACCTCGAGTTACTGAGATGCGCCCTCTGCTGGATGTCCTCATATGAACTCGAGCCTGGGAACTTTTCAGAATATTTTCCCACGCTCAAGTTCATATGAGGACCTCCAGCAGAGGGCGCAACACCGCAACTCGATGTAACTACAGGTCATTCACCTACATTCCATTAATTCCCGGGGTTTTTACAGGCAGGGGCAGCTGCATTAGCAGGCTTCTGCTTGTAAAATTAGTTAACCCTTTCAGATGGATTTACAGCGTGGGACGAAACTGATTGTCGGAAGGTATGGAATATTGTTGTTTGTTTTGTTTACATTTGTTTCAGGTGACAAGGGTCTTCAGGTTGATTACCAGTATAATAAGATATTACAACAACCTGTGTATTTATTTCATTAAAATACTTTGTAATAATGTGTGTTTTTTAACCATTTCATACTATTGGATTAATAATGGATAGGTGTCATAATTGACGCCTCTCCATTATTAATCTGGCTTAATGTCACCTTACAATAGCAAGGTGACATTAACCCTTCACTACCCCATATCCCACCCCTACAGGGGAGTGGGAAGAGAGAGGCTAAGAACCAGAATAGGCGCATCTTCCAGATGTGCCTTTTCTGGGGTGGCTGGGGGCAGATGTTTTTAGCCGGGTGGGGGCAATAACCGTGGACCCTCTCCAGGCTATTAATATCTGCCCGCAGTCACTGGCTTTCCCACTCTGGCGGAGAAAATTGCGTGGGAGCCCACGCCAATTTTTTCTGCAATTTAACCCTTTATTTTAATAGCTAGAGCCACCAAATTTAACATACAGACACTTCTTCCATTACTAAAGAGAAATATGTAATAAAAGAAGGGATATGAGATGGTTTACTGTATGTAAACCATGTCTCATATCATGTCGGGTTTCAGAAGGAGAGAGCAAAAGCCGGCAATTGAATTACTGGCTTTTCTGCTATTAATATATATACATACATGTGTATCACTGAAATATATATATATATATATATATATATATATATATATATATATATATATATATATATATATATATATATATATATATATATATATATATATATATATATATATATATATATATACACATATACCTATACCTATACTATGTGTAGACATTTATTTTAGCTATTCTATTCTAACCTGTCAGTGTGATTTTACTGTACACCGCACTGAATTGCCGGCTTTTCTATAGAACACCGCTGCGTATTTCTCGCAAGTCACACTGTTGATCCGTGTATAATCCGTATTTTTGTCGCCCCCATTGACTTTCATTGGCGGATTTTTTGCGCAATACGGTGACAAACGCAGCATGCTGCGATTTTCTACGGCCGTAGAAGACCGTATAATATGGATCAGTAAAATACAGCACATAGGAGCTGGGCCATAGAGAATCATCGTACCGTATACAATCCGTATTTTCTGCACCTCTCACACGTCCGTAAAACTCGCTAGTGTGACGCCGGCCTAAAGCTCTCAGTTTCGGATCCTTACAGAAGAACGTACTATCCTAGATACAGGGATCATACTATTCTTTGTTCAAAGGCAAGTTGGATACTAAGCAATAGGTCATTCCGATATCAATCTGTAGTCCTTCTCTTCCGCAGTCCTGTCAAAATCTACTCCATCTAATCCGGTGCTGGCTCCTTGGCTTAAAACCAGACAGGTAGGGGCGTCATCCAGGGACACTCCCTGCTTCTCACGTTCTTTCATTAGTTGTTCTGTCAATTCTACACTTTCATATCTCACCAGTTGCAAACGTAGAAAGCCATCATCATGTTCCTTATACCTGAAAAAAGACAAAATAAATAAATAAATCAGTTACATTTTACTTTTTTATATATCAGAATGAATAAGTCCACTGAAGTTGTAGGTTTAGTCATCATTTCTGTAGATCATGCACACAGGCCACAGTAGTTGCATATACAGAAAATGTAGATTTGAGTGGCAGGATTGGAAGGGTTTCTGGGCTCTGCGAAATACGGCACAATAAGGCTATGTGTCCACGTTGCAGATTCTCTGCGGATCCGCAGCGTTTTTTGAGGTGCAGAAACGCTGCAGATCCGCAATTGATTTACAGTACAATGTAAATCAATAAGAAAAAAAATGCTGTGCACACTTTGCGGAAAATCCGCTGCGGAAACGCTGCGGTTTAAAAAAAGTAGCATGTCACTTTTTTGTGAATCTGCAGCGTTTTTGTACCCATTCCATTATAGAAAACCGCAGGGGTAAAAAACGCAGCATATCCGCAAGAAAACCGCAGCAAAAACGCACACAAAAAATGCGACAAATCCGCAGGTGCGTTTTCTGCCAGGAGAGGCAGAATCCGCACCAGAAATTCCTAAGCCTAATCCGCAACGTGTGCACATAGCCTAAGCGGTATAATAAAATTGAAGGTTAAGGGTATGTGCACACGTTGCAGATTTGCCTGCGGATTTTTCGGCACTAAATCCGCAGCTCTTGGCAGAAAACGCAGGTGCGTTTTTGATGCGTTTTTTGATGAATCCGGCCTCAGAATCTGTTTTTTCATGCATTTTTTCCATTGAAATCATGTACATTTTCCGTTCTCTCTCTAAAAAAAAACCAAAAAAAAAAAACCGGATCAGTTGCATCAGTTTTGACTATTTGCAACATTTTTTCAAAAATTCACTGGATCCCGCCTGAAGGAAACAAACTGATGTGTGAAAGTAGCCTAGCTATCCATACATCCATCTACATCTATCCATCAGGCAGAATGCGGCGAATTTTTGAAAAAATGGATCTGTTGCAAATAGTGAAAAACTGATGCAACTGATCTGTTTGTTTTTTTAGAGAGAGGAAACGGAAAATGTACATGATTTCAATGGAAAAAAAAATGCATGAAAAACCGGATTCGGAGGCCGGATTCATCATTTCACATCTCCGTTTCATACATTTTTCGCCGGATTCGTCGCTGGGCGTTTTTTCGCCGGACAGAAAAACCGTTCCTCTGTACATTTTCTCCGTCCACTAGAAACAGCTTTTCTGACGGATCCGGCAAAAAACGGATGAAACGTGTGGCCATCAGGCGCAATCCGGCGCTAATACAACTGAGAAAAAACGGATGCGGCGGGAAAAAAAACCACAGATCCATTTTTTCAAAACTCGCCGGATTGTGCCTGAAGGCAAAAACCTGATGTGTGAAAGTAGCCAGATAGATACATAGAGGTTTCTATCCATATATCTATAGATATAACTATCTGTCTATAAATATATCTATAGATAGATATAGCCATAGTTACCCATGTATAGCGATATAAATTTATCTATGGATATATCTATAGATATATAATAGCAAGGCCGATGTTTCTTAAAGAACGTTTAAATTTAGAAAAAAAAAAAAAAAAAGGAAAAAAAATGGCATGGGCTCCCGCACAATTTTCTGCGCCATAGGGGGGGAAAACCGCCAGCCGGGGGCCAATATTTGTAGCGTGGGAAGGAGTAATACCCATGGCTCCCTCCCAGGCTATGAATATCAGCCCGCAGCTGTCTGCGTAGCTTTTACTGGCTATTAAAATAGAGGGACCCCATAAAAAGAAGTGACGTGGGGTCCCCCTATATTTTATAGCCAGAAAGGCAGGCTGATATTCATAGCCTAGAGAGAGGCCATGGATATTGCCTCCCCCCCGGCTACAAATACCAGCCCGCAGCCGCCCCAGAAATGGGAATATGGGGCAATAAGGGGTTAATGTCACCTTTTTATTGTAAGGTGACATTAAGCCCGGTTAATGATGGAGAGGCGTCAACAAGACACCTATCCATTATTAATCCTAGAGTAGTGAAAGAGTTAAAAAAAACAAAGACACAGCCAGAAAAAAGTATTTTATTATTCTTAATTTAACCATGTTTACCTGCAAAAAATTAAAAATAATAAACCGCATACTCCCTGTCCGACGCAGTCCAATTAATAATGAGTGTCCCACGACGATCTCCCCTATAGAACAGTGACATCAGGTGATGTCACTGCTCTATAGACCTCCAGTGACACACTGACAGGAGACAATGGCTCCTGCAGTGCATCACAGAGGTTACTAAAGTTCAAAGTCTCACTTTATGGCATTTCTGCGTGGGAACTTTCTCACACAGCAGTGCCACAAGTGAGACTAGGGACTATTTTTTACAGTGGCGGAGGAATACAGTGCGGAAGGATACCTTCCATCATTGTATTCCTGGAGCCCCTGGAGAGTGGTTGCATCAGTTGATGCTGCTGCTCTCCACGGGAGATAGTCGTGAGACACTTGTTTTAATTGGATTTCTGCGGATCAGGGAGTATAGCGTTTCTTTATTATTGTAATATTTTTTTTTTTTTTACAGGTGACACTGGCTTCGGGTATCAAGGTGACAAGGTGATGGTGAGTATGTACTCTATGTGATATGTATGTATTCTATGTTATGCTCTGTTGTATGTTGAATGTTATATGTTGTATGTTCTGTCATATGTTATATATGTTTGTGCTTTTTTTTTTTTTTTTTAAATTCAACACATTAGCCGGTTGATGGGACTACTACTGTCGCATCATTGGCTAATGTATTGTAGACCCATCGGACGATGCACACACACACACGGCAGCCCGCATAGACCTGACAGCTTGCACAGACCCCCCCCCCAGACAGCCCCGCACAGACCCCTGGGCAGCCCGCACACACAGACATGCACAGTCTCCGCCCACACTCTTCCCTCCTCCTGATCTGCAGCGTTTCAACCGCAGCTAAACCACAGATCTTTTTTACATCTGCGGTTTTGCTGCGGAAGTGCCTGACTCAATGCAAGTCTCTGGGTGCAGAAACGCTGCAGATTCGCACAAAGAATTGACATGCTGCGGAAAAAGCAACGCTGCGTTTCCGCATGTTTTTTTAAGCAGCATGTGCACAGCGGATTTGGTTTTCCATAGGTTTACATGGTACTGTAAACCGCATGGGAAACTGCTGCAGATCCGCAGCGTCAAAAACGCTGTGGATCCGTGGTAAAAACCGCAACGTGTGAACATGGCTTTATTGTCATCGCGTTTCAGAGTCCACAGACTCCTTCAGGACAACCATGCAGAAAAATCTAATTTTATGTATAGCTGTCCTGAAGAAGGAGTTTGTGGACTCTGAAACACGTTGACAATAAACCTACAATTTTATTATACCACTAATTGTGCTGTATTCCGGAGAGCGCAGAAACACTTCTAATCCTGCTACTCAAATCTACTGTTCCATAGAAGCTTCTGCCTCTGGTTTTTCAGGCTCTGTATGTGTGGTGTCTCACACAACCTCATAATTAAAGGTAGAACTGCTCACATTATCAACCTTTTAACGTGGATAAAACTATTGCACTTTTGCATGTCTATACAATATACAGAAAATGGGAGTATACTTGGGACTACAGAACAGGAGAAGGACTTGGGGATTCTCGTTACAAGTAAGCTGAATAGCAGCACTCAATGTCAAGTAGCAGCTGCAAAAGCAACAAGATTTTAGGATGTATAAAAAGAGATAAAATCCCTCATCTCAATGGATTATTACTAAGACTGGTGCAAATCAAGTCACACTATTTCATAGGCCGTGACGATTGTGGCCTCTGGAATAGGAAAAGTAATAATCCCTCTAACCCAACAGTGTCAACAACTCTGGCACAACGTCACACATCACATAAGCAACAATGACATCGCACCAGATCAGCTAATCAAATGAAGGCCTAATAGGCGGTACATTGACCAACTTGAAGTATTACTCCTTTTAAAACCACTTGTAAGGCCACTTCTAGAATATGGGCTCCACATTCTGAAAAGGAGATTCAGGAATTAGAGTCAGTTCAAAAGCCACAGCTAGATTACTACAAGGGATGGAGGCCGCTCATATGAGGAGAGGCTGGTAAAGATGGGCTTGTTTAGCTTAGAAAAAAAAGACGACTCAGAGGAGACCTCATTTATATATATGTATGAGTAGTCAATACAAAAAGGTGTGGTACATGACTTATCCTTTGGAAAGACTGTACTAAGAACCAGGGGGCAGTCATTACGTGGGAAGGAAAAGGATTCCTGCAGCTAAACAGGAAAGGATTCTTTACAATTAGAGCAGTCAGACTGTGGAACGCTGACCATAAGAGGCAGTAATGGCAGATGCTAAGGCCTTGACTCACCGCCAACGTTCACGCTGGTCTTGATTTGGGAATGCACTAGAGTCAGATGTAGCCGATTCATTAACACCCTTGTCGTGTCTCCCCCTTTGATCTGGGCTCCGGCGCTGAGCCCACATCAAAGTCGCGACATGTCAGCTGTTTTGTACAGCTGACATGTGCACGCAATAGCGGCGGGTGAAATCGCAATTCACCCACCGCTATTAACCTGTTAAATGCCGCTGTCAAGATGGTGACAGCAGCATTTAACTACCGCTTCCAGCAGCGCCGGAGCCCACATCAAAGGGGTCACATGATTGGGGGTCGGCGATGCGTCAGGATGGTAACCATAGAGGTCCTCGAGACCTCTATGGTTACTGATGCCGGCCTGCTGTGGGCGCCACCCTGTGGTCGGCGCTCATAGCAAGCCTGCAATTCGGCTACATAGCAGCGATCTGATGATTGCTCCTATGTAGCTGAGCCGATCGAGTGGTGCCAGCTTCTAACCTCCCATGGAGGCTATTGAAGCATGGCAAAAGTAATAAAAAAAGGTTTTTAAAAATATGAAGAAATTATATATATATATATATATATATATATATATATATATATATATATATATATATATATATATATATATATATATATATATATATATATATATATATATATATATATCCCCCCTTTCGCCCCATCCAAAATAAAACAATAAAAAAAATTTTTTAAAAAACAAATCTACACATATTTGGTATCATCGCGTTCAGAATCGCCCGATCTATCAATAATAAAAAGCATTAACCTGATCGCTAAACAGTGTAGCGAGAAAAAAAATTGAAACGTCAGAATTACGTTTTTTTGGTCGCCGCGACATTGCATTAAAATGCAATAACGGGTGATCAAAAGAACGTATCTGCACAAAAGTGGTATCATTAAAAACGCCAGCTCGGGATGCAAAAAATAAGCCCTCACCTGACCCCAGATCACGAAAAATGGAGACGTTATGGGTATCATGGTGCTTTTTTTTTTTTTAAAGCAAAGTTTTGAATTTTTTTTTCACCACTTCGATAAAAAAGAACCTAGACATGTTTGGCGTCTATGAACTCATAATGGCCTGGAGAATCATAATATCAGGTCAGTTTTAGCATTTAGTGAACCTAGCAAAAAAGCCAAACAAAAAACCAGTGTGGGATTGCACTTTTTTTGCAATTTCACCGCACTTGGAATTTTTTTCCCATTTTCTAGTACAAGACATGGTAAAACCAATGGTGTCGTTCAAAAGTACAACTCGTCCCGCAAAAATTAAGCGCTCACATGACCATATTGACAGAAAAATAAAAAAAAGTTATGGCTCTGGGAAGGAGGGGAGTGAAAAACGAAAACGCAAAAAGGGCCGCGGCGTGAAGGGGTTAAGCGGCTAGTGGGCTCTCACGATGCATATATCTTAGCGCTTACAGAGGCTGCTGTATTCTTTTGTTTGAATATGTCGAATAAAACTGTATGTATGTGTGTGTGTGTGTGTGTGTGTGTGTGTGTGTGTGTGTGTGTGTGTGTGTGTGTGTGTGTGTGTGTGTGTGTGTGTGTGTGTGTGTGCACTGATTTTTCCCCACAGTTTTGGAAAGCTGGCAATAAATACAGCAATGTGATCCAAGCACAGTATAGTGGGCACCTGTACTGTTACAGTGTTATTACGAGATACCTGAATCGGGGGTGTCCAGACGGCCACTTGAAATGGTGCTTCTTACGCAAGTGAACAGTAAGGTTATTCCCACGAGTGAAGCATTTTTCACACACATGACATTTATACCTGGGGGCTGAATCTCCCTTAGGAAAGAGAGAAAAAAAAAACAACTTATAAATAGAAAAATAAAGGAACTGCATAGCAACTAAATATCAAACTATAAATAAACTGACAACTGTCCTCAGACATAGACAAGAAACACATAATTCCATTTAGACATCTCTCAGATCTGCAGAGGAGCAGAAGTTACGAGTATAATCTAGAGATACCAGCTGTAATGACCTGCCATAAATGCTGCGCCACATCTCTGGGAAGCAGGGCCCCATGGGTGCTGCGGCCACGGGAGACCAAGCCCCCCATATGCAATGCCTTCCATTTCACCCAGAGTGTGAAAATTAACGGCACTCTCTGACTGGTCATGGCGAACAGTTGGGTATCACAGGGGTCAGTTTTTGGTCCTTTTTTAAAAATTATGTTTATTAATCACCTTGTACTGCTTACAAAGTAGAATGTGAATACTTGTAGACTGCTTACAGCACAACTTAAAGATTCTGGACAAGAAATGAATAGTCTATCCTTACAAAAGACAGCTGCAAATCATTTCTACATCACCAATATGCCCTCAAAGTGAATCTGTCAGAAGGTTTTTGCTACCTCATCTGACAGCATCACGATATAGGCAATGGGAAGCCGAATCCAACGACGCATCACTTAGCTGTTCTCACAGAGTTTTCGATTTAGAATGAAGCAGAGCTGAGAAAGCTAACCCCGCCCACACCACAGCTGACCCCGCCCACACCAGGCTCTGTATATATAATGTCCACAGAGAGTGCGCTGCCTGTCACAGGAGGGGCGTGGGACCAGGGCTCACACACCAACTAGTCACAGCTATGATAAGCTCCCGATGCTAAAACAATCATTGTAAGCAAATAAAACCTTGGAGCTTGATAAGTGAGGCATCTCTAAAATCGGTTTTAACCCCTGCCTCATATTCAGACTACATAGCAAAAACCTGCAGATAGTTTCCCTTTAATACCCAGTATAAACAATTGACTTTACTACTTAGGCTACTTTCACAGTGGCGTTTTTGCCAGACGTCGCAATGCGTCGTTTATGGCAAAAAACGCATCCTGCAAAGTTGTTTGCAGGATGCGTTTTTGCCCCATAGATTAACATTAGCGACGCATTGTGACGCTTTGCCACACATCGCAACCGTCGTGCGACGGTTGCGCCGTGTTGTGGCGGACCGCCGGGAGCAAAAAATGTTACATGTAACGTTTTTTTGCTCCCGACGGATCACTTTTTCCGACCGCGCATGCGCGGCCAGAACTCCGCCCGCACCTCACAATGGGGCAGCGGATGCGCCGGAGAAATGCATCCGCTGCACCCGTTGTGCAGTGCGTCAAACGCTAGCGTCGGAATCTCTGCCCAACGCATTGCAACGGGGAGATTCCGACGCTAGTGTGAAAGTAGCCTAAGAAGACAAATACATTTCTTTTTTTTCACAAATTCTAATAGTTACCTCGTGAACCTTTCTGTAGTGTGCTTTGACAGAGCACAGGGAGCGGGCACTGAAGTTACAGTCTTCATATTCACAGCAGTAGGCAGGCAGCTTGCTATGTGTGTCCAGGTGTTTCCTCAGATCCACCAGATTCTTACAGCTACAAAGGGGCAAGTGTTGGAGACATAGATGAACAGAAGATAGGTGGCATTGAGCACAACAAGTCTTCTACAGCTTATTGTGCTGTTTTCAGCCTCCCAAGTTGCTGTAGGATTACAGATTACCAGAAAAAGGTTTTGTTCTGTCTAGCACCAGACGCAAACAATAGAGTGACCCTTCAACAGAAGCGTCTGATCGCATTCCCAGCACCAAAAATCTCCTAAATCAGCTGCAACCAGCGCAAACTGTTTTTCATGTTTCAAGACCCAGGCACTTGCCACTGAAGACTTTGAGTTTCTGCCAAGTTTAAAACTTTATCTTGTGGAAGCTTAATAATTGGCGGCACACAAGTGTATATGGAAATACCTCGCCAGCAGCTGACTCTGCATTACAGCCACTTAGAAGGAACAGGACTGCTGACAGCTTTATGTCACTGTACTGCTATCTTTATCATTACGTTGGTCCAAGGGAGGAAAAAATCTTGTTGCATTAAAGACAACCCCTTTAATATGAGAGGCACCAATAAAGGCTTTACCAAGTAACTAACCTTTATTTAAGACATGACTTTACTTCCTTCTCTCCCAAACACCAAGCGACAGTGCTGTTTTATCTACCTAGTCCATGCTCCTTTAGAAGCGGTTTTAAAACTTCAGCTCTATCAAGAACCCTTACCCAAACCCCATTTACACACTCTTCCCTGCTGGAGCACGGGGGAGGGGAGCAGACCAGCTCACACATGGTGAGAGTTCGTAGAAAAAGTGCTTGAGTAAGGCCACGGTCACACATTCAGTATTTGGTCAGTCTTTTACCTCAGTATTTGTAAGCCAGAACCAGGAGTGGTGCATATGTTTCGATTATACTTTTCCTCCACCTGTTCCACCTTTGGTTTTGGCTTAGAAATACTGAGGTAAAATACTGACCGTGTGCACGTGGCCTCAGGGTTTCTTGTCAGAGCAGCAGCTCGAAGCAGAATGAGCTATGCAGTAAAAACAGCATTTTCAGCGCGGTGTTTGGGACAAACGGAAGCAAAATAAAGGTTGATAACAAAAATAAGATTTAGTTACTCTTTGAAGAGCCCAGATAGACAGCAGATTTCAGGGACGCGCAGCACCATGTCGTCATTCAAATGACAGACAAGCTGTCCATGTTTTAGCTTTGCCAGAGGGAACCCTTTCTATGACAATTGTATAAATTGCCAACATTAGACAACTGCTTTAGTCATTTCCCTGTCCAAAGAGTAGAGTACAGTCATTCTGGAAACAAGTGGTCAAGCTGTTTTGAAGTGTTCTGAATAAAACCATGCCTCAAGGGTATGTGTACAAGATGTCTTCTTCATGTGCATTCTGCATGGAACCCATCTGAAAAAGCACTAAAAATGCCAAAAAGAATAGCAATGACTTGCTGTGCGTATGCTCAATCTTTTTGGACTTCTTTTACTAGCTCCAGGCTTCCAAAACCAAAAAATGATTCAAAGAAGTGACCGGACCATTCTTCTGGAGGCTTGTGCTGGAAGCCATTCACTATTAATACATACTATTGAAAAAACAAAACGTTGGCGGCAAAACCGACCCTAAAGGCATAAAAAAAATAAATAAAAAAAAACCACAGTATTACTCCAGTTCGCCTTGTAAGGCAAAAAAAATAAAAAAATAAAAAAAAAACAACATCTTTTATAATACTCACCCACAGTGCAGTCCGATAGGCGTTACTGTCTTGGTCCGCCGCCTCCTCTCTTCTTGCAATGTCATCCACCTTCTGTGCTTCACATGGATGACGCGTCTTACACAGCCTCTGCCATCGCACTCCTGCGCAGGCATACGCCCTGCCGAGGGCAAAGCAAAGTACTGTAATGCGCATGCGCTGGCGCTCTTTGGCCTTTCCCAGCGAATGCGCAGAACAGTACTTTGCTCTGCAGAGAGAAGTACGCCCCGCATAGGAGAACACTGTGTAGAAGCAGAGGAAGAGGACGACTTTGCCAGAAGAGAGGAGGTGCCGGATTAAGACAGCGATGCCGATTGCACCAAACCACGCCGTGAGTATAATAAAAGGTGTTTTTTGCCTTGCAGGGTGAAGCGGAGTCATACATGCAGCATTTTAGAATGCTGTCATATGGGGCTGAAAGGTGGTGGCTGCAGGTTATATGGGAAACACCTAGTGACAGGTTCCCTTTTAAAATACTTCAATTTAAACTGGTGTCTAAAAGAGGTTGTGTGCGCACAGTATTACACAGCCAACACCTAAGCCCACCCTGTACGCTCTCACGGGATAGGAGGTTATATACGGTGTGTCACATATTAGAAACGATCTACCACCAAACACATAAGGATGAATATTTAAAGAGTAAACCCTGTTTTAATTATTATTATTAAAATCTATATTCAGAGAAGACGGACTTTCCCATTACTGGGATAGGAGATGGCAGTTAGTTCTCATAAGCTTCTATGTAGAATGGGGGAGGGGGGAGGGAGGAGAATATTGGCCTCTACATAGAATCTCATCTCCTATCTCAGCCATATAACATTCTGTCTTCACTGACTACAGATTCCACCTGTGAACTGAGACCATTGATAATGACTGATCAGCTCTAGAGGACAAAGAAGCAGAATTCTCTAACAAGATATATTTTAAAGTTTCTAATCTTCACATGTAGTATTGATTTATGCAATAAAAATTTAAAACGCCTACTTTAAGATTCCCAGACTGCTGGGGACCTTTGTGGCTTCTCCACCTCTTTCTTCTGTCCTCCATATATTGGTACTGCGCGAGCACTGAACATTGAAGGTGGACACCGCACACTCGGGAGGAGGGCCAGGCTCCATCTTCACAGTCAAATCCTATATTACAACCACTTTCTCCTGTGTTTAGCACAGATGTAATATTTATGAATAATTAGCAAGAGAACGTGAAATCTCACCTGTAGTCACAATGCTGACATTTATATGGCCGCTCATCGCTGTGCCTGAACCGTATGTGAGTCCGTAAGGTAGACGGAAGTGGACAGGTCATATCACACAACGGGCATTTATAATGGTTCACTGCAAGACAGGTCAGAGGTAAAGTTATCACATGAGAAACACATGTCCTGTTTATCAGCTCATCAGACGGACAGCATGCAGGTTCTTCCTTGCCGGTGACATCACCTGGCAGACATTATTATAGGTAGGATGAGCTCACAAAATCATGGCCTCAGGTAGAAGTGACTGCGCCTTTGTATTTCAATTTCTAAATTATTAACTCGAAGGGGTTGCCCCATAACAAGTTATACGTCACCAATCAGCCATACAGATGATTAGTATATGGGTGACAAGGTTTAGGGGCTGAGACCTTCATTTCTTTTTCCAAGAGAGGGTCGTCTCTGTGTGTGGGGTGGTAGTGTGTAATTGCAGCCACTACCACTTCATTCACACAGAGGACTTTGGGCTCCCTCGGGATTGTGATCAATTGGGGTCTCACCAGTGGGACCCCCAGTGATCACACATTTATCCCCTTTTCTGTGGATAGGAGAAGCATGCTGTGTATGGGACAGGCCCTTTAAGCATGCCTCTACTCCGCTGATCGCTGACGGACGGTAGTTGTTTGCCAGTTATTGAAATAGTCCACAAGCTAAAGCAAAGCATAATTCAAAATATCATTACAGAATTCATATTAATCCAGCAGTATTGGTAAAATATGCTGAACATAGAACTACATACACGTAGTATTATTACAGAAGAGCATTACACTCACCGTGATTCCGCATGTGGTCCCGCAGGAGGCGTTCTGTTGCAAATCTCTTAGAGCAATGTGTGCACTGGAACCGATGTTCTGCAGAAACACAAAGACATTACAGGTCTGCAGCACATCAACGTAATGGGGATAAAGAATAAAGAGACCATTGAACGACGGCCCAAGACCCAGGGAGGGGCGGCAAGGACTTGTACCCGACTGCTGGTGATGTATGTACCGCTATACCAGGACTAGAACTTTAGTGGGGTGAAGGAACCATGACACTTGTGTAGGGGCCTCATCACCTAGGAGGCCTCTCCTCTCCCGTATAATGCAGTCAGTCAGGGAGAGATCGGTCAGTCCCCCGGAGCAGTGTGAGGAAACGCCAGCCTCCGAGGAGGCACCGGACTAGTCTCTTCTCTGCCCACGTACCCAGCAGAATAACCCAACTAGATGTTCTCTGAAATGTCGCAGTGTTTCAGAGACAGACCCAAGCTTCAGGCTGATTCTTGCAGCCCGGGTACAGCATGAAGCGAGTGATAAGTTCAGATGGTAACCAATAGCCTGTTTATTAACATTGCACTAAGACTTTTTATTCAAAATTAACCCTTTCAGGGGGCACATGCTTGCTGTGCCGATATTTATACACAGGAGGGGATATGGAAGTAGCCATGCTTTTTTGGCAAGCCGACGTCCAAAAATTATCCTCATTTCAGCAGTAGGTTGTAGGGTAGTACGTTTGTTAAATAAAAAAAGCTATAGGTTTTTAAAAGGCTTTCCAAAAATGATCCCTTTTTTTGAGCAGCGATACATTTGCTGTTTAGAAAGAGAATAAGAACGTTTTTTCTAACAAGCGGTTCGTCCATGGGAAAAAGTTTTTAACTGGATGTCAGCTCGGCTCTTTATCTCGAACCAACACCCTCCCGTCCCTGACGACATCACCTCCTCGGCACACCGATCTGCCCCAAGTTTCGGGCACCACAGAATCATCATCTATTGTGATTGTGGGAAGTGTCCTGAACGCCCTGGCCTCCTGCCCGATTCCCACCTTGAGATTTGTCCTGGCTCAGAGTGTTACTACCACTGCCCATGGATACAATTACCCTTTTGTCTAGGGGCAAGAGACAGTAACAGCCTTTTCCATACAATCGTATCAATCATAAGCAATACTAAAAAGGATAGAGACTAATGTAGTGAGGGGGTGATCTCTCCCTGCTCACCCTACCTCACCGCAGAGGTTGGCACCCTAAGTTCGACGTGGCGCCCCCGCTCACCGACGGCTCTCCCTTGAGACCCTATAGGGAACTTAATAAGGAAAACCTCCACCAACACCAATAGTTTCTGAAGTGCAGTTGTGCTATAAAGTGCTTAGTCAAGAAACTGCAGCAGTCTTTTGGGGGAATAATGCCCAGATTTGTTCAGGGTTTCATAGGTTTTTCAAACCCTTATCACTTATATACTAGGGGTGCATATGTTTATGATATCAGAGGTAAAGATAGATCTCCCAATAACTATAGCCATTATAATTTCTGAATATTTTCCCACGCTATAGAGTTCATGCCGACAGGGGGGCACAGCTTCGTTGACGGCACCGCTAGTCACCGAAGCTCCGCTCCCTGCATTTCATTCATTCCCCAGGAGTGGCCGCATTAGCAGCGCTCCTGGTTGTAAATGTAAATGCCCCCAGATATGGATTACAGCGTAGGATTGACTGTACAGCTGACAGGTATGGGATATTGTTGCTTTTTAATTTTGGAATTTTTTAAAGGAGAACGAGGGTTTTGCTTGGATTGAGCGTGCAATAAAGATATTAAAAACCTGTGTGTTTCATTATTTCATTAAAATACTTTTTTCTGAGTGAGTGAGTGTGACTAACTCTTTCACAACTGTGGGATTAGTAATGGTAGGTATCTTATTGACACCTCTCCATTACCAAGCCGGCTTAATGTCACCTTACAAGAGGAAAGTGTCATTAACCCCTTATTACCCCATATGCCACTGCTACAGGGCAGTGGGAAGAACCTGGCAAAGCTCCAGAATTGGTGCACCTAATAGATGCGCCTTTTCCGGGCAGCTGCGGGCTGTTTTTTTTTTTTAAAGCTGGGGGGGCCCATGGCCATGGCCCCTTACCAGCCTGAGTATAGCCCGCACCTGTGAGTTTTGCCAGGTAGGTTGGAAAAAATAGGGCGGACCCCACGTTGTTTTGTCTTTCATCCCTTCTTCTCTGCTCACACTGATTTCAGTCCATGAAAACACTCTGACATGTGCATAGACCCATTCATTTGAATGGGTCTATGTGTCAGTGTTTCCGGTACATGAGAATACTGTCACTACATGTACTGGAGGCACTGACATGTGAAACTGGACTTATGCAGATTTAGATGGAAATCCTGAAGAAAGAGTTTAGTGAAGATCAGATGATGATTGATGATATTATTATTATCATTAATAATATCATCATCTGAACGGAGCCTTATACAGATTTATATGGGAAGCAGAATTAACAAAAAACAGTTCAGAAATTACTATTTTGTTTTAAAAGTCAAGCACCATTTGGTACAAGGGACAAGACCGCTTTATTCTTCAGGTCAGTAGGATTATTGCGGTATGGAAAACCTGCCTACTTAAAGCCAAAAGAGTTTTCTGCAAAACATATATATATATTTTTTTTTACTCAGTTCTGCTATGTGACATGAATATTTTCACTTTTAATCGCTGGTCTAATGCCCTACAATACATCTGTACTGCAGTGCATGAGACCGGTCAGTTATACAATCACATAGCCTGTTAAACTATTTATGACTGGGCCTAACAGGCCACCATAGTCCGAGGCCATTACTTGCACTGGGCTTGCAATGGCAACAATCGGGACCTGAAAACTCGGGATGCTGATAGGGAATCTATCACCAAGGTTTTTGCCATGTAATCCGAGAGCACTATGATATAGGGGAAGAGAGCCTGATTCCAGTGATTTGTTACTTACTGTGCTTTGCTTTTTCAATACAATCAGTGCTTTATCATCAGGAGATTATCACTAGAGGACTAGGTGTCTTGTGCCTCCTGTACTAACCACATTCCAGCATTGATTAGCAGCTTCTGTAAGAATACACAGTGTACACAGAAAGCTGCCAATCAGCGGTGTGGCGGGGTTATACTGGGCTCAGCATTCAGAGAACTGCTAGATCTGCAGCAGAAAAAAAACAAACAAACTTGTAATTCGATCACAACTGATGAACCCAGTAAACTAAGTGAAACATTGCTGGAATTAGGGTCTCTGTCCCTTCAACATGCTGCTCTCAGATAACAGCAAAAAAATAGAAAAAAAAATTGGAGTCCGGCTCAACAAGACTGGATTTTCCTTTACTTTTTCAAAAGAAAATATAGTGCATACAAAAGAAAAATTTACATGGTCGACATGACTCAGTCGACGCGTTTCGACTGCACTAGGTAGTCTTACTCATGAGTAAGGCATTTCCAGAAAACAAATAAAACCTGATTAACCCTTTCCCCCCCATAAGGTGAATTAATGTGCTGGGCAGGGGCCACAGGTTTGGAGGTGCGAGTGGTTTCCATATAGGGCAGATGCCGGTGATATTCTATAGCCGATTCTGTGTGTTACCATTCAGATTTCACTGTATTTATACAACGTCAAGACTTTTGGGGAATTGGGGCCATAAGGAAAGATGGTCCAAAATGGAGATAACGAGTTGGTGGAACATCTAAATAAGGACCCTCACTGCTATTGGTGGAGAGAAGGATGGTGACAGGGAAATACAAGGATCTCTTCAATATTCAGACACCAACCTGCAGCATAGCTCGGAGGATTTACTCGTATTTCTCAGTGAAAAAAGGGACAGACTTACGATCTAAAGACGTTTGCCGCCTGAGGTGGTCGTAGAATTTAGTGTTGTTGGAAAACATCCCACCACAGTTGGGACAGGACACGACCTTCTCTTGCGTGTGGCTTCGCAGGTGCTCTCGTAACTTGCAGCGACTTTTACAAGAACAGTCACAGTCTATGAAGTCATGGGGGTAGAAGAAACTGTTAGAGTCCAGATATTGCAGCACACAAAAGCACAAAGAGAAGGTTTGGCAGGAAATATTTGGATATTACCTTTCCAGCCACACATCAGGACGCGGTTCTCCTTACCGGCTACTTCGTATTCTGCGCTCAGACCATGAGAGTCAACGTGTCTGTAGTACCACTCGGCATTGTCAAATAAGCTCTATTAGATCAACAAAGAAGGTAAAAAAAGCACGGATTAAAGACCAGGCTGGAGCTCTCCACAAATGGCTACCATTTACCCAATGTCACACACACAGCAGGGGACCCGGAGGCTCTTCTGCAGCGATGGGATCACCAATGGTAATATCGTAATGGAGCTAACTCTATCCCTACACATCACCTGCTGACCAGGCAGAACAATAAAACCACCAGCTTAGTATTGAGCCACAAGACCTTCAGAAGTGTCCAGTGTTATTTGGCACCACGACATTGAGATCCTTTCCGAGGTGGGTTCTTGATGGGGTGGGATTGCTTTTCCACATAGCCCACAGATGCCGGCCCTCAGACCACTAGTGAATGCCAGGATCCAGGGTCTCCTAGCTGATCATTGCCCAGAGCAGCTCCATGCCTCTGCTAGCATGACAACTGCACAGGAGCATGAAGCCTCACTAGAGCCGAATTATATTCCACCCCTTGACAAGCGACAGCCATTGTTACAAGTTCATCAGTGGTTCCACTATTGTGCCTGACCTTTTTAGGAGCCAACATAGTGGTGTCTGCGGCATTTTGTGGCCTGATCGTAGACTGTACGGTGTGTGTGCGCCGCCCCTGAGAGGCACCGTCACAATGTTTGGGGTCCTCACCTCACAGTGGTCCCACATGCAGATGAAGCTTTCCTGGAGCTCTGGGATCATGTTCCGGCTCTGGGCATCTAGCTGGCACGGGATCAGGTCCGGCTGACTCTGTAACGCCTGGAGTCCCAACTGTTTCAGCTTTGTGTGGTAGCAATGAAAGTAAACATGGCGGAAAAGTTCTACTTGGCTATCGAGGGAGAAGAAGCCGCAGTCCTGCCACAGGCAGCAAAACTCGTCTGCAAGAGAAGGAGGAGAGGCCATCATCATCAAAGGATAAGACGCGACACAGCAAGGGGCGACATACCGGTCACCTATGGACACCCCCCAGCAAGCAGGGGCCGTATGTTCTGCTCCATATTACGGGCCTGTGACCTCCAGCTATGGCCGTTAGTGGGGTCAGGAGACCCCAGACATTGTGCCCGGCACAGTGTGACTTAGTCCAGCCTGCAGACCTCCCCAGGGGCTGTATGTTCTGCTCCATATTACGGGCCTGTGACCTCCAGCTATGGCCGTTAGTGGGGTCAGGAGACCCCAGACATTATGCCCGGCACAGTGTGACTTAGTCCAGCCTGCAGACCGCCCCAGGGGCTGTATGTTCTGCTCCATATTACGGGCCTGTGACCTCCAGCTTGTGTATGACCATTAGTGGGGTCAGGAGACCCCAGACATTGTGCCCGGCACAGTGTGACTTAGTCCAGCCTGCAGACCTCCCCAGGGGCCGTATGTTCTGCTCCATATTACGGGCCTGTGACCTCCAGCTATGGCCGTTAGTGGGGTCATGAGACCCCAGACATTGTGCCCGGCATAGTGTGGATTAGTCCAGCCTGCAGGCCGCCCCAGGGGCTGTATGTTCTGCTCCATATTACGGGCCTGTGACCTCCAGCTATGGCCGTTAGTGGGGTCAGGAGACCCCAGACATTGTGCCTGGCACAGTGTGGATTAGTCCAGCCTGCAGACCTCCCCAGGGGCTGTATGTTCTGCTCCATATTACGGGCCTGTGACCTCCAGCTATGGCCGTTAGTGGGGTCAGGAGACCCCAGACATTGTGCCCGGCATAGTGTGGATTAGTCCAGCCTGCAGGCCGCCCCAGGGGCTGTATGTTCTGCTCCATATTACGGGCCTGTGACCTCCAGCTATGGCCATTAGTGGGGTCAGGAGACCCCAGACATTGTGCCTGGCACAGTGTGGATTAGTCCAGCCTGCAGGCCGCCCCAGGGGCCGTATGTTCTGCTCCATATTACGGGCCTGTGACCTCCAGCTATGGCCGTTAGTGGGGTCAGGAGACCCCAGACATTGTGCCCGGCACAGTGTGACTTAGTCCAGCCTGCAGGCCGCCCCAGGGGCTGTATGTTCTGCTCCATATTACGGGCCTGTGACCTCCAGCTATGGCCGTTAGTGGGGTCAGGAGACCCCAGACATTGTGCCCGGCACAGTGTGACTTAGTCCAGCCTGCAGGCCGCCCCAGGGGCTGTATGTTCTGCTCCATATTACGGGCCTGTGACCTCCAGCTATGGCCGTTAGTGGGGTCAGGAGACCCCAGACATTGTGCCCGGCACAGTGTGACTTAGTCCAGCCTGCAGGCCGCCCCAGGGGCTGTATGTTCTGCTCCATATTACGGGCCTGTGACCTCCAGCTATGGCCGTTAGTGGGGTCAGGAGACCCCAGACATTGTGCCCGGCACAGTGTGACTTAGTCCAGCCTGCAGGCCGCCCCAGGGGCTGTATGTTCTGCTCCATATTACGGGCCTGTGACCTCCAGCTATGGCCATTAGTGGGGTCAGGAGACCCCAGACATTGTGCCCGGCACAGTGTGACTTAGTCCAGCCTGCAGACCTCCCCAGGGGCCACACTTAGGTCTGCTTCCATGTCGCTCGGCAGGATGCAGCGTGGCATAGCCTAGAGATGTGGGCAAGGTGCCGGCTCAGCGCCATCCTCCCATGGATGGAGAGGACCCCCACAATACGGTGCACAGAGGCGCTCACCCTCACAGTCCATGCTCTCCTCTCCAGGCCTCAGCTGCTGCGCTCCCAGATGATCAGACACATGAGCACAGAACTCTTCCATCTTAGAAGCCACATATGTGCAGGAGCCCCATTCACACTGCAGCAGCACGTTCACAGCTCGCTTCACGCCTCTGCCTGTCACCCCACTGTCTGCCATGGAGAGCCCTGGCCCCTGACAAGGCTGGCACAGCGGGGTGATGACCCGTGCCTGTACCCCGCCACCCCTAATACAACAGCACTAGGGCAATGACAGAATCGCTTTTTAAAGAAGTATGTCCAATCAGGGCACCCGTCAGGGCAACGCAACACGTGACACACAGCGCCTCCACCAATCCAAGATCCCCTCACAACCATAACACGGAAGTAACGCGCCTTCTCCAAGGAAGCGGTGCGCCATCCTAAGCAGTCCCGTGGAAACATCAACTGTGCACTCGTGCATCACAACCGGCAAGAATAGAATGCCGTCTCGTCAGTTCCGGATGAGAAATGTGGTAGACGCTAGACATGGAATCCCGCCACACGTGCAGCACAGCGCCGCCTGGTGGTCACGGTGTAGGAGCGCACATTGCAGCAGTATTACGCAGCTGGTGGTCGGACTGTGCGACCCTCAGGGAGGCTGAACGGCTTTTTCAGTGTCATATTTCCAGAGACATAACTTGTGTGTACTGTGAGGAGAGGCAGGCAGCGGATGAGTGAGGCCGGGCACAGCGATGTGGTGACGGTGTAGAGAACAACACTCTCCTGCCGCAGCCGCGCTGCTCCAGGGGCAGAACACACCGTCACCATGAAGGAAACCACAGGGTGATACTGACCTGCAAAGGGTGGGAAACGAAAAGAACCTTTCTCCAAACAACTCTATTTATTCAGTATGATGTATGAGCGCCACCTGCAGGAATGTGCTGTGAATGTCATCAAAATCCGCTGCTGGCAGCACCCCGTACTGATCAATGACATCCTAGATGTGTGTGATTCAGTGTGGCAGAACTTTCCTTAGACCACAATTAACCACCGGAGCTTTTTTTTTGTTTTGCATTTTCATTTTTTGCTCCCCTCCTTCCCAGAGCCATAACTTTTTTCACTTTTCTGTCAATATGGCCATGTGAGGACTTGTTTTTTGCGGGACGAGTTGTACTTTTGAACGATACCATCGGCCTTGCCATGTTGTGTACTAGAAAACAGGGGAAAAAATTCCAAGTGCGGTGAAATTGCAAAAAAAGTGCAATCCCACACTTGTTTTTGTTTGGCTTTTTTGCTAGGTTCACTAAATGGTAAAACTGACCTGCCATTATGAATCTCCGGGTCATTACGAGTTCATAGACACCAAACATGTCTAGGTTCTTTTTTATCTAAGTGGTGAAAAAAAATTTCAAAACTTTGTTTAAAAAAAAAAAAAGTGCAATTTTCCGTTACCCGTAGCGTCTCCATTTTTCGTTATCTGAGGTCAGGTGAAGGTTTATTTTCTGCGTGCCGAACTTATGCTTTTATTGATACCATATTGGTGCAGATACGATCTTTTGATCTCCCGTTATTGCATTTTAATGCAATGTCGCAGCAACCAAAAGAACATAATTCTGGCGTTTTTACTTTTTTCTCGGTACGCTGTTGAGCGTTAAGTTTAGTTCTTTTTTTATTGATAAATCGGGCGATTCTGAACGCGGCGATACCAAATATCTGTAGGTGTGATTTTATTTTTATTGTTTTATTTTGAATGGGGCGAAAGGGGGGTGATTTAAACTTTTATATTTTTTAAATTTTTCTTAATTTTTAAAAACCTTTTTTTTTTTTAAATTTTTGCCATGCTTCAGTTGTCTCCATGGGAGCCTAGAAGCTGGCATAACTCAATCGGCTCTGCTTCATATTCTATGTAGTAGAATTGTTCACTTGCTATGATTGCCAACCACAGGGTGGCGCTCACAGCAAGCCGGCACTGACAACTATAGGTCTCCAGGAGACCTCAGGTTGTCATGCCTACACACCAGTGACCCACGATCATATGACGGGGGTCACCGCTTTGCGTATTTCCAGCGTGATTGCCGGAAGTGCAATTTAAGGCTGCTGTCAGAGTTTGACAGCGGCATTTAACTGGTTAACAGCAGCAAGTAGATCGCGATTCCACCTGCATCTATTGCAGGCACATGTCAGCTGTTCAAAACAGCTGACATGTCCCCGGAAAGATGTGGGCTCACCACTGGAGCCCACATCAAAGGGAGGGACCCCGACATCGGCATACTATTATGCCTGATGTTGGTAAGGGGTTGTCCCACTAAAGTTCATTTTAATCAATAGATTGTAGAAATAATTATTATTCCAAGATTAAATGTGTTTTAATAAAATGTCCCTGTGCTGAGATAATCTTATAAATGTGCCCCTGCTGTGTACTGTGTTAGGGTGTGTGTCCACGTTCAGGATTACATTCGGATTAGCTGCGGATTGAACGCTGTGTACAACCCCAGCGTTCAATCCGCAGCGTCCAGATGTTACAGCATAAGTGGAGGGGATTTTATGAAATCCCATCTCTACTATGTGTGCGCACAGGCATCCGGCGGCCCTGCGTTTACGGACATGCGGCGTGTCTTTTTAGAACGCAGCATGTCTGTTTACCTTGCGGCGATGCTCTGTCGCAGCCAGGTAAATCACAGGGTCCTATGTATGGGGTGCGGAGATTCCGGATGTGTGCAATGAACACATCTGGAATCACCGCACGTACAGAAGGGGGCGCTTCGTACAAAACGCTGTCTTTCCGGACCGTGGACACGCACCCTAATGGTTGTGTCTGACCGTACAGGGACATGGTGTGATTATACCACAGCTCCTTGGCAGGGGAGGAACCAAAAGAGTACACAGACATAACTGCAGGGATCGTAACTGATTCTGTGAGGTAAAGCATTCTTTAAAAAGAGGCCAGGAAATGCTTAACCTCACAAAAAGTATCAGCTGTGACCACGTGCTGTAATGTCTGTTTACTCTGTTTTGCCCCCCTGTCCAGGAGCTGTGATATGATCAGACCATGTTCCTCTACGGTCAGAAAAAATAGAAAAACGGTGCACTGCTGTCAACAATTTCTGAGACTGTTGAGAGTGCAATAGGTAGTCTGTACAACAATAGAACCAAAAAAGGGGAGAGAAAAAGACTAGACTAATAATGGTAAGCACATCCACATAGCAAAATATGAAAAACCTTTATTTCACCTTGAACATAATGATTTAAAAACATTTAAAATACAACACGCAACCCGACAACCATCACCCCCAAAATAACGGACTAGATGGGCCTTAAAATAAATCCCATACAGTAGATAAATATAGGCCCACTGATAACAATATTTACCAAAATATGTGGATCATGGTTATGATAGAACTAGATGGCAGCCCGATTCTAAAGAATCGGGAGTCTAGAATCCATATATACTTTATTTATTGAAATGTAAGAATAATACAATTAATAAATAATAGTAAGCAAGAACAAAAATAATAGGCAGTATATGGAGAAAACACCAAACAAAAGTTCAAAATTGGTGTGAAAATGTCACTGAACCACTTCACAACTAAATATATATAGTTTTGGTAAATGGTATTATCATTTTTTTGACGAAATTCGGCAGGAGCTTGAAGAGCAACGTCACTGGGCCCGCCTCCACGCAGTAGAAACTTGCTGTGAGGTAAAAATTCAAAAATCACACCAAAATGGCGGGCGGAGTGTGTCACAGTACGGCACGTTTCTGATTGGTCGCTCGCAGCAGGCGGCAACCAATCAGACACTGGACACTGTTGACGTCACTTATCTCCGGACATTAGCTCTGGACATTAGCTCCGGACAAAGCCACGGAAGTTGGCACAAATTGCAGGAAGTAGTATTCTAGGCAATTATATATTAGATATACAGAATGGTAGACTCAAGAAAAAACACGAATATGTAATGAACCATGCCCACATAAAATGTACCATAACAGTCATAGAATACTAGATGAGCTAAGTGATGTGTGAGTAGCGAGGAATATACACTGCTCAAAAAAATAAAGGGAACATTAAAATCCCACCATCCTAGATATCTCTGAATGACATATTCCAGTTGAACATTTTTATTCATTACATAGTGGAATGTGTTGAGAACAATAAAACCTAAAAATGATCAATGTAAATCACAACTAATATCCCACGGAGGTCTGGAGTTGGAATGATGCTCAAAATCAATGTGGAAAATGAAGTTACAGGCTGATCCAACTTCAGTGGAAATGCCTCAAGACAAGGAAATGATGCTCAGCAGTGTGTGTGGCCTCCACGTGCCTGTATGATCTCCCTACAAACTTGGGCATGCACCTGATGAGGCGGCAGATGGTCTCCTGAAGGATCTCCTCCCAGACCTTGACTAAAGCATCCACCAACTCCTGGACAGTCTGTGGTGCAAGGTGACGTTGGTGGATGGTGTGAGATATGATGCCCCAGATGTGTTCAATCAGATTCAGGTCTGGGGAACGGGCGGCCAGTCCATAGCTTCAATGGCTTCATCTTGCAGGAACTGCTGACACACTCCAGCCACATGAGGTCTGGCATTATCCTACATTAGTAGGAACCCAGGGCCAACCGCACCAGCATACACCATGTTCCAAATTATTATGCAAATTAGATTTTTCTAGGATTTTCCTAAATGGTCGGTGCAAATGACAATCTAATTAAAGGCATCACCCGTAGAGTATACATCGAATTTTATTGAAGAAACCTCCCAATGATAACAGTATAATCTCCAAAATGAATAAAAACTCAAAATGCACTGTTCCAAATTATTAGGCACAGTAGAATTTACTTGTTACTTGAAAACTGTGGCCTGCTTAATAATGTGGAATATAATTTTTAAGTAGTTTTCCTTTAATTAGAATCACCTGGAAAACTAATTATCACAAGTGTTTAAGATTGATTTCAGTGATCCATTGAGCCCTGAGACACAATACCATCCACGAGTTTATTTGAAAAACAAAACTATTAAATCTTTATAACACTTAAATCCAATTTGCATAATAATTTGGAACATGGTGTATGGTCTCACAAGGGGTCTGACGATCTCATCTCGGTATCTAATGGCAGTCAGGCTACCTCTGGCGAGCACATGGAGGGCTGTGCGGCCCTCCAAAGAAATGCCATCCCACACCATTACTGACCCACTGCCAAACCACTCATGCTGAAAGATCTTAAAGGCAGCAGATCACTCTCCACGACAATGTTCCCCAACTCCGGTCCTCAAGAGCCACCATGTCAGGACATGTTTTCAGGATTTCCTTAGTATTGCACAGGTTGCATTGCCACCTGTTGGTGGCTCTTGAGGACCAGAGTTGGGGAACACTGCTCCACGGCGTCTCCAGACTCTGTCACATCGGTCACATGTGCTCAGTGTGAACCTGCTTTCATCTGTGAAGAGCACAGGGAGCCAGTGGCGAATTTGCCAATCCTGGTGTTCTGAGGCAAATGCCAAGCGTCCTGCACGGTGTTGGGCTGTGAGCACAACCCCCATCTGTCAACGTCAGGCACTCAGACCATCCTCATGGAGTCGGTTTCTAACCTTTGTGCAGACACATCCACATTTGTGGCCTGCTGGAGGTCATTTTGCAGGGCTCTGGCAGTGCTCCTGTTCCTCCTTGCACAAAGGCTGAGGTGGCGGTCCTGCTGCTGGGTTGTTGCCTTCCTATGGCCCCCTTCACATCTCCTGGTGTACTGGCCTGTCTCCTGGTAGCGCCTCTGGACACTACTCTGACAGACACAGCAAACTTTGCCACAGCTCGCATTGATGTACCATCCTGGATGAGCTGCACTACCTGAGCCACTTGTGTGGTTGTAAAGTCCGTCTCATGTTACCACGAGTGTGAAAGCACAACCAACATTCAAAAGTGACCAAAACATCAGCCAGAAAGCATTGGTACTGAGATGTGGTCTGTGGACCTACCTGCAGAACCACTCCTTTATTGAGTGTGACTTGATAATTGCCAATAATTTCCATCAGTTGTCTATTCCATTTGCACAACAGCATGTGAAATTGATTGTCAAACAGTGTTGCTTCCTAAGTGGACAGTTTGATTTCACAGAAGTTTGATTTACTTGGAGTTATAATCTGTTAAGTGTTCCCTTTATTTTTTTGAGCAGTGTATATATATATATATATATATATATATATATATGTATATGTATATATATATATATATATATATATACACTACTAGGGTTGAGCGAAACAGATCGGCACTTTTCAAAAGTCGCCGACTTTTAGCAAAGTCGGGTTTCGTGAAACCCGACCCGATCCCACTCTGGGATCGGGTCGGCGATCTCTACTTAAAAGTCGGGTTTCGTTATATATATTCAGACACACATATATATATATTTATATTAACTTCAGCGCGATATAGCAGAAAAGCCGGTAATTCAATTACCGGCTTTTCATTTCTCCTGCCAAAACCCGACATGATTTGAGACATGGTTTACATACAGTAAACCATGTCATATCCCCCTTTTTTTTGCATATTCCACACTACTAATGTTAGTAATGTGTATGTGCAAAATTTTAGCGCTCTAGCTCTTAAATTTAAGGGTTAAATTGCAGAAAAAATTGGCGTGGGCTCCCGCGCAATTTTCTCCGCCAGAGTAGTAAAGCCAGTGACTGAGGGCAGATATTAATAGCCTGGAGAGGGTCCACAGTTATTGCCCCCCCCCGGCTAAAAACACCTGCCCCCAGCCACCCCAGAAAAGGCACATCTGTAAGATGCGCCTATTCTGGCACTTGGCCACTCTCTTCCCATTCCCGTGTAGCGGTGGGATATGGGGTAATGAAGGGTTAATGACACCTTGCTATTGTAAGGTGACATTAAGCCAGATTAATAATGGGAACTTTTCCCACGCTCCAGGGACATCCAGCAGGGGGCGCTGTTGTGAATTCTGTTGTCGAACTCCCTCCTGTGGTCGTGAATGGTACTTCAGCGAGTTCTGTCCATGGACTCCCTCTGGTGGCTGTGAGTGGAGCTGCTGCTTCTGAGGTGCCTTACACAGGTGACGTGGTTTATCCTTTGGTTGGCTGCTCTATTTAACTCCACTCAGATCGTTACTCCATGCCAGCTGTCAATGTTCCTGCATTGGTTCAGTTCGCTCTTGGATCTTTCTGGTGACCTGTCTACTCCAGCAGAAGCTAAGTTCCTGCTAGTTATTATTTGTTCATTGTTTCCTTGTCCAGCTGGATATCGTGATTTTGCCTTGCTGGCTGGAAGCTCTGGGATGCAGAGTGGCATCTCCGCACCGTGAGTCGGTAAGGAGGTCTTTTTGCACACTCTGCGTGGTCTTTTGTAGTTTTTTGTGCTGACCGCAAAGATACCTTTCCTATCCTCTGTCTGTTTAGTAAGTCTGGCCTCCCTTTGCTGAAACCTGTTTCATTTCTGCGTTTGTGACTTTCATATTTACTCACAGTCAATATATGTGGGGGGCTGCCTTTTCCTTTGGGGAATTTCTCTGAGGCAAGCTAGGCTTTATTTTCTATCTCTAGGGCTAGCTAGCTCTGAGGCTGTGAAGAGGCGTCTAGGGAGAGTCAGGTACGCTCCACGGCTATTTCTAGTGTGTGTGATAGGATTAGGGGCTGCGGTCAGCAGAGCTCCCACATCCCAGAGCTTGTCCTGTGTGAGTTTAACTATCAGGTCATGCCAGGTGCTCCTAACCACCAGGTCCATAACAGTACAGCCACCAGAGGGAGTCTGTTGTGAATTCTGTGGTCAAACTCCCTCTTGTGGTCATGAGTGGTACTTCGGCTGGTTCTGTCCATGAGCTTCCTCTGGTGGATGTGAGTGGGGCTGCGGCTTCTGAGTTTCCTTCCTCAGGTGACGAGGTTAAGTCGTTAGGTGCTGCTCTATTTAACTCCACCTAGTTCTTTGTTCCTAGCCTCCAGTCAATGTTCCAGTATTGGTCTTGCTCTCTCCTGGATCGTTCTTGTGGCCTAAACCAAAATAGCCCTCTCGGCCAGCAGAGGGCATACCTCCAAGCCTAAACATATAAACCTATAAAGAAGACGCCAGGTAGTGGTTTTAAGGTAAAGAAAATTACCAAGCCCAAGAAGGACTGCAAAAATGACCCACAGACCACAACCAAGCAATAGAGGTATAGACAACAATTTATTAGAAAAAATATATAACACACAAAATATGTAATAAATATATATATATAGGAACAGCAGGTGTTTGGGAAAGCAGATAAAACTACATCAGCAAAAAGATGTAAAAAGCTGAAACAGGAACACAAAAGATCCAGGCATCCTAACTAACACACCACACCGGAGATATGCCTATAAATGGAATGAGCATCCAGGGTGAATCATACAAAGATCGCTCCACATATGGGCATAACTATGTCTAATAATAAGTAACAGGCCCAGAGCAATAGACCAAGATATGTAATGAAAAATCTCCAAAATATTATACATATATCCGTGGAGCTCACAAAATATACCAAGCATATAGATATACACAACGCCAGCAAGCCCAAGTCCTAGGAAAAATGAACGCATGCTATATAGAGTGTCACTGTGTTACCTTGAGACATGCTGGTGTCCGGGCGCCGGTGTGGTGGGAGCAGGAAAAGAGCCTCACCGTTAGTCGGTGCGGAGGGTCTTTTTGCGTCCTCTGCGTGGTTGTTTGTAGGTTTTTGTGCTGACCGCAAAGCTATCTTTCCTATCCTCGGTCTATTCAGTAAGTCGGGCCTCACTTTGCTAAAATCTATTTCAACTCTGTGTTTGTATTTTCATCTTTACTCACAGTCATTATATGTGGGGGGCTGCCTTTTCCTTTGGGGAATTTCTCTGAGGCAATGTAGGCTTATTTTTCTATCTTCAGGGCTAGCTAGTTTCTCAGGCTGTGCCCGAGGCGCCTAGGTCTGGTCAGGAGCGCTCCACGGCTACCTCTAGTGTAGTGTGATAGGATTAGGGATTGCGGTCAGCAGAGTTCCCACGTCTCAGAGCTCGTCCTATGTTATTAGTAACTATCAGGTCATTTTCAGTGCTCTTAACCACCAGGTCCATTGTGGTTCTAAATCACCAATTCATAACAGTACTGGAGGCCAAAAGTACTAATGCTTCTCAATAGAGGGAAAGGAGAAGTTCTGAGACCATTTTTTTTTTCTGCACTGTGTTTTGTCTTTCCTTTCCCCTAGACATTTGGGTTGTTCAGGACACAGGTGTAGTGATGGACATTAAAGGTCTGTCTTCTTGTGTGGATCATCTCACTGCAAGAGTACAAAAAATTCAAGACATTGTGGTTCAGAAATCTATGTTAGAACCTAGAATATCTATTCCTGATTTATTTTCTGGAGATAGAGCTAAGTTTCTGAATTTCAAAAATAATTGCAAACTGTTTCTGGCTTTGAAACCCCGCTCCTCTGGTGACCCAGTTCAACAAGTTAAGATCATTATTTCTTTATTACGTGGCGACCCTCAAGACTGGGCATTTTCCCTTGCGCCAGGAGACCCTGCATTATGTGATATTGATGCGTTTTTTCTGGCGCTCGGATTGCTTTATGATGAACCTAATTCAGTGGATCAGGCAGAGAAAAATTTGCTGGCTCTGTGTCAGGGTCAGGATGAGGTAGAGATATATTGTCAGAAGTTTAGGAAGTGGTCTGTGCTCACTCAATGGAATGAATGTGCGCTGGCAGCAATTTTCAGAAAGGGTCTCTCCGAAGCCCTTAAAGATGTCATGGTTGGATTTCCTATGCCTGCTGGTCTGAATGAGTCTATGTCTTTGGCCATTCAGATCGATCGACGCTTACGTGAGCGTAAAACTGTGCACCATTTGGCGGTATTATCTGAGCATAAACCTGAACCTATGCAATGTGATAGGACTTTGACCAGAGCTGAACGGCAAGAACACAGACGTCGGAATGGGCTGTGTTTTTACTGTGGTGATTCCACTCATGCTATCTCCGATTGTCCTAAGCGGTTCGCTAGGTCTGCCACCATTGGTACGGTACAGTCGAAATTTCTTTTGTCCATTACTATGATCTGCTCTTTGTCATCCTATTCTGTCATGGCATTTGTGGATTCAGGCGCTGCCCTGAATTTGATGGACTTGGAGTTTGCTAGGCGCTGTGGGTTTTTCTTGAAGCCCTTGCAGTATCCAATTCCATTGAGAGGAATTGATGCTACGCCTTTGGCCAAGAATAAGCCCCAGTACTGGACCCAATTGACCATGTGCATGGCTCCTGCGCATCAGGAGGATATTCGCTTTTTGGTGTTGCATAATCTGCATGATGTGGTCGTGTTGGGGTTGCCATGGCTACAAGTCCATAACCCAGTATTAGATTGGAAATCTATGTCCGTGTCCAGCTGGGGTTGTCAGGGGGTACATGGTGATGTTCCATTTCTGTCTATTTCATCATCCACCCCTTCTGAGGTCCCAGAGTTCTTGTCGGATTACCGGGATGTATTTGATGAGCCCAAGTCCAATGCCCTACCTCCGCATAGGGATTGCGATTGTGCTATCGATTTGATTCCTGGTAGTAAGTTTCCTAAAGGTCGACTGTTTAATTTGTCTGTGCCTGAGCACGCCGCTATGCGGAGTTACGTAAAGGAATCCTTGGAGAAGGGTCATATTCGCCCGTCGTCGTCGCCATTGGGAGCAGGGTTCTTTTTTGTGGCCAAGAAGGATGGTTCGTTGAGACCTTGTATTGATTACCGCCTTCTAAATAAAATCATGGTCAAATTTCAGTACCCCTTGCCGCTGCTGTCTGATTTGTTTGCTCGGATTTAGGGGGCTAGTTGGTTCACCAAGATAGATCTTCGTGGTGCGTATAATCTTGTGCGTATTAAACAGGGCGATGAATGGAAAACAGCATTTAATACGCCCGAGGGCCATTTTGAGTACCTGGTTATGCCATTCGGGCTTTCCAATGCTCCATCAGTATTTCAGTCCTTTATGCATGACATCTTCCGAGAGTACCTGGATAAATTCCTGATTGTATACTTGGATGATATTTTGGTCTTCTCGGATGATTGGGAGTCTCACGTGAAGCAGGTCAGAATGGTGTTCCAGGTCCTGCGTGCGAATTCTTTGTTTGTGAAGGGGTCAAAGTGTCTCTTTGGTGTTCAGAAGGTTTCATTTTTGGGGTTCATTTTTTCCCCTTCTACTATCGAGATGGATCCTGTTAAAGTTCAGGCCATTTATGATTGGACTCAGCCGACATCTCTGAAGAGTCTACAAAAGTTCCTGGGCTTTGCTAATTTTTATCGTCGCTTCATCAATAACTTTTCTAGTATTGCTAAACCGTTGACTGATTTAACCAAGAAGGGTGCTGATGTGGTCAATTGGTCTTCTGCTGTGGAAGCTTTTCAGGAGTTGAAGCGTCATTTTTCTTCTGCCCCTGTATTGTGCCAGCCAGATGTTTCGCTCCCGTTCCAGGTCGAGGTTGATGCTTCTGAGATTGGAGCAGGGGCTGTTTTGTCGCAAAGAAGTTCTGATGGCTCAGTGATGAAACCATGTGCATTCTTTTCCAGGAAGTTTTCGCCTGCTGAGCGTAATTATGATGTTGGCAATCGAGAGTTGCTGGCCATGAAGTGGGCATTCGAGGAGTGGCGTCATTGGCTTGAAGGAGCTAAGCATCGCGTGGTGGTCTTGACTGATCACAAGAACTTGACTTATCTCGAGTCTGCCAAACGGTTGAATCCTAGACAGGCTCGTTGGTCGCTGTTTTTCTCCCGTTTTGACTTTGTGGTTTTGTACCTTCCGGGCTCTAAGAATGTGAAGGCGGATGCCCTGTCTAGGAGTTTTGTGCCCGACTCTCCGGGTTTGCCTGAGCCGGCGGGTATTCTCAAAGAGGGGGTAATTTTGTCTGCCATCTCCCCTGATTTGCGGCGGGTGCTGCAAAAATTTCAGGCTAATAGACCTGACCGTTGCCCAGCGGAGAAACTGTTTGTCCCTGATAAATGGACTAGTAGAGTTATCTCTGAGGTTCATTGTTCGGTGTTGGCTGATCATCCTGGAATCTTTGGTACCAGAGATTTGGTGGCTAGATCCTTTTGGTGGCCATCTCTGTCGCGGGTTGTGCGTTCGTTTGTGCAGTCCTGTGGGACTTGTGCTCGGGCTAAGCCCTGCTGTTCTCGTGCCAGTGGGTTGCTTTTGCCCTTGCCGGTCCCGAAGAGGCCCTGGACACATATCTCTATGGATTTTATTTCGGATCTCCCTGTCTCACAAAAGATGTCGGTCATTTGGGTGGTTTGTGATCGCTTCTCTAAGATGGTCCATTTGGTACCCTTGTCTAAATTGCCTTCCTCCTCTGATTTGGTGCCATTGTTTTTCCAGCATGTGGTTCGTTTACATGGCATTCCGGAGAACATCATTTCGGACAGAGGTTCCCAGTTTGTTTCGAGGTTTTGGCGAGCCTTTTGTGCTAGGATGGGCATTGATTTGTCTTTTTCCTCGGCTTTCCATCCTCAGACAAATGGCCAAACTGAACGAACTAATCAGACCTTGGAAACATATCTGAGATGCTTTGTTTCTGCTGATCAGGATGATTGGGTGTCCTTTTTGCCTTTGGCTGAGTTCGCCCTTAATAATCGGGCCAGCACGGCTACTTTGGTTTCTCCGTTTTTCTGCAATTATGGTTTCCATCCTCGTTTCTCTTCAGGGCAGGTTGAGTCTTCGGACTGTCCTGGTGTGGATACTGTGGTGGATAGGTTGCAGCAGATTTGGACTCATGTAGTGGACAATTTGACATTGTCCCAGGAGAAGGCTCAACGTTTCGCTAACCGCAGGCGCTGTGTGGGTCCCCGACTTCGTGTTGGGGATTTGGTTTGGTTTTCGTCTCGTTATATTCCTATGAAAGTTTCCTCTCCTAAGTTTAAGCCTCGTTTTATTGGTCCGTATAGGATTTCTGAGGTTCTTAATCCTGTGTCTTTTCGTTTGACCCTTCCAGCTTCTTTTTCCATCCATAATGTATTCCATAGGTCATTGTTGCAGAGATACGTGGAACCTGTGGTTCCATCCGTTGATCCTCCTGCCCCGGTTTTGGTTGAGGGGGAGTTGGAGTATATAGTGGAGAAGATTTTGGATTCTCGTATTTCGAGACGGAAACTCCAGTACCTGGTTAAGTGGAAGGGTTATGGTCAGGAAGATAATTCCTGGGTCTTTGCCTCTGATGTTCATGCTGCCGATCTGGTTCGTGCCTTTCATTTGGCTCATCCTGGTCGGCCTGGGGGCTCTGGTGAGGGTTCGGTGACCCCTCCACAAGGGGGGGGTACTGTTGTGAATTCTGTGGTCAAGCTCCCTCTTGTGGTCATGAGTGGTACTTCGGCTGGTTCTGTCCATGAGCTTCCTCTGGTGGATGTGAGTGGGGCTGCGGCTTCTGAGTTTCCTTCCTCAGGTGACGAGGTTAAGTCGTTAGGTGCTGCTCTATTTAACTCCACCTAGTTCTTTGTTCCTAGCCTGCAGTCAATGTTCCAGTATTGGTCTTGCTCTCTCCTGGATCGTTCTTGTGGCCTGTCTGCCCTGCATAAGCTAAGTTCTGCGTGTGTTACTTTTGTTTGCTATTTTTTCTGTCCAGCTTGCTATATTGGTTTGTCTTGCTTGCTGGAAGCTCTGGGACGCAGAGGGAGCACCTCCGTACCGTTAGTCGGTGCGGAGGGTCTTTTTGCGTCCTCTGCATGGTTGTTTGTAGGTTTTTGTGCTGACCGCAAAGCTATCTTTCCTATCCTCGGTCTATTCAGTAAGTCGGGCCTCACTTTGCTAAAATCTATTTCATCTCTGTGTTTGTATTTTCATCTTTACTCACAGTCATTATATGTGGGGGGCTGCCTTTTCCTTTGGGGAATTTCTCTGAGGCAAGGTAGGCTTATTTTTCTATCTTCAGGGCTAGCTAGTTTCTCAGGCTGTGCCCGAGGCGCCTAGGTCTGGTCAGGAGCGCTCCAAGGCTACCTCTAGTGTGGTGTGATAGGATTAGGGATTGCGGTCAGCAGAGTTCCCACGTCTCAGAGCTCGTCCTATGTTATTAGTAACTATCAGGTCATTTTCAGTGCTCTTAACCACCAGGTCCATTGTGGTTCTAAATCACCAGTTCATAACAGGAGTCCATGGACAGAACTCGCCGAAGTACCATTCACGACCACAGGAGGGAGTTCGACAACAGAATTCACAACAGTAAATAACTAGCAGGAACTTAGCTTCTGCTGGAGTAGACAGGTCACCAGAAAGATCCAAGAGCGAACTGAACCAATGCAGGAACATTGACAGCTGGCATGGAGTAACGATCTGAGTGGAGTTAAATAGAGCAGCCAACCAAAGGATAAACCACGTCACCTGTGTAAGGAACCTCAGAAGCAGCAGCTCCACTCACAGCCACCAGAGGGAGTCCATGGACAGAACTCGCCGAAGTACCATTCACGACCACAGGAGGGAGTTCGACAACAGAATTCACAACAGGGCGCATCACCGTGAATGAAGGTAACTACAGGTCATTGACCTACATTACCTTCATTCGCTGGGGTTTACAGCCACGAGCAGCGCTGCATTAGCAGAGCTCCTGGCTGTAAAATATTTTAACCCCTTCAGATGGATTTACAACGTGGGATGTTACAGATCTACGGAAGGTATGTATATTGTTGGTTTATTATTTATTATTTGTTACAGAGCGAGGGTCTTCAGCGAGTGGATTGAGCGTAAAATAAAATATTACAACAAACGGTGTGTTTATTTCATTAAAATACTTTTTAATATTGTGTGTGTTTTTTTTTAACTCTTTCATACAATTGGATTAATAATGGATAGGTGTCATAATTGACGCCTCTCCATTATTAATCTGGCTTAATGTCACCTTACAATAGCAAGGTGGCATTAACCCTTCATTACCCCACTAGATTGTGGCCCGATTCTAACGCATCGGGTATTCTAGAATATGCATGTCCCCGTAGTATATGGACAATGATGATTCCAGAATTCGCGGCAGACTGTGCCCGTCGCCGATTGGTCGAGGCAACCTTTATGACATCATCGTCGCCATGGCAACCATTATGACATCTCCGTCGATACTGTGTCCTTTATGACATCATCGTCGCTGTGCCCGACGCTGATTGGTCGAGGCCTGGCGGTCTCGACCAATCAGAGACGCGGGATTTCTACGTCGATACTGTGCCCGTCGCTGATTGGTCGAGGCCGCCAGGCCTCGACCAATCAGAGACGCAGGATTTCCAGGACAGACAGACAGACGGAAAAACCCTTAGACAATTATATATATAGATATCCCACCGCTACCCGGGAATGGGAAGAGAGTGGCCAAGTGCCAGAATAGGCGCATCTTACAGATGTGCCTTTTCTGGGGTGGCTGGGGGCAGGTGTTTTTAGCCAGGGGGGGAGGCAATAACCGTGGACCCTCTCCAGGCTATTAATATCTGCCCTCAGTCACTGGCTTTACTACTCTGGCGGAGAAAATTGCGCGGGAGCCCACGCCAATTTTTTCCGAGATTTAACCCTTAAATTTAAGTGCTAGAGCGCTGAAATTTTGCACTTACACACTACTAACATTAGTAGTGTGGAATATGCAAAAAAAAGGGGGGATATGAGATGGTTTACTGTATGTAAACCATGTCTCATATCATGTCGGGTTTTGGCAGGAGAAATGAAAAGCCGGTAATTGAATTACCGGCTTTTCTGCTATATCGCCCTGAAGGAAATGTAAAAAAAAAAAACCCATAGACTTACATTGGGTTTCGAGTTTCGGCCGATCCCCGACCCCGACTTTTCAATAGGATCGGCAGATTTTACTCGACCCGTCTTTTGAGAAAGTCGGGTTTCGTGAAACCCGACTCGACCCTGAAAAACTAAAAGTCACTCAACCCTATACACTACCGTTCAAAAGTTTAGGGTCACTTAGATATTTCCTTATTTTTGAAAGAAAAGTACAGTTTTTTCCAATGAAGGTAGCATTAAATGATTCAGAAATACACTCTATACATTGTTAATGTGGTAATTGACTATTCTAGCTGCAAACGTCTGGTTTGTAATGTAATATCTTCATAGGTGTATAGAGGCCCATTTCCAACAAATCTGGTCTAGATTTTAAATTCATTTGGCAATTCATTTGATTAATAAAAGTATGAGTTTTCATGGAAAACACAAAATTGTCTGGGTGACCCTAAGCTTTTGAATGGTAGTGTATATATTAGAATGACCACTGGACAGGTGCTTGGGGGAGATGTGTATCATCGAAGTTGATAGATTCGGTGATGTAAGCCTGGGAAAACATGCTGCAACACACAAATTGCCCAAAGAGCTAATAATGCGTTTCAGGGCAGGGTTTTACAAGCAGTCAAAGAGATGGGTGGGAGTAGCTGCTCTCATAGCCCCACCCCAGGGGTGTGGTTTGGCAGATAAAATGGAGGCCAAGTGTCTTATTCAGTTTCTGGGACTGGAGCTGTGGAGACCTCCAGTGTGTTTGTTCAAGGACACTTACCTGAGCGGCCATACCCGCACTACTATATGGACTGTTTATTATCACTCTGTGCCAGAAAAGGCTGTCTTGTTTTGTTTGTTTAAACTGTGTGGTTTATGAAGTTTTATAAACCTGTGTTATGCTCAGGTAATTAAGTACCACAATGGACATAGAAGTCAGAGCACATACAGTGATCTGACAATAACCCAAAAACATAGAACGAGCTCTGAAACGTGGGAACTCTGCTGACCGCAATCCCTAATCCTCTCCAACCACACTAAAGGCAGCCGTGGATTGCGCCTAACGCTCCCTATGCTACTCGGCACAGCCTGAGAAACTAGCTAGCCTGAAGATAGAAAATAAGCCTACCTTGCCTCAGAGAAATACCCCAAAGGAAAAGGCAGCCCCCACATATAATGACTGTGAGTTAAGATGAAAAGACAAACGTAGAGATGAAATAGATTTAGCAAAGTGAGGCCCGACTTACTAAACAGAGCGAGGATAGGAAAGGTAACTTTGCGGTCAACACAAAACCCTACAAACAACCACGCAAAGGGGGCAAAAAGACCCTCCGTACCGAACTAACGGCACGGAGGTACACCCTCTGCGTCCCAGAGCTTCCAGCAAGCAAGAAAAAACAAATAGACAAGCTGGACAGAAAAAAACAGCAAACAAAATAGCAAAGTGGAACTTAGCTATGCAGAGCAGCAGGCCACAGGAACGATCCAGGAGGAAAAAGGTCCAATACTAGAACATTGACTGGAGGCCAGGATCAAAGCACTAGGTGGAGTTAAATAGAGCAGCACCTAACGACTTAACCACATCACCTGAGGAAGGAAACTCAGAAGCCGCAGTACCACTCTCCTCCACTAACGGAAGCTCACAGAGAGAATCAGCCGAAGTACCACTTGTGACCACAGGAGGGAGCTCTGCCACAGAATTCACAACAGTACCCCCCCCTTGAGGAGGGGTCACCGAACCCTCACCAGAGCCCCCGGGACGACCAGGATGAGCCATATGAAAGGCACGAACAAGATCGGGAGCATGGACATCAGAGGCAAAGACCCAGGAATTATCTTCCTGAGCATAACCCTTCCACTTAACCAGATACTGGAGTTTCCGTCTTGAAAGACAAGAATCCAAAATCTTCTCCACAATATACTCCAACTCCCCCTCCACCAAAATCGGGGCAGGAGGATCAACAGATGGAACCATAGGTGCCACGTATCTCCGCAACAATGACCTATGGAATACATTATGTATGGAAAAAGAATCTGGAAGGGTCAGACGAAAAGACACAGGATTAAGAACCTCAGAAATCCTATACGGACCAATGAAACGAGGTTTAAACTTAGGAGAGGAAACCTTCATAGGAATATGACGAGAAGATAACCAAACCAAATCCCCAACACGAAGTCGGGGACCCACACAGCGTCTGCGATTAGCGAAACGTTGAGCCTTCTGGGACAAGGTCAAATTGTCCACTACATGAGTCCAAATCTGCTGCAACCTGTCCACCACAGTATCCACACCAGGACAGTCCGAAGACTCAACCTGCCCTGAAGAGAAACGAGGATGGACCCCAGAGTTGCAGAAAAACGGCGAAACCAAGGTAGCCGAGCTGGCCCGATTATTAAGGGCGGACTCAGCCAAAGGCAAAAAGGACACCCAGTCATCCTGATCAGCAGAAACAAAGCATCTCAGATATGTCTCCAAGGTCTGATTGGTTCGTTCGGTCTGGCCATTAGTCTGAGGATGGAAAGCCGAGGAAAAAGACAAGTCAATGCCCATCCTACCACAAAAGGCTCACCAAAACCTCAAAACAAACTGGGAACCTCTGTCAGAAATGATATTCTCTGGAATGCCATGTAAACGAACCACATGCTGGAAGAACAATGGCACCAAATCAGAGGAGGAAGGTAATTTAGACAAGGGTACCAAATGGACCATCTTAGAGAAGCGATCACAGACCACCCAAATGACTGACATCTTTTGAGAGACGGGAAGATCTGAAATAAAATCCATAGAGATATGTGTCCAAGGCCTCTTCGGGACCGGCAAGGGCAAAAGCAACCCACTGGCACGAGAACAGCAGGGCTTAGCCCGAGCACAAATCCCACAGGACTGCACAAAAGAACGCACATCTCGCGACAGAGATGGCCACCAGAAGGATCTAGCCACCAACTCTCTGGTACCAAAGATTCCAGGATGACCAGCCAACACCGAACAATGAACCTCAGAGATAACTTTATTCGTCCACCTATCAGGGACAAACAGTTTCTCCGCTGGGCAACAATCAGGTTTATTAGCCTGAAATTTTTAAAGCACCCGCCGCAAATCAGGGGAGATGGCAGACACAATTACTCCCTCTTTGAGGATACCCGCCGGCTCAGATAAACCCGGAGAGTCGGGCACAAAACTCCTAGACAGAGCATCCGCCTTCACATTTTTAGAGCCCGGAAGGTACGAAATCACAAAGTCAAAACGGGCATAAAACAGCGACCAACGAGCCTGTCTGGGATTCAACCGCTTGGCAGACTCGAGATACAGTTAGGTCCATATATATTTGGACAGAGACAACATTTTTCTAATTTTGGTTATAGACATTACCACAATGAATTTTAAACAAAACAATTCAGATGCAGTTGAAGTTCAGACTTTCAGCTTTCATTTGAGGGTATCCACATTAAAATTGGATGAAGGGTTTAGGAGTTTCAGCTCCTTAACATGTGCCACCCTGTTTATAAAGGGACCAAAAGTAATTGGACAGATTCAATAATTTTAAATAAAATGTTCATTTTTAGTACTTGGGTTGAAAACCCTTTGTTGGCAATGACTGCCTGAAGTGTTGAACTCATGGACATCACCAGATGCTATGTTTCCTCCTTTTTGATGCTCTGCCAGGCCTTCACTGTGGTGGTTTTCAGTTGCTGTTTGTTTGTGGGTCTTTCTGTCTGAAGTTTAGTCTTTAACAAGTGAAATGCATGCTCAATTGGGTTGAGATCAGGTGATTGACTTGGCCATTCAAGAATATTCCACTTCTTTGCTTTAATAAACTCCTGAGATGGTTTGGCTTTATGTTTTGGGTCATTGTCCATCTGTAGTATGAAACGACGACCAATCAGTTTGGCTGCATTTGGCTGGATCTGAGCACACAGTATGGCTCTGAATACCTCAGAATTCATTCGGCTGCTTCTGACCTGTGTCACATCATCAATAAACACTAGTGACCCAGTGCCACTGGCAGCCATGCATGCCCAAGCCATCACACTGCCTCCGCCGTGTGTTACAGATGATGTGGTATGTTTTGGATCATGAGCTGTACCACACCTTCACCATACTTTTCTCTTTCCATCATTCTGGTAGAGGTTGATCTTGGTTTCATCTCTCCATAGAATGTTCTTCCAGAACTGTGCTGGCTTTTTTAGATGTTTTTTAGCAAAGTCCAGTCTAGCCTTTTTATTCTTGATGCTTATGAGTGGCTTGCACCGTGCAGTGAACCCTCTGTATTTACTTTCATGGAGTCTTCTCTTTATGGTAGATTCGGATATTGATATGTCGACCTCCTAGAGAGTGTTGATCACTTGGTTGGCTGTTGTGAAGGGGTTTCTCTTCACCATGGAGATTATTCTGCGATCATCCACCACTGTTATCTTCCGTGGGCGCCCAGGTCTTTTTGCATTGATGAGTTCACCAGTGCTTTCTTTCTTTCTTTCTCAGGATGTACCAAACTGTAGATTTTGCCACTCCTAATATTGCTGCAATTTCTCGGATGGGTTTTTTTCTGTTTTCGCAGCTTAAGGATGGCTTGTTTCAGTGCATGGAGAGCTCCTCTGGCCACATGTTTACTTCACAGCAAAACCTTCCAAATGCAAGCACCACACCTGAAATCAACCACCAGGCCTTTTATCTGCTTAATTGAGAATGACCTAACGAAGGGATTGCCCACACCTGTCCATGAAATAGCCTTGGAGTCAATTGTCCAATAACTTTTGGCCCCTTTAAACACAGGGTGGCACATGTTAAGGAGCTGGAACTCCTAAACCCTTCATCCAATTTTAATGTGGATACCCTCAAATGAAAGCTGAAAGTCTGAACTTCAACTGCATCTGAATTGTTTTGTTGAAAATTCATTGTGGTAATGTCTATAATCAAAATTAGAAAAATGTTGTCTCTGTCCAAATATATATGGACCTAACTGTAAGTCAAGTTCTTATGATCAGTCAAGACCACCACGCGATGCTTAGCTCCTTCAAGCCAATGACGCCACTCCTCGAATGCCCACTTCATGGCCAGCAACTCTCGATTGCCCACATCATAATTTCGCTCAGCAGGCGAAAACTTCCTGGAAAAGAAGGCGCATGGTTTCATCACCGAGCAATCAGAACTTCTCTGCGACAAAACAGCCCCTGCTCCAATCTCAGAAGCATCAACCTCGACCTGGAATGGAAGCGAAACATCTGGTTGACACAACACAGGGGCAGAAGAAAAACGACGCTTCAACTCTTGAAAAGCTTCCACAGCAGCAGAAGACCAATTGACCACATCAGCACCCTTCTTGGTCAAATCGGTCAATGGTTTAGCAATACTAGAAAAATTGCAGATGAAGCGACGATAAAAATTAGCAAAGCCCAGGGACTTTTGCAGACTTTTCAGAGATGTCGGCTGAGTCCAATCATGGATGGCTTGGACCTTAACAGGGTCGTCCATCTCGATAGTAGAAGGGGAAAAGATGAACCCCAAAAATGAAACCTTCTGAACACCAAAGAGACACTTTGATCCCTTCACAAACAAAGAATTAGCACGCAGGACCTGAAACACCGTTCTGACCTGCTTCACATGAGATTCCCAATCATCCGAGAAGATCAAAATGTCATCCAAGTACACAATCAGGAATTTATCCAGGTACTCTCGGAAGATGTCATGCATAAAGGACTGAAACACTGATGGAGCATTGGCAAGTCCGAATGGCATTACTAGATACTCAAAATGGCCCTCGGGCGTATTAAATGCAGTTTTCCATTCATCGCCTCGCTTAATACGCACAAGATTATACGCACCACGATGATCTATCTTGGTGAACCAACTAGCCCCCTTAATCCGAGCAAACAAATCAGATAACAACGGCAAGGGGTACTGAAATTTAACCGTGATCTTATTTAGAAGGCGGTAATCTATACAAGGTCTCAGCGAACCATCCTTCTTGGCTACAAAAAAGAACCCTGCTCCTAATGGCGACGATGATGGGCGAATATGCCCCTTCTCCAAGGAATCCTTCACATAACTCCGCATAGCGGCGTGCTCAGGCACAGACAAATTAAACAGTCGACCTTTTGGGAATTTACTACCAGGAATCAAATCGATAGCACAATCACAATCCCTATGCGGAGGTAGGGTATCGCACTTGGGCTCATCAAATACATCCCGGTAATCAGACAAAAACTCTGGAACCTCAGAAGGGGTGGATGACGAAATAGTCAGAAATGGGACATCACCATGTACCCCCTTACAACCCCAGCTGGACACAGACATGGATTTCCAATCTAATACTGGATTATGGACTTGTAGCCATGGCAACCCCAACACGACCACATCATGCAGATTATGCAACACCAGAAAGCGAATAACCTCCTGATGCGCAGGAGCCATGCACATGGTCAGCTAGGTCCAGTACTGAGGCTTATTCTTGGCCAAAGGCGTAGCATCAATTCCTCTCAATGGAATAGGACACTGCAAAGGCTCCAAGAAAAACCCACAACGCCTAGCATACTCCAAGTCCATCAAATTCAGGGCAGCGCCTGAATCCACAAATGCCATGACAGAATACGATGACAAAGAACAGATCAAGGTAACGGACAAAAGAAATTTTGACTGTACCGTACCAATGGTGGCAGACCTAGTGAACCGCTTAGTGCGCTTAGGACAATCAGAGATAGCATGAGTGGAATCACCACAGTAGAAACACAGCCCATTCAGACGTCTGTGTTCTTGCCGTTCAACTCTGGTCAAAGTCCTATCGCACTGCATAGGCTCAGGTTTATGCTCAGATAATACCGCCAAATGGTGCACAGATTTACGCTCACGCAAGCGTCGACCGATCTGAATAGCCAAAGACATAGACTCATTCAAACCAGCAGGCATAGGAAATCCCACCATGACATCCTTAAGGGCTTCAGAGAGACCCTTTCTGAAAATAGCTGCGAGCGCACCTTCATTCCATTGAGTGAGTACGGACCACTTTCTAAATTTCTGACAATATACCTCTATATCATCCTGAGCCTGACACAGAGCCAGCAAATTCTTCTCTGCCTGATCCACTGAATTAGGTTCATCGTACAGCAATCCGAGCGCCAGGAAAAACGCATCGATATTACTTAATGCAGGATCTCCTGGCGCAAGAGAAAATGCCCAGTCCTGAGGGTCGCCACGTAAAAAAGAAATAATGATCAAAACTTGTTGAACTGGGTCACCAGAGGAGCGAGGTTTCAAGGCCAGAAATAGTTTACAATTATTTTTGAAACTCAGAAATTTAGCTCTATCTCCAAAAAACAAATCAGGAATAGGAATTCTTGGTTCTAACATAGATTTCTGATCAATAGTGTCTTGAATCTTTTGTACTCTTGCCGTGAGTTGATCCACACATGAAGACAGACCTTTAATGTCCATCGCTACACCTGTGTCCTGAACCACCCAAATGTCTAGGGGAAAAAAAAGTCAAAACACAGTGCAGAGAAAAAAAAATGGTCTCAGAACTTCTTTTTTCCCTCTATTGAGAATCATTAGTACTTTGGGCCTCCAGTACTGTTATGCTCAGGTAATTCAGTACCACAATGGACATAGAAGTCAGAGCACATACAGTGATCTGACAATAACCCAAAAACATAGAACGAGCTCTGAGACGTGGGAACTCTGCTGACCGCAATCCCTAATCCTCTCCAACCACACTAAAGGCAGCCGTGGATTGCGCCTAACGCTCCCTATGCAACTCGGCACAGCCTGAGAAACTAGCTAGCCTGAAGATAGAAAATAAGCCTACCTTGCCTCAGAGAAATACCCCAAAGGAAAAGGCAGCCCCCACATATAATGACTGTGAGTTAAGATGAAAAGACAAACGTAGAGATGAAATAGATTTAGCAAAGTGAGGCCCGACTTACTAAACAGAGCGAGGATAGGAAAGGTAACTTTGCGGTCAACACAAAACCCTACAAACAACCACGCAAAGGGGGCAAAAAGACCCTCCGTACCGAACTAACGGCACGGAGGTACACCCTCTGCGTCCCAGAGCTTCCAGCAAGCAAGAAAAAACAAATAGACAAGCTGGACAGAAAAAAACAGCAAACAAAATAGCAAAGTGGAACTTAGCTATGCAGAGCAGCAGGCCACAGGAACGATCCAGGAGGAAACAGGTCCAATACTAGAACATTGACTGGAGGCCAGGATCAAAGCACTAGGTGGAGTTAAATAGAGCAGCACCTAACGACTTAACCACATCACCTGAGGAAGGAAACTCAGAAGCCGCAGTACCACTCTCCTCCACTAACGGAAGCTCACAGAGAGAATCAGCCGAAGTACCACTTGTGACCACAGGAGGGAGCTCTGCCACAGAATTCACAACAAACCTGCTTGCACGTTATTACTGAAACCTTTTCCGGTGTCTACCTCAACCACATCTGAATGAGTGAAACCCCTACAATTGGTGCTATAAGTATGGGCACTAATCTCAAGGGTCAGTGTGACTGCAGCTGAGATACTGCATGTCCTGGGTGAAAGCGACTGCAGGAACACAGGTAGTGCGAAAGACAGCATGGAGTAGCTTATCAAGCACCTGGTCCAGGTACAACAGCAGCAGCACGTACAACAGCAGGAAACAAACTTTGAGTGCAGCAGCGACAGCAACAGGAGGTGCTTGCACGCCACAAGGAACTCCTCCATCTGTGGGAGGCCGGCAGACCGTTCCCAAATCCAGGTGATGACTCACACATGAGGAGGACAGTAAGAAGAGCATTTCAAAAGATGACCCTAGGTGATGATGTAGAGGCATTCCTGACAGTTTCCGAAAGGGTGGCAACAGGGAGAAATTGCCTTTGGAGCAGTGGGCAGAGATTCTGATGCCATACTTAGCAGAAGAACCACAGAAGGCCTATTACAATCTGACCTTGCAAGAGACAAAAGAGTATGCCAAATTCAAAACTGAGATCTTGGTGTGCTTAGAAGAGTCTGGCTGTCAGGGTGCAATGGGTACACCAATGGGCCTATTGCAGTGACAGACCTCCTCGGTCCCAAACATTCAACCTCCTGCACCTGGTCCAAAAGTGGTTGTAACATGAATCTTCCTCCCCAGCACAGATGGTGGAGAGTGTCGTCATGGACAGGTTCATACACTCCCTACCGATGCCAAGGCAGTCCAGGGTTGCCCAGGGAGATTCCCGTAATGCGGATGACATGGTGAATCTGGTGGAAAGGAGGTTGAGAGGGGAGATGGAGCCACATCTGGGGGCTTCCAAGAGCACAGGACGCATCTGAGTTGTTGCCAAAGGCCCTATCCAATAATGTAATTTGTTGGAGATATCGCACCCTGGGTCACATAGCCGCCCATTGCCCCATGACCATCGAGACAATGGACTACAGAATAGGACAGCGCTACTCGTATTTTGCATGTCTTGCCTACAGTGCTGTCCCTCAACCACAGGGGGTATCAAGAAGACTAATGGGAGGGCACCATCACAATAGTATTTAAAGGGATCCACCCGCAGCATGTCGTGGAGACTGACCATAATACAAACAAGGCAAGAAGACATGCATAACAGCAGGGATCACCATAGAACATTCAAAACAATGTATTGGTATATACAAAAACCTCACATAAAGATTAAAAACATTTAAAAACCAGAGACTACAAAGTTGACGCCCATTTAGGGCAGGAGCACCGGCCCATTGACACCTATGAATTGAAAACATACAGATAGTATTGCCTGGTAAAAATGGTACACCAAACCAAGTAAAGTGACAAGCAGTGAATGGCACCCAATACAAGAGGTTATCTATTAGACAGTCATCGTCACATTATCCCAATGGTTACCTCACAAGGGCCATATCGCTATTCCTGCCTGACAAAATAGACCCACAGTATTTGGTGTTTATGGTCACATATAATTAGGTGCAGGGCTTAACAAAGCCTAGAATGTCTCTCACCACAAAACGTTGGCTAACATGTTTTCATAGATCATTGGCAATGATGGATATGCTCATAAAGCCTGTGAATCAAAGCAAAAAAGACCAGACACAAAAGGGCGTGCACACCTGTTTCAATACTCAGATCAAGATAACAATAATAAAATATATAGTTTTATTTGGACATTAGGACACACAAATCCACAAACAATTAAAAACATCATGGCGGCCAAACCGCACCCCTCAATATTAACCCCTCTCTGCCATCCGACGTACTATTCCATCAATGTGACCTGGGACTTACTTCCCATGGACGGGATAGTACGTCATCGCGATCGGCTGCACACATGTGGGGGGTGCCGCGGCCGGGTGTCAGCTGATTCTCACAGCTGACACGCGACATTAGGTGCCAGGAGCGGTCACAGACCGCTACCGGCACTTTAACCCCCAAAGTTTCGCAGGTCAGTGCAGTGCTGATAGCTTATATGACATGCAGATACTGCTTCATCTGCAAACTATAGAAGCAATCAGCCTTCAAAAAAAATTATTTTCCCATAGTGGGACAAAGTGTAAAAATCAGAATAAAGTTAAAAAATGTTTTAATAATTATAAAAATATAAAAAAAAATCAATATTTACTCTATCGCTAAATACATATTTGAATGAAAAAAAATCTAAATAATAAAAGTACACATATTTGGTATTGCAGCATCCGTAATGACCCGACCTATAAAACTGTCGCACTAGTTAACCCCTTTAGTGAATACCATAAAAAAACAAGGCAAAAAAACTATGCTTTATCATCATACCGCCGAACAAAAAGTGGAGTAACACACGATCAAAATGATGGATATAAATAACCATGGTACAGCTGAAAACGTCATCTTTTCCTGCAAAAGACAAGCCCCCATACAGCTCCATCAACAAAAAATAAAAAAGTTATAGCTCTTAGAATAAAGTGATGCAAAAATAACTATTTTTTATATAAAATAGTTTTTATTGTGTATGAGCGCCAAAACATAAAAAAAAAGATATAAATGAGGTATTGCTGAAATCGTACTGACCCGAAGAATATAACTGCTTTATCAATTTTACCACACACGGAGCGGTATAAACGCCCCCCCCACCCCCTAAAAGAAATTCAGGACTTGCTAGTTTTTGTTCATTCTGCCTCCCAAAAATCGGAATAAAAAGCGATTAAAAAAATGGCATGTGCCCGAAAATGGTACCAATAAAAACGTCAACTTGTCCCGCAAAAAACAAGACCTCACATGACTGTGGGCCAAAATATGGATAAACTATAGCTCTCAAAATGTGGAGATGCAAAAACTATTTTTTGCAATAAAAAGCATCTTTTAGTATGTGACGGCTGCCAATCATAAAAATCCGCTAAAAAAATGCTATAAAGGTAAATCAAACCCCCCTTCATCACCCCCTTAGTTAGGGAAAAATAATAAAATTAAAAAAAATGTATTTATTTCCATTTTCCCATTAGGGTTAGGGCTAAAGTTAGGGTTAGGGCTAAAGTTAGGGTTGTGGGTAAAGTTAGGGTTAGAGTTGGGGCTAAAGTTATGGTTGGGGCTAAAGATAGGGTTGGATTACATTTAAGGTTGGGATTAGGGTTGGGATTAGGGTTAGGGGTGTGGTTAGGGTTAGGGTTGGGATTAGGGTTAAGGGTGTGTTTGGGTTAGGGTTTCAGTTAGAATTGGGGGGTTTCCACTGTTTAGGCACATCAGGGGCTCTCCAAACGCGACATGGCGTCCGATCTCAATTCCAGCCAATTCTGCGTTGAAAAAGTAAAATAGTGCTCCTTCCCTTCCGAGCTCTCCTGTGCGCCCAAACGGGTTTACCCCAACATATGGGGTATCAGCGTACTCAGGACAAATTGGACAACATGTTTTGTGGTCCAATTTCTCCTGTTACCCTTGGTAAAACACAAAGGCGGGGGCTAAAAAATAATTTGTGTGGAAAAAAAAAGATTTTTTATTTTCACGGCTCTGTGTTATAAACTGTAGTGAAACACTTGGGGGTTCAAAGTTCTCACAACCATCTAGATAAGTTCCTTGGAAGACGCCCCCGGAAGAAGCAGAAGGCGAAACGCGCGTCAGGGTGAGGGGACGCCACTACCGCAAGGTTACCCTTTGGTTGCTTGGTATGATATGGGAATTCACGCTGGTTCACTGTGGATGAGTGGCTCTGGTCATCTGTATTCTCATTAGCATTGCTGCCTGCTATAAAGCCATTGTGCTGGATATTATTATTTTGTTATAGGCAGTGAATACATCAGGAGGGTTGTATTGGCTGGCCACTCTCAGGTTTTTGCTGTAGTACTATCCGTGGTTGCTGTACTTATCTATTCATCGGCATGGATATCTATCTGTTTTGTCAAGCTACTATTTAGTATAGATTGTTGAGTTATAGCCTTGCATGGTGGTGTCCCCTACAGTTTATTTTGCTTTTTTATTGTATTTTAATAAGTATTAATAAACATTGGTTTTAATTTACATGGGATCTCTTCTTCTTTTCACATGTAATGATGTAGGATTAGTTAGGTACAGTTCCTTGGGGGGTCTAGTTTCCAATATGGGGTCACTTGTGGGGGGTTTCTACTGTTTAGGTACGTCAAGGGCTCTGCAAATGCAACCTGACGCCTGCAGACCATTCCATCTAAGTCTGCATTCCAAACAGCGCTCCTTCCCTTCTGAGCTCTGCCGTGCGCCCAAACAGTGGTTTCCCCCCCACATATGGGGTATCAGCGTACTCAAGACAAATTGGATAACAACTTTTGGGGTCAAATTTCTCCTGTTACCCTTGGGAAAATAAAAAATTGTGGGCTAAAAGATCATTTTGTGGAAAAAAATATATTTTTTAATTTTCACAGTTCTACATTCTAAATTTTAGTGAAACAATTGGGGGTTCAAAGTGCTCAACACACATCTAGATAAGTTGCTTAGGGGGTCTTCTTTCCAAAATGGGGTCACTTGTGGGGGTTTCCACTGTTTCGGCACATCAGGGGCTCTCCAAACGCGACATGGTGTCCGATCTCAATTCCAGCCAATTTTGCATTGAAAAGTGAAACGGCGCTCCTTCCCTTCCGAGCTCTGCCATGCGGCCAAACAGTGTTTACCCCCACACACGGGGTATCGGCGTACTCAGGACAAATTGCACAACACCTTTTGGGGTCCAATTTTCCTGTTACCCTTGTGAAAATAAAAAATTTGGGGTGAAAAGATCATTTTTACGGCTCTACATTATAAACTTCTGTGAAGCACTTGGGGGTTCAAAGTGCTCACCACACATCTAGATTAGTTCCTTAGGGGGTCTACTTTCCAAAATGGTGTCACTTGTGGGGGGTTTCAATGTTTAGGCACATCAGGGGCTCTCCAAACGCGACATGTTGTCCGATCTCAATTCCAGCAAATTTTGCATTGAAAAGTCAAACGGCGCTCCTTCCCTTCCGAGCTCTGCCATGTGCGCAAACAGTGGTTTACCCCCCACATATGGGGTATCGGCGTACTCAGGACAAATTGTACGACTTTTGTGGTCCAATTTCTCCTGTTAGCCTTGGTAAAATAAAACTAATTGGATCTGAAGTAAAAATTTTGTGAAAAAAAGTTAAATGTTCAATTTTTTTTGAACATTTCAAAAATTCCTGTGAAGCACCTGAAGGGTTAATAAATGTTTTGAATGTGATTTTGAGTACCTTGAGGGGTGCAGTTTTTAGAATGGTGTCAGTTTTTGTCATTTTCTCTCATATAGACCCCTTAAAGTGATTTCAAGTGTGAGGTGGTCCCGAAAAAAAATGTTTTTGCAAATTTTGTTGTAAAAATGAGAAATCGCTTGGTCAACTTTTAACCCTAACAAAAACTCATGTTTCCAAAATTGTGCTAATGTAAAGCAGACATGTGGATAATGTTATTTATTAACTATTTTGTATGATATGACTCTCTAATTTGAGGCCATAAAAACTAAAAGTTAAAAAATTGCTAAATTTTCACAATTTTCACCAAATTTCCGTTTATTTTACCACTATCATAAAGTACAATATGTCACATATGAAACATTCTCAGAATCACCAGGATCCGTTGAAGCGTTTCAGAGTTATGACCTCATAAAGTGACAGTGGTCAGAATTGAAAAAAATGGCCTGGTCAGGAAGTTGAAAACAGGCTTCGGAGTGAAGGGGTTAAACTCTCAAAATGGCCAGAACAAAAGAACTTTCATGTGAAACTCAACAGTCTGTTCTTGTTCTTAAAAATGAAGGCTATTCCATGCGAGAAATTGCCAAGAAACTGAAGATTTCCTACAATGGTGTGTACTACTCCCTTCAGAGGAGAGCACAAACAGGCTCTAACCAGAGTAGAAAGAGAAGTGGGAGGCCCCGCTGCACAACTGAGCAACAAGACAAGTACATTATAGTCTAGTTTGAGAAATCGACGCTTCACACGTCCTCAACTGGCAGCATCAGTAAATAGTACACGCAAAACGCCAGTGTCAACGTCTACAGTGAAGAGGCGACTCCAGGATGCTGGCCTTCAGGGAAGAGTGGCAAAGAAAAAGTCATATCTGAAACTGGCTAATAAAAGGAAAAGATGAATATGGGCAAAAGAACACAGACAATGGACAGAGGAGGATTGGAAAAAAGTGTTATGGACAGACGAATCCAAGTTTGAGGTGTTTGGATCACACAGAGATGCAGAACAACTGAAAAGATGCTGGGAGAGTGCCTGGCGCCATATGTCAAGCATGGTGGAGGTAATGTGATGGTCTGGGGTTCCTCTGGTCCTGTAAAGTGGGAGATTTGTACAAGGTAAAAGGTGATTTTCAATAAGGAAGGTATCACTCCATTTTGCAACGCCATGCCATACCCTGTGGACAGCGCTTGATTGGAGCCAATTTCATCCTGCAACAGGACAATAACCCAAAGAACACCTCCAAATTATGCATGAACTATTTAGGGAAGAAGCAGGCCGCTGGTATTCTATCTGTAATGGAGTGGCCAGCGCAGTCACCAGATCTAAACCCCATTGAGCTGTTGTGGGAGCAGCTTGACCGTATGGTGCAAAAAGTGCCCATCAAGCCAAACCAACTTGTGGGATGGGCTTCTGGAAGCATGGGGTGAAATTTCTCCAGATTACCTCAGCAAATTAACTGCTAGAATGCCAAAGGTCTGCAATGCTGTAATTGCTGCAAAGGGAGCATTCTTTGACGAAAGCAAAGGTTGAAGGAGAAAATTATTATTTCAAATAAAAAATTTTTTTCGAACCTTGTCAATGTCTGGACTGGATTTTCAGTTCATTTAGCAACTCATTTGATTAGTACAAGTATGAGTTTTCATGGAAAACACAAAATTGTCTGGGTGACCCTAAACTTTTGAACGGTAGTGTATGTAGGTGTCTTACTCTTCATTTACAAGACTGGAAAAGTCTTTTTTTGGGTAGAAGACAGGAAATAAATCTCTGCAAAGCACACACTCCTTGTGCTTAAGGCTTTGCTGTACACTTTTTTCCCTGGCAAACAAATTACAAAAAGGGGAAAGGCTACATCGTCAAGTCAACTTTCACAAACATCATTTACCAGTCCGAGGCAATCAAATGGTACAGGATTTAGACGGGGACACATCTCAACCAAGAGACCATCCAGGGAGGCTGAAGACATCCAATTTGCTGGAACTCCTCTGACTGGATCTGCCACTGCCTGCAGAACTCCGGCTCTCACCGCCACGGCAGCTACAAATACTGCTACAGGGTCAACACTGTTCCATCAGCTTCTGGGGCTTCCCATCAGGCTGCTGTTGCTGCACATGCTGCTGCTCGGTGACTTCCATTATCCTGGAGGGGATGATGAGCAAGGAAGCGCTGATCCGTGCTCCAGCCGTCACTTACAGTGGTGAAAATAAGTATTTGATACATTGCCAATTTTGCATGTTTTCACAGATAAAAAGAATGGAGAGGTCTGTAATTTTTATCAACACCAACTGTGAGAGAGAGAATCATAAAAGTAAAAAAATCCAGAAAATCACATTGTATTACTTTTACATAGTTCATGCAATAAAATGCAAATTAAGTATTTGATACAATAAAAAACATAACTTAATATTTGGTACAGAAACCTTTGTTCGCAATTACAGAGGTCAGGTGTTTCCTGTTGTTCTTGAACAAGTGACTGCAGCAGGGATTTTGGCCCACTCCTCCATACAGATCTTCAGATCGTCCAGGTTTGGGGGCTGTCACTGTTCAATATTGAGTTTCAGCTCCCTCCAAAGATTCTCTATTGGGTTCAGGTCTGGAGCCTGGCTAGGCCACTCCAGGACTTTGAAATGCTTCTTCGGAGCCACTCTTTAGTTGCCCTGGCTGTGTGTTTGGCTCATTGTTATGTTGGAATACTCAGCCACGACTCATCTTCAAAGCTCTTAGTGAGGTAAGGATGTTATTGGCCACAATCTTGTGATACATAGCCCCATCCATCCTCCCTTCAATAGACATTCTGTACCCTTTGCAGAAAAGCACCCGCAATTTATGATGTTTTCCCCACCATGCTTCACAGTTGGGATGGTGTTCTTGGGGTTGTGCTCATCCTTTTTCTTCCTCTAAACACGGCGAGTGAAGTTGCTACTAAAAAGTTCTATTTTAGTCTTATCTGACCACATGACCTTCTCCTATGCCTCCTCTGTATCATCCAGATGGTCACTGGCAAGCTTCAAACAGGCCTGGACATGTTCTGGCGTGAGCAGGGGGACCTTGTTTGCCCTGCAGGATTTTAATCCACGACGGCGTAGTGTGTTACTAACAGTAATGCTTGAGACTGGTCCCAGTTCTCTTCAGGTCATTTACCAGGTCCGATAACATCTCTATCATCATCAAATCTACAGGACGTAGTGTTATCTCTAGCCTCTGAGGAGGATAAGATGCAAACTTGATTTTTGCTCCCACTGCCACTGTAGAATTTTTTGGTGTGTGGATATTTCTTGCCATTGTTGAAGAAATTGTGCAATTCTGGCTCCTACGTGCCTGGCGTCATTGCCTCTCGTTAGTTCTGGAAGATATTCTTTCCTTTTCTGCCTTTAGGATAACTACAGCGACCAGATTTACCTTTCCCTTTGAATTGTAGGCTTTGGGCCTATGATTGACGAAAGGATTTTTTCCCAAGGATTTTTGACTCTGGTTGTGATCTTGTTTTATCTGAAGCATTTTCTAAAAGATCATCCACAGCCAATCCAAATACATATTCTCTTTTAAAGGGAAGAGAGCAAAGCTTGAACTTCAAAACATTACCTCCGTTCCAAATCTTCAACCAGACAGCTGTTCTCACGCAGACAGAGGCTCTGGCTGCTGTGCTAATTGACTCTGCTAATGCATCGACTAGAAAACCTGCAGACTTTTTAAGTAGAGGCAAGTAGGTCTTCTGTAGGGGTACCCTTAGCGATATGCTCTTCCAGCTGATGCAACCAGCGGAACAAGGACTTTGCTACGCAAGTTGAAGCAACATTAGTCTTTAAAGAAGCACAGATGTTTCAAAGGACCTGCTTAATAAGTGGTCTATCAGTCCATCAGATCTTTGAGCTGCGACGAATCCTCAAATGGTAATGTGATCTTTACTACTTTTACCAGCTGTATATCCACTTTCGGAACTTTGGACCAGTATTTTAATATATCCTCATCCAGGGGGAACCTATCCTTCATCTCTCCTGGGATATTCAGTTTTTTTCAGGAAGCTCCCATTCATCTGTTAAGCTCTAAATATTATCGTGAATGGGGAATACTAATTTCTTTTGATTTTAATCCTCCAAACACTTCATCCTGAACTGATCACGTTTTTTTCTCCTCCTCTACTTCCATAGTATTCCTTATGGCTGCCAACTCTTCCATATCCTCAGATGAAAAATATTAAATACATAAATATCCTTCCTCTATATTCTGGTATGTGCTCAATTCTTCCAACCATTCGTCTGAGATGGAAGCATCTGCTTCTGAGTCAGTAAGTGTCTTTAGGGTCATATTTTCTCGTTTAGCTGATGGACCCATGTAATCAGGTTGAGAAAAGGTTTGTGAGAAGGAGGCTAGGGAGGATTGTATCTCCTGTCGCACCATTCCCCTGCTTCCATAAGGAAAGGTTTTTCCTCTTTTTTCATCTTCCCTGTACACTTCTGGCATAGCAGATTATAGGCAGACGTGAGCCTTCTAATACAGATAGAACATTTGCGGACCATAGCATTTTTTCTCCACCTCACTCGGTGCAGGATCCTTGTCTCCCTAAAAAAAAAAAAAAAAAAAAAGGGAGTGACTACATATGGATTCTGCTCAAAGAGTGGGAATATCCCCATACCAGAATTGTTAATGAGGCCTGGGTTCACGATGGACTCTTAAGGAACGCACATCTTCCATGGTCAAAGGTCTTTTGTCCTAACAAAGTGTCTTCCCATCAGGGTCTTCTTATAGCCCTCTGTGTCTGTACTGCTACATACTTAGGCAGTTAACTGGTTCATGCAGCTTTACATGAACACCCGAGCCTTACACTATAGCCGGTCCGAATAACTATAGCAATTGTTATCATCCACCTCTCGTGTCTCCCCTTTTCCTCATAGTTTGTAAGCTTGCAAGCAGGGCCCTCATTCCTCCTGGTATCTGTTTTGAACTGTATTTCTGTTATGCTGTAATGTCTATTGTCTGTACAAGTCCCCTCTATAATTTGTAAAGCGCTGCGGAATATGTTGGCGCTATATAAATAAAAATTATTATTATTATAGGCAGAGACAGTGATCCAATAGGATGAAAGATTCATCCTGATGAAAATCCAGTCCCCAAATCCTCATTTTCAAATTTCCCGTTTCAGACGCCATGCATCCAATGCTGGAATGCACGGGAAGTAACGTCAGCAGCGCACGATGCCGGGAACTTCCCGCATGCGTGTTACATGCGTGATGAGGACAGGAAGGAGACAGTGGCTGAGGAGCTACAGAAGGCCCCCAGCCCTCGACACCAACTCCACGTTATCCAAGGGCACAGGAGAGTGGTGAGGTCCAGCTCCTAAAAGGTGCGGCAGCTGCCAAAAGAAGGCAAAGCGATCAATCGCTGCAGCCCGGCTTCTCGGGTATCATTTAGGGAGGCTGTTTGCCAGCCACAGCACCCCACAGATAAAATTCTTCATCCCTTAGGGACAGGAAATACACTGAGGATAGATGATGGGGAGGGGCTATTTAACCTTTTATTTTTGGTCCCTAATTAGGTTAAAGAGGCAACCTCATGTGGTGGTGTCATGGAGGGGATGGGAGACAGTAAGTATTTAATAATAATTGATACATTGCAGATTTTGCAAGTTTTCCCACCTACAAAGAATGGAGAGGTGTGTAATTTTGTGTTGTAGGTACACTTAGACTGTCAGACAATCTAAAAATAAAACCCAGAAAAGAAACAGGATGCCCACCCAACCCCACCCCCAACATGAGACTAAACATTTACCTCATGGGAATTTTTCCAGAACAGTAATATGTTGTGTTATAGTATGAACTTAATATAGGTCTCCCTTCAACCATAACAATGAAAATGTCTGACTAGACAATATGCAGAATTGAGACTTTCGTTGTGAAACCAAAGAAATACCAGGCCTGTCCAAGCATAGTTGATCCAGAAAATGAGTCAAAGGAAGCTGGATCTAGGTCCAGAGACACACGAACTCTCTAACCGAACTTAGAGACACAAAGTACAAGACTGATTAAAAGCACAAGACATGAAGTCATAGGCCCACAGTCGCAAGGCCAAAAGCTAGAGGCACGAGGCCCCAAGCTAGGAAGTACAAGGCACCAAGCCAGAGGCTCTAAAGCTAGAGGCACAAAGCACAGAGGTACTATGAGGCACAGAAGAGCTACGAAGTGCCATGAAGCCCCACGAGGCTGGAAGGCTACGGCCACACTTGAAGGGGCGACACACGAGACCAGACTCACGCAAGAGGGTAATCCATCTGAATTCAAGATAAACCATCACATCACAATTGTCAAGACTAGCCCCACCCGAAGAAGCCAATTAATGAGGTGCAACTGGAGGGCAGCCTTCATAGAAATATGGTCTCATGGACAACAGTGGGTTATTTGTGTTATGTTGTGTTTGTATTATTTAATCTCATTTTCTAGTTTAATATGTTCGGCTTAAGTTAATCTTTGGAGCCAAAACATAAGCACATGAGTGCTTTGGCATAAAGGCATGAGGCTAGCATCAGTCCAGAGGCCTTGCCTTCCGAGACCATATATATTTACACTGTGTACTTACCTGTGCTGCTTCCCCTTCGCCTCCATATATAATTTTTTTTTTTTATCAGATAGATTTTTATTATCCGCAAAGAATAATAGAATATTTCTCATGGCAATGTTTCATTAAACATTTACAGATAACTTTTTCCCCCCGACCCAGAGCCCACCCACCCCGCCCCACCCCAGAGACCTCAGCCAGAGCCACTTCCCATCATCATACAAACATTTGAATAAACATCCGTTATATTTCCATTGAATACTAGGTTCCCTATATTCTCATTTATCATCCTAATTCAAGTCCATCCACGGTTGCCACAGCTTGTGGAAGATGTCCAGCTTATTCCTTTTGGTGTAGATACTTTTCTCCAAAGTAAGTATATGCTCCGCTTGCTTAAGAAAGTCTCTTCTTGTTGGAGGTTCCTCTCTAATCCAAAATTTGGCGATCAATTTCCTAGCAATGAATAACAATCGTGCAATAGCTATTTTAAACATGTTGTCCGTAACAATTTCCTCCACATATCCCAATATGCAAGTCAGTGGAACCCTAGGGACAGAACATCCATACACCAGTTCAATACGATTTAAAACAACTATCCAGAAGGAGGACAGTCTAGGGCACTGCCACATCATATGCAATATCCCCGCCTGGGATTGTGAGCACCGAGGGCATTCCGAGTTCTGCCTAAGCCCAGCCTTGAACAATCTGTCAGGAGTTCTATAGGCCCTATGGATTACGAATAACTGTGATAGCCTGCCAGGTTCACTCATTGATATCTTGGGCACATATTCTAGGACCGACTCCCATCTATCATTGTCAATTATTCCCAATTCAGCTTCCCATTTCCCTTTGGCTCGGATGGGATATTTTTCCAGGAAAGAAAAAAGTAGAAACCCATATATTTCTGAAATCGCCCCCTTCGTGCAGCTATTCTTAAGGATATAGTCGATCATGAGATCAATCTGTACCACTATGGCTCCCCTTTTATTCTGTGCCTGATAAGCATGAGAGATACGATTATACTGGAACAATTCAGGCCGTGGCAACTGAAATTCTTCCTGCAACTCCTCAAATGTTTTAAGTCTGCCCTGACTTATCAGCTGCCCCAGCCGTTTAATACCTGCTGCAGACCAAAAGTGAAAACCCTCCCTCTGCCTAAATTCCAGTAGATAAATGTTGTCCCAAATAGGCGAGAATCTGGTGAACCCACTCACTTCCCTAATGAGTTTGACTTTTTCCCATACTCTGTGAATTAATTTGATAGTGCACCCCTGTGAACCCATTTTTTTGAATTGTCCTCCCTCCAAACTGTCACTCAAAACGTCTGCCTGTAGTAAGAACGCCTCCATATATAATTAGGTGAACCCGGGAAGCTGGTAATACCGCAAGCCCACCATGGATGGAAGCAGCATCACAACCAGGAACACTGCATTGTTGAATGTGCACTGGTTGGCTGTTGGTTGAGTTACCTCTACCTAGAGGTGTGTCGGCCCCAGACCACTTGATAAAGGTGGGACCGCACTCTTGTCCCAGGGATTCAGTAGGGGTGTGATAACGGCCAGCGTTTTGTTCCTCCAATGATTGTTTTGCTGCACTGGTAACTCAGGCCCATTAGTACAATAGTTTTCCTCTCACTTGTCTTCCATATGCATCATCAGGCTCCTTTTTTCAATTGCCATAAGTGCATGGACCAAAAACGGAATGGACGAAAATGAGCAGAGAGTTTCCCTGAGTAGGAAGCGTCTTGGACCAGGAGCTCCAGCTCTACTGGCAGGCTTAGGGACCTCTTGGTCAGAGAATAGTCGGCCTTCGGGCCCTGTAGGAGGAAGGAGCTAGGTGCGTCGAGCAATCAGGAAGATTTCTTCTGTTCTTCCCACGGTCCTCTCATGCATTGTTATTGATGGGGCAGGAAAAACACTGGAGTGGAGGGGCTTTTTAACCTCTGTGACCCTGTCCAGTCATAGTCCAAAGAGAAAAGATGAACAGCGCTCCAATCGGGTGTAGTAGTATCAAAACGAAATCTTTATTGATCCATGTAGAAGCTTCTACATGGATCAATAAAGATTTCGTTTTGATACTACTACACCCGATTGGAGCGCTGTTCATCTTTTCTCTTTGGACTACTCGAATATCCAGGTTGGTTCCCTGGATTAAGGAACGAGCGCCCCTTTGTGCGAGTGCTGTCAGCCTCACTTTTTCTCTACTACCTGTCCAGTCATAGGTCAAGAAGGGGTAGTGCTGTCCATAATCATGGAGGCTAAAGTACTAGATGCAGTAGTTTTTCATGTGGGGTGTACTCATTTGTGTGTCAAATAATGAGTAAAACTGAAGATTTTGTAATGAATGTTATATTATCCTTACTCTTCAAATGGGGTGTACTCATCTAAGCCAAGCTTGAGCCTCGTTTTTGCAGCCCATTTACTTTTATGCAAACCATCACTGCTTGTTTTTAAAGTTAGAAACATGTTGGGAGTGGTGGGTCCCTGCTTCCCTCTTATTCTGAAGGTGTTTTTGGTAAACACTTTTGATAGATATAGCCGAGTTTATGCCCCATGTTCTCAAGTTCCACTCATTTTGCATTAGCTTTGCATAATGCAGGCTTAGGCTACTTTCATATTAGGGTCGGTACGGGGCCGTCGCGCTGCGTCGGCCCGACGCATACTGTGCAAGCGCCGCACAACGGGGGCAGCGGATGCATTTTTCCAGCGCATCCGCTGCCCCATTGTGAGTTGCGGGGAGGTGGGGGCAGAGTTCCGGCCACGCATGCACGGTTGGAAATGGCGGACACAACGCAGCAAAAAACGTTACATGTAACGTTTTTTGCTGCCGACGGTCCACCACAACACGACGCAACCGTCGCACGACGATTGCGACGTGTGGCAAAGCGTCGCTAATGTTAGTCAATGGAGAAACAACGCATCCTGCAAGCAATTTTGCAAGATGCGTTTTTTCTCCTAAACGATGCATTGCGACGTGCAGTGCACGACGCTAGTGTGAAAGTAGCCTTAGACACTTGCTCAAAACTTTTTTTTTGGTTTCTTGTAGTTAATTACTTTAGGGCAATATTTTCATCTCCACGTGTACTCCACCTTATCAGTCCGCTTTCCTATTTCTTTGACTCACTTTGGTTTTGGGATTCTGTTTTTCCTTGTGTTTTTGGTATATTTGCCTTGCATTTTGCAATTTCATAATTATTGGATTTTTTTCCTTTAAAAGTAAAGCTGTTTAAATAAAACCTTCACGGCTATGATTACATTAAAAGAAATGTGTCACTACTCAAAGAAAAAAAAAACAAAACAGCAAACAAGAATGAAATGATCCTTCACTTTATTTCATTAATTACCAAGACACAATAACCATCATATTTCTCACCAATTCATTACAGTTCTTCATGATCCCAAGTGGACAATTTTGGTTGTATTTTTTGGACATGGAAATAAATCAGTAACGGAGTGTACCGTTCTGCACAGATGGTAATCCTGACTGATCCATGTGATGAACATTACCACCAGGACGGACACGGAGCCTTACGGTATGACCGCATCTGTTACGGTCACCGGTGACATCACAAATTACGCATTTTACATGGGAGTTCTGTACATCGATAAATATAATAAATTATCACGTGTAGAAGATAACAGTACGTCTGTCTCACTACGCGATTGTAAACAGGATAAGCGATCTGTGGAGTTTTTGCATGCACGAGGAACGGCGGCTTCCTTCACGTGAGAAAAGACTCATTCACCACCTTCTGTTGCATAAGGACTGTTTTACACTCCAGCCAAAAGATACAGAATAAATACAGCAAATAAATAGGTGGTTTTTTTCTTTACATATTAAATACACAAGAAAACTTCATATTAAAAAGTCATACACATAATATTAGGCCCTGGCCAGCAGAGCAGAAGCAGGACAATATTCAGAATTTACTGACCAAGTCTGATGCAATATTTTCTCACCAATAGCAAGAGCCATCATTTGCATTCTGAGAGCTTTACCCGTTACATACGATCTGTCCACTCTCCTGACATGCGTCTTTAGTGAAGACTCGTATTCCCCAACAAATAACATTTTCTTAGCAGCCAGTGTGTTGCCGTTCCTCAGTTGCTGCATATAGACAGACAACTGGGTGCGGCCATTCCCGTGGTGATATGGTGTGCTCTTCCAGAGTCCTGCACGGCGAGCACCGACTGGACAGAGCGAGTGTATTGACTAAGTGTTAGCATTAGCTGGTAATGTGTACATACATTTCAAGTGGAGTTCAAGTTAAAAGCATAATGTCAGGCTTAAGGGTTAATTATCTAAAGCAACCATTAATGGGCTCAAGCACCATTAGGCAGAGGGGTAAGAAGGACACGCTACCGACACAGGTAAGATGAGCTGCTGGGAACTTTGCCTGCCCACCAGGAACTGATTGCCATACTCCACAAGTGCTGCACTTTAATTCCTTCTTGCAATACTGCTCACAGGTTTACTTGAAAATAAGCTAACTAAAGGTAGCCGGTGGTGTATATAAAAAAATATCAATAGTGGAACTGGTAGAAAGTCACCAAGCATACAGTAACAGGACATCTTTGCAATTCAGTATGAAGATTACAGAAAAGTCATTGCACCTGCATTGAATGTTGCAATAAAAGTTCATCTCATTAGGGTTCCTTATTAGAAGCAGCACTTTTCAATATTGCGCCGAGACACTGCAGCGGAATCCAGCAGTCAGTAGGAAGATGCCGCAGGATGCTCTTGCCTTTTATAAAATGCTAGCATCCCGGCGTAGCTTTGCAGGCATGCAGTAACAGGACAGAGGTGAAAAGCAGCCTCTCCTAACAGATCACTTCTCTCCGGCTGGGGCTCTCCCATTAGCACTGGGCTTTGATTTGGTCTTAAGAGAAAAACGTTTTAATAGGCGCCGTGGAAAGCTGCTTTTCTTACGGGAAGAGGTAGCAGAATTTGTCAAGTCATCGTGAGATTGGCTCAGACCTGCATCTCGATTATGTCGGCGGAAGAAAAGCTTAGTGCCACTTCGAAGGAATCCAACTGCAGCGAAACAAATCAATGTGAGTGTGTGGGGAATACTGCACAAGGTTCATTACAGTTTCATCACAAATCATATTATATAGCACTGTGCACTTACAATCGCTCATTCTGCCTTTCTACCCAGCTAATTCTGATCTTTTTATGTTCTGTAGGACAGCATGCCTTTTCCCTGCACCAGTCATCACCTCCCGGCCAATTTTAAAGTGTTAGTCCGATATGCCAGAGGCACCAAACACACTTTTAAAGCTTTATGATGGCACTCAGACAACAGCAACGTTTCGGCAATCAGGTCTTTATCAAGGTTGATTCTATAAAAGCATGTGTTCCGAAACAAGATATTGCATTTCAATAATCAGAAATAATCCTATAGGAGGCAGAAATTCCAGGCCAAGAGTCGGGTGCTGAAAGCTGCCATAAACACTATTGCATTGCTGCTGCTCTCATAGCTATGGCGGTGCAGAAAGTTACCTTACTACCACAACCAAACATGAGAAGACGACAACTCAGCTGCCGCCTGTGCCACAGGCCTTTTAGCGTGACTGAATGTTCATACAACCATTGGTCACAATCACTTTACAAATGCTTTTCTGTCTCCATCTTTGGGTCAAACTTTAAAATCAGCTTGTCATCTGCCCATAGTAGCAGCAGGGATGATCTGCCAATAATGAAGCTGAACGTGACCGAAAGATTACAGTAACCAACAACGGGTCATAAAATGCCAAGACTGCCATGTGTAAAAAGCTAAATACCTGGCAATCCATCTGCTATGTTGATTATTCACCTCTCGTGTCTCCCCTTTTCCTCATAGTTTGTAAGCTTGTGAGCAGGGCCCTCACTCCTCCTGGTATCTGTTTTGAACTGTGATTTCTGTTATGCTATAATGTCTATTATCTGTACAAGTCCCCTCTATAATTTGTAAAGCGCTGCGGAATATGTTGGCGCTATATAAATAAAAATTATTATTATTATTATTGATGCTGATTCTAGGGAAAAAAAATCTGCCAGTGTAAATGTGTAGTAAGCAGTGAGATCAGTCTGATCCTGCAGGCTGCTTTGGATGACGCTTCTTGTATAAGATCTAGTAGACAAGTCACATACAAGCACGATCGTCTTGCCAAGCGTGGGACTTGAGACTAGTTACCTTTGTGGTCTTTAAGGCTGCGTGTCTCCAAGGCTCCAGTAGAGCCAGTTTCTGATTCCACATCATCCAGGGATGGTCGATCTGAAATGTCCGATCTTGTGGTGTCATCAGTGTCCTGACCTTGGGAAGCTGCCACCTCCACAGGAAATTCAGTGGAGCCCTCCATTAATGACTCTTGAAAGCATGTGTTAGTCCCATGAAATGATGCATCCATGGAAGCTGCGTATCCTAAAGAAAGGGCCATCTCATCATCAACAATTGGTGCCTGCAGAAGAGCGTATTATTGTAAGTACTTGTCAATCCATAAAATATGGAGGCAAAAAAGGGGGAAAGCTACCTCCAGGGTCCCGTGGCTAACCTTTGATACGCCTGATATGATCAGCATGCTACGCTTGGTGGGTGTCCTCTTGGATGGCTTGTTGCAAGGTTCTGTTAACTGTCTAATAGCAGTTTCTGCCACAGGACCTAGCTTGATGGACGATGGAGAGCCACCTGACAAAAAAGGGCAAGTCTTAGCATCTAGTCAGGGTGTGTTTGCAGAGAACCTGCAATACTTAATCCTCACAAATAACATCATTTACACTTCTCTAAACTTCTATTTGGAAACCATTCTTACTTTGGAGCGTTTTTCCCCATACTGGTTCAAAAGCTTTGCACATTACCCTAGAAATATTACCTCTAATAAATTGCCACAATGTTTGACATGTAAAAAACAAAAACAGCAACAAGAAAAATGTCAGAACTTTTCCCACCTGTCACCCATAATCTGTACAATTCAATTGAGAAACAGACAAATCATTTTGAGGGGGAAAACAAAACAAAAATGATGTGGGTGCATAAGCGTGAACACCCTCTTATAATTGGAGATGTGGTTAGAGTACTTCAACAAGAGGTTGAAAAAGTTCTGAAATTATTCTTTTTGATATTTATTTACATGACGAAAAAAAAAAAAAAAAAGAAAATCTATTTTAACATCCTCAGTGTTACTCCAATATTTTACAGCCATGTAGCTGCGCAGTGTCAAGTGGCTGCACCTGCACCAGGAGGACTGTACACCACAAGACAGAGCTGTGAAGCTCAGCAGGGCTAACATTCAGGTACGTGACCATCTGCAATGGATCAGCCATGATGGGACACATCACATTGTGCTTTGCATAAAAGCAAATTCTGTGCTATTCACAGAAAACAAGGAACATGGCAGTATGGCGACACACATCACCCCCCAATAAGGCTGACTTGGACAGAATTGTGTAGGAAAGCAGCACTTTATAAATCAGGGATATATGGCAGCTTTATAGAGCAGCTGCTGCATTTGCATATAAAGTAAAACAAATAAAATAAAGGTGCCGCACACTGGTAGGATGAGATTATTATGCAGGGACACAAATACACTGTGCGCAATAAACATATACACATACACGGATTAATACACATACTATACATAAGTTGATTAATGCACGCACTACATCATAGCTATAAATGTAAAAAAAACAAACAAAAATCAGGAGGTACGTAGCTAACACTTTTGGTCATCCAACCATGAACAGCGACCTCCGATCAGGGTTGCACCGGCTTTCTTGATCTGAGGAGCGCATTGTCAGATAGAAGCAACCCCAAGAGAACTTGTGATTTAGGGAGCATCGCCGCCTGAGGCCATATTGAAAGGATCACTTTCTCCCCCCACAATCTAGAAAGGAAAAGACCACACACGCAGCTTTCTCTATTCGAGTTTGGTTGTCGGGTGAACACTAGTTGGCGCCTAACTACATGATGGGAGATAACTTGATGGTGGTGTCTGACTGCTGCGCTGATCAGTGGAATAGGGAACTTGTATCCCTGTTAGTGTGCAGTGCCGCGGTCGAGGATCAGCCTGCTGCTTTCTTTTGTAACCGAGATAGAAGTGCCCCATCAGGCACGGCCTGCCCATCAGTACAAGCATCAGCGATCGGACCAATCATTAACTGATCACCTATCCTGGGGGTAACTCCTTTAACGCAAGATGCTAAAACAGTGAAAGGTTTCTCTTCTCCCCTGAGGCGCAATGAATAGAGCAGCACTCACACGGTCATTTCTCCGCAAGTCCTTTCTGGGCTGTGGGTCTCCTCCAATATGCCAAAATACCTGTCCCTAGAGTGCCAACTCACACTCCTTGACATGCAAAATCCATGTGACCAGCCACCAGACCCGGTGTAGCACATCCGTACATAGAACAGTACTGCTGGCCACATGCGGCCCGCGCACCCCTGTCATGGATGGATCCCAGATCTGGTCAATCAGGCTGGGCTAGGTCCTCTCTCCCAGCGCTCATACTTGATGCTGAATAAATGGAGATCTGAGAATTGTGTGTATTTTTCACCATTTGTGTATCATTTACATGTCTGTCCAAGCTGTGATTTTCAGAATGCTACGACTTTCCTTCTCGATGTTGTAATTTCAATGTTGAGGAACGTGTACAGACTTTAGGCAATTTTAATAAACTAAAGACAGATAAAGCATAAAAAGGTATTGTGCTAAACATTCATATCAAAAAGGCAATGTGGAGCGGCATCTTACCACTGCCACTGGGAGAAGATCCGGGAGAGCCGCTGCGGGGGAACAACACCGGCGTATTCTCAGTCACTTCTACTTTGGATGGTGATCTGGCAGGAGACTCTGGTCAAGAAAGGAAAGAAGTTGAAGCAGAAACTACATGACAAAGTGTAGCTTAACTGCAATTTCTAATGTTAACCCCTTCACGACCACCTGATTTATCATTTCTGTTTCTTGCTCCCTTTTTCTTAGAGCCACAACTTTATATTTTTCTGTCAATCTAGCCATGTGAGGAATTGCTTTTTTGTGGGATGGTGAAATTGCAATTCTACAATTGTCCTTTGTTTTTTTATTTTTTTACCGTGTATGTTCACTAAATGGTAAAACTGTCCTGCCATTATGATTCTCCAGGTCATTATGTGTTTGCAGACATCAAACATGTCTAGGTTGTTTTTTCTTTACATGTTGAAAAAAAAAAATCCAAAGTTTGTGAGGGGGAAAAAAAAAAAAAAAAAGTCGCCATTTTACCAGACGACCCATAGCGTGTCCATTTTTCGTGACCTGGAGCTAGGTGACGGCTTATTTGTTGTGTGCCGAGCTGAGCTTTTATAGATACCATTTTGGGGCGGACACAGTATTTTGATCATGTGTTACTGCATTTTATTGAAAAGTTGTGGCGACCACGAAAAACGTAATTCTTTTGTTTTGATTTTCTGTCGTTACGCTGTTTACTGATCAGATTCTTGTCAGATTTTCATAGATCGGACATTTCAGAATGCAGCAATACCAATTACCAAATGTTTGTTTTTTTATTGTTTTATTTTGAATGTTTTTTCTGAAACCTTTCAACATTTTACCTGATTCAATAGTCCCTTTAGGAGACTTAAACCTGTGATCATCTGGCCAGGACATCTGCAATGACACGCACGGATACACCTGCGGCTGTCATGTCAACCTATCGGCGCTCTGCGACCATGTGACCGGCGGTGATGATGGGTGGGGTTGGTGACGCACATCTGGTTTGCATGAGTTAAATGCCGCTGTCAGATTGACAGCGGCATTTAAAGTGTTAACAGCCGTGGGCGGATCAGCACCAAAGGCCGCATCAAAGGGAGGGACACAACCTATGAGGCATCTATAAGTCATAGGTTGTGAAGGGGTGAAAAATGGACTGAACTTGTGGTGTTAACACTTAACCCCTTAGTGACAGAGCCAATTTGGTACTTAATGACCAGGCCAATTTTTACAATTCTGACCACTGTCACTTTATGAGGTTATAACTCTGGAACGCTTCAACGGATCCCGCTGATTCTGAGATTGTTTTTTCGTGACATATTGTACTTCATGTTAGTGGTAACATTTATTTGATATTACTTGCTTTTATTTATTAAAAAAACGGAAATATGGCGAAGATTTTGAAAATTTCGCAATTTTCAAAATTTGAATTTTTATTCCCTTACATCAAAGAGATATGTCACACAAAATGGTCAATAAATAACATTTCCGATATGTCTACTTTACATCAGCACAATTTTGGAAAAAAAAAAAAAAATTATTATGGAGTTATAAGGGTTAAAATTTGACCAGCAATTTCTTATTTTTACAGCAAAATTTACAAAACCATTTTTTTTAGGGACCACCTCACATTTGAAGTCAGTTTGAGGGGTCTATGTAGCAGAAAATGCCCAAAATTGACACCATTCTAAAAACTGCACCCCTCAAGGTGCGCAAAACCACATTCAAGAAGTTTATTAACCCTTCAGTTGCTGCACAGGAACTGAAGCAACGTGGAAGGAAAAAATGAACATTTTACTTTTTTTCACAAATATTTTACTTCAGAACCAATTTTTTTTATTTTCACATGTGTAAAAAAAGAAAATGAACCACATAATTTGTTGTGCAATTTGTCCGGAGAATGCCGATACCCCATATGTGGGGAGGGACCACTGTTTGGGTGCACAGTAGAGCTCAGAAGGGAAGGAGCGCCATTTGACTTTTTCAACATAGAATTCTCTGGAATTGAGATCGGACACCATGTCGCATTTGGAGAGCCCCTGATGTGCCTAAACAGTGGAAACCCCCCACAAGTGACACCATTTTGGAAACTAGACCCCCTAAGGAACTTATCTAGGTGTGTGGTCAACACTTTGAACCCCCAAGTGCTTCACACAAGTTTATAACGTAGAGCCGAAAAAATTAAAAATCATTTTTTTTTTCACAAAAATGATCTTTTCACCCCCAATTTTTTATTTTCCTAAGGGTAGCAAGACAAAATGGACCCCAAAAGTTGTTGTGCAATTTGTCCTGAGTATGTCGATACCCCGTATGTGGGGGTAAACCTCTGTTTGAGCGCACTGCGGAGCTTGGAAGGGAAGGCGCGCCGTTTGACTTTTTAATCTCTTAATTGTGAGAGCGGACGCCATTTTGGGTTTGTAGATGTGCCTAACAGCAGAAACCCCCCACAACTGACCCTGTTTTGGAAACTACACCCCTCAAAGATTTTAATCGGGGGTATATTGAGCAATTTGAACCCACATGTATGACACAGAGTTTGATAACATTAGGTCGTCATATTGAAAAAATTCATTTTTTTCCACGAGAATCTTGTTTTAGACCTGAATGTCTCACTTTTTCAGAAATAACATCAAAAAGTGGACCCCACAATTCGTTACCCACTTTATTATGAGTGCAGCGATATCCTATATGTAGTAAAAAAGTTCTGTTTGGACAAATGGCAGGGCTTGGACAGAAAGGGCTTTATTTGAAATTGAAGATCCAGGACCCATTCAAAGCTTCTAGAGACATTGAGCAAAAAAGAAAATCCTTCCAGGAATTATTACTCACAGAGGGAGGCATGCTCCTAAAACACAATGGCTGACTATAAAATTGATCTTGCTAACAAAACAGTTGTCCCGCATTTGCGTATATTGTAGCAGGAAGAATAAACTGTACTGGAATGAAGGGCAAAATGTGTAGGAAAATGCAGCCAACTATGTGGCAAAGCGGAGTTTGTTCCAAAGATGAAAGAACACCATCAGGGCTAGAATGGCAGACACTTTCAGAGACTGGTCGTACAACGTCCTTTTAGCTCCATCAATCCCTATATGAGAGACGAATGTGCCAATAGACGTGGTACACCATAGCAAGCTCCCACCCGCCAAGGTCAGAACCGCTATATGCACAAAACAACCAGTTCTCTATAGAAAGTATTGTCTGGTACCAGAGGTTCGGCAAGAACCATAAAGTAAAGCCCATAGTGTATAAGTACGGAACTTCCTCATTTTTTAGAAATCCTACAATAAAATGATCATGCCCGTATCATCAACATAAATATAAGTAATATAAATGGAAGCCAAAGTTTTGTGTAGCAAGACAGTTATAAAAACAGTCAAAGTTAGATAAATGGTCAAAAAGGTTTGTGAGTAATCAAGTCCTAGAATTCATTTTCAGATAATCTCACTTTTCAAGATCATTTCTGGGGTCCACATTCTAACGCTTATTGACATAGGTACGTGGACGAGAATTTGTTGGGATAGTAGATTGGTATGGGATTGATCGAGTCGTAGAATTTTCAGATGACCTGACTTTGCAAGAACATTTGTGGGGTCCACACTCTAGAGCGTACAGACGTGGGTACGTGGATGAGAATTTGTTGGGATAGTAGATTGGTATGGGATTGATCGAGTCGTAGAATTTTCAGATGACCTGACTTTGCAAGAACATTTGTGGGGTCCACACTCTAGAGCGTACAGACGTGGGTACGTGGATGAGAATTTGTTGGGATAGTAGATTGGTATGGGATTGATCGAGTCGTAGAATTTTCAGATGACCTGACTTTGCAAGAACATTTGTGGGGTCCACACTCTAGAGCGTACAGACGTGGGTACGTGGATGAGAATTTGTTGGGATAGTAGTTTGGTATGGGATTGATCAAGTTCTGGAATTAATTGTGAAATGGGGTAAAATGGGATCTACTAATTAAAATATTATTTATCAATTGTTCCAAATTGTACTACTGGGGCCACTAAGCAGAAAATAAAAATTATTGAAAAAAAAACAAACTAATAATTGTAGGTGGTGTGGTAGGTCTCAAAACAGGGGGAGATACAAAGGCCTGGTTGGGATGGGCATGTGGGGCAATAGAATCGGGAATCACTCCGCCTGCCATGCTTTCTGCAAACTCGGCACCTTTTTTGAGGATACCTTTGGGTGGGAGTGACAGGGACAGGGTGAGGAAAATGGCGTTCTGACAGTCTCCGGGAATCCTCAGAGTCGAAGGCTTCCCCCGGTGCCATGGACTCAAATATGAGGCTCTCTACTACTTTTTCCTGAAAGTGCAGGAACGTAAGTGGTCCTTGAGATTTTTTATATAGGACAAAGCTGTTGTAGGTGGCAGTCTGAATTAGATAGATTCCCACCTTTTTATACCACGCCCTGGTCTTCCTCTTGACCAGTTATGGTTGCAGAACCTGGTCTGACAGGTCTACGCCACCCATATGTCTGTTATAGTCTGTGACGCAGACAGGTTTTTCTTTGTCCCTGGTGGCACCCCTCTCTCTGACCATCACAGTGGTGTCCGTATGCAGTGTGGAAAGCATATAGACGTCCTTCCTGTCTTTCCACTTCACTGCAAGTAGTTGGTCGCTTGCAAGTGAAAATGACGCCCCCCTCTCCAAACGTCTGGACACCAACTGTGACGGAAACCCCACTCTGTTTTTCCTCACTGTCCCACAGGCCCCTGTATTTGCAGCATGGAGGGATTTGTATAGGGGGATGCTCGTGTAATAGTTGTCGGTATACACGTGGTACCCTTGATTGAGAAAGGGCGTCATTAGCTCCCAGACAATTTTGCCTGGGATACCAATTGTCTGGGGGCAGTTTGGGGGGTTTATTTGGCGGTCCCTACCTTCATAAATTAGGAAGGTGGACGTGTACCCTGATGAGCTCTCGCAAGCTTTATATAATTTTACGCCATATTTGGCTCTCTTGGAGGGAATAAATTGGCGGAATGACAGACGGCCCTTGTAGCTCATCAAGGACTCGTCGACTGCCACATTTTGCTCTGGGGTATAGGAATTTAGAAAGGAAGTTTTTAGGAGGGAAATTAGGGGTCTTAATTTATTTAGCTGATCGTAGTTGGGGTCAGTTCTTGGGAGAGCTTGGGAATTGTCACTGAAGTGGAGGAATCTCATCAGGGCTTCGTAACGGGCTCGGGACATGATGGCTGCAAATACAGGGGTGCAGTGGACAGCTTTTGTTGCCCAGTAAGAGCGGAGAGTGGGTTGTTTTACTATACCCATATTCAGGGTGAGGCCTAAGAATTTTTTAATTTCGGGGACATTTGTGGGGATCCAGGAACGGGAATGAAAGGCAGTGGGTTTTTGGGAAATATATTGCCGGGCATATAGGTTAGTTTGGTGGACGATTAATTGCAGGACTTCGGGGCTAATGAAAATTTAAAAAAAATCAATGGGGGTAAAATTGGCGACATCTACTTTTATTCCAGGGACTGCAGAAAAAGGGGGAATTTGAGGGGAAAATGAGGTGTCATTATACCACAGCGGTGGGGGGACTGCGGTACTTGGTCCTGCCTCTGAAGCTTCAGCAGTGATGACCGACTCCGCTACCACCGGGCTGGGGGATCCCGTGGAGGAAGAGTCGTCATCACTGTCTGAAAACTGCTCAACTTCAGGGGCAGAATCTGTTTAGCTGCCGGAGCAAAGCAGGCTGTAAGCTTGCTCCGCGCTAACAGTTCTGCGGGCCATTTTATCTAATTCCTCCCCTAACCCTAACCCTAAAAAATAAAAAAATAAAAATTATAATTTTTTTTTCTTTTTTTTATAATCCTCTGCTGATGATGCAGGGATTACGGAGAACGGGGGTGGGTAAATTGGATGCTGGCGGAGGCAGATGATATGTTATTTGTAACTGACAGGGCAGCACTTGAACTGTAGTCTCTCTCTCTTCTCTCCTAGAACAACTACAAGGAGAGAAGAGAGAGGTACAGCCCAAGTGCTGCCATGTTTATTAAATATTAGGGGTTTTGATCACTGTAATTGGACATATTACAGTAATCAAAACCCAGCAGCCAATGAGAAAATTCTCATAGGTTGCTGGGTCTCTGCTGGCAGATCATGGCAGGCGCACTGCGCCTGCGCCCGCCATTTTCTTCCAGCAGAGAAGAAGAAGGGGGGCCAGGAGCAGTGGGCTGGGGACCGGGGACCAAGGGCTGTGGACCGGGGACAGGGGGACATCAGGAGGAGGTATGGTGGGAGGCTCGGGGGCTCTATTTCTCTCCCCTCTGATGTGCGATCACATCAGAGGGGAGAGAAATGCAAAGCATTTTTTTTTTTTTTTACAAACTATTTGCAGCGATCGCAATCCCAGGAGTCTGTAAAGACCCCCGGGATTGCGATCGCTCCAGGGGGTCTGTAAAAACAGACCCCAATACACCGGGGGAAGCTAGGCTTTGGCGGGCGCATCTGCACATGCGCCCGCCATTTTGGAGCCCGGACAGGAAGGAGGAGGGTCGGGGACCCTATTTCTCTCCCCTCTAATGTCCGATCACATTAGAGGGGAGAGAAACACAATACTAATGCGTTTTTTTTTTTTTTTTTGCGATCGCCGGTAAACTGTTAATTACCGGCGATCGCAAAAGCGGGGTCGGTGAAAACCGACCCGAATCATGTTCTCTGGGGTCTCGGCTACCCCCGGCAGCCGAGACCCCGGAGAAAATCGGCCTCTGGGGGGCGCTATGTACTTTTTCCACAGCGCCGTTAATTAACGGCGCTGTGGCTTAAGTACCCTTAGGGGCCGCCGTTAAAAGGCGTGTCGGCGGTCGCTAAGGGGTTAAACCCCTAGGGGTTGCTCAGTAACAAATGTTTTGATTGTGGTTTGTGCTGGCCACCAAAGCACAGGTTACAAAAAAAAAAAAAAAAAAACAACACTTTTTGTTCTTTTAAATCAATTCTAAGCTTCCTCAGGCTGGCCAATCCTACAAACGCTACATGACGGCTCAGTTCTTAAAGTGAACCTGTCACCAGAAGTAATGCTGTTAACCTGCAGATATGGGATTAATCTGAAGATTAACAGTGTGATGATGCTGTCCGGCGCCTGCTCGCAGCCGAATGCAGCAGGGAGAAAATGATCACTATCCCCCGCCAGCATTCAGTTATGGAGGCGGCACCGGTTCAGTCACCGCTCTGAGTACACAGATCGGCCTTGGTACCCGCACCCCCGGCCGACACTGGCTCTACATGGAGGCCGGCTGTCAATCAGAGCTGGGGGAGCGGGTACAGCGCCGCTCTGTATACTCAGTGGTGAATGAACCAGCGCCGCCTCCAGGACTGAATATGGGCAGGGAGAATAAAGATAATTTTCTCCCCGCTGCATTCGGCTGTGTGCATGCGCGAGGCAGCATAACACTATTGACCTGCAGATTAACCCCATATCTGCAGGTTAACAGCATTATTTCTGGTGACAGGCTCCCTCTAAATGTCCCCTACCAATATATTGGACAGCTAGTAGAGCTTGGAAACTGTACAATGTAAAAAAAAAAATTACCTATTTTACCGTCAAGTTTTGGCCTTGACTGAATTGTTGTCACAGTAGTTACAATAGTACCATCTGCCATCACTGTACGATCCATCTCCACTTTCTTGGTAGGAGTAATGTTAATTCTCTGAGGTGGAGCCCCCAAAGTAGCACGTGGCAAATTCCCATCTGGTATATGAAACTATGAGTGGGTGGAAAGCACAAGCCATAGGTTACTACGAGGCCAACATACATTCACATAGATGCAAAACAGTCCTCGGATTTGTGCCCGTCTCATTCTAACAAAACAACAAAAAAAGAAAATCTATTTGCATTTCCAGTACTGCACATTTGCAACTTTTTTTTCTAACCTGTTTGAGAGGGAGTGAAAGAACTATTATTCTTAATGGAATCCACTGTGCGATTTAAATTGCGTAGCATTTTAAAGGGTTATTCCCAAAAATAAAGCAAGATATCGCCTATGCATTTGGGACGGCCTCATGAACAGGACTGCAGAGCCCTGATCTTTGGATTCACAGCAGTTGGACCCCCAGTGGTCAGCCCATTTAACCGCTTAGATGCTGCAGTCGTTATTGAACACAATCTAAGGGGTAAAAAAATAAATAAAAAAGGCCAAGTATCCACGTTCTCTCTAATTCTGGCAATTATAGAAGGTCATCTGTAATGAATATCCAGCAGCCAGTGCAGATAGTAAAGCCCATGCTCTGTGAGCACACCATCCCCATGATGTACATGCACAGCTAGGCGCCAATCACGAAGCATAGTCAGTATACAGGTCTGTGTGATTGGCAAGGAGCCCGGCAGTCAGACCTGCATCGCACCTTTATTACCAATAGTTTACCGTTCATAGTACCTGAGGGGGGGACCACACTGCCACGAGCCCCAACGCGCGTTTCGGCACGGTGCCTTCTTCCAGGGGTGTGGCGTGATACTAACATGGGATATTTAAAGATGGTGCGCAAACCGTCACCCAGGCAACGGTGCAAGCGTCAGAAGAGGAGGACGCACGGTACTAACCGGGTCACACCCACCGGTAAGGCACGAGCCGGGAAGTGAAAGCCCTGCATAAACAACTCCAATTTTCCTCTAGCGCCTGCGCGTTGGCACCTCGTTGCTGGACGGTGGTGGTAGCGTCTCCTTGAGTTGTGTATGCAGGGCTTTCACTTCCCGGCTCGCGCCTTACCGGTGGGCGTGACCCTGTTAGTACCCTGCGTCCTCCTCTTCTGACGCTTGCACCGTTGCCTGGGTGACGGTTTGCGCACGTGTGGCCAGGCTACATTCTCGCTGCTGCCCGGGTGTTATCCATTGCGCACGCGCGGTTGGGCTGCTTTTCGTTTTGTTACAGGGGACCTGATTGGTCTTTTCTTGGCCGCCGCGTCATATCGCGCTACTACATGCGCATGTGTGGGTCCTTATGCAGCAATGCGTCAATATACAAGGGGCTTTTTGATTGGTTGACACCATCTTTAAATATCCCATATGTTAGTATCACGCCACACCTCCGGAAGAAGGCACCGCGCCGAAACGTGCGTTGGGGCACATGGCAGTGTGGTCTCCCCTCAGGTACTATGACCGGTTAACTATTTGTTTACTCACCTCTCCTACTTTACTATCGGTCTTGCTGTGCATGTTCAGGTGATATATTTTTGCACGTATGCTTCTTAACCATTTATATACTTATGCACCATAAGAGGCTGATATGTTATGTGCAGTATTATACAGCGCATCTTATATTTTTGTGGTAAACATGAGGCTTTGACGTACCATCTACCTGTCAGTATCCACACTGCTACTGTTTGGTGATCATTGTCTTTTCTTGTATTCTCTTTTGATACTGTTAAGATGTCTTTTTAATAGTTATTTAATAAAGAGCTATATCATTCTTACTTGGTTCTTGTAGTGCTGTCTTTTTCGGTTTCTATGTTTACTTGTTGTTGCACTGAACCTTTTATATACATCTGCGCACCCTGGGCATGGTTAGTGGTGCATGTATGGTCTGGCATATATGATTTGTACCTTTATTACCAGTATGTCAGCATCCAACATTGCAACAGAACGACTTGTGATTTTCCATTATAACCCACCTCCACGGATATTAAAGGGGCTGCCATTTTAGGTAACATTGTGCATAGAGTCAGCGGGTATAGACGCTTCCCACACAGGTCTTTTTCTGGTGACATCAGCGCCACTGAGGTGTGTCCCAGGAGAACATCTACAGGAGATAAAGGAATACTTTTAGAAGTTAGCAGCAAATGTTTCAATCTAGGTGGAGAAAAGTTGTAAAAGTCACTTACTGTCTGCATTTCTTACTATCTGCCACACTTTCAAAGACAGCTCCTTGCTCTGAGGAGCGAGTTCACTGTATGTAAAGACAGAATCAAATACTAACCTGAAACCCTCCAAAAACCGTTCCAGCAGATAATAAACAGCCCTTTATAGCAAGCCGTCCCCAGTTACCCTTTACAGTTACCCTTTACGCCTGCTCACAATATCATCTCCTCACTCCATGAGACGTTCCAGGTCTCTCCATTTTTATGTATCCGGCCACAACAAGTTTTTCTCATTTGACAATCCAGTTCAGCTTCACATATCAGCTCAACATCTGAGAAACAAGCCACAGAAAATGAAGAAATACTAAAAGAAGAAATCACTGGCGGCAATTAACAGTATAAATGTTTGCAAGCAGCACAACCATCATGCGCTACTGGACAGACATCGTTTGGTACCATATACAGCTCTGGCAAAAATTAAGAGACCACTGCAAAATGTTCAGATTGTCGGATTTTTCTCTTTAAAGGTATATTTTTGAGTAAAATGTAAATTGTTATTTTATTCTATAAACTACTGACATGTCTCCGAATTTCCAAGCAATAAATTTAGTATTTTTTTCTGACAAGGACAAATGGTTAAAAAAAAAAAAAAAAAAACACAACAGTGCTTTCAGACATCAAATAATGCAAAGAAAACAAGTTCATAATCATTTAAAAACAACAATACTAATGATTTAACTCAGGAAGAGTTCAGAAATCAATATTTTGTGGAATAACCATGATTTTTAATCACAGCTTTCATGCGTCTTGGCATGCTTTCCACCAGTCTTTCACACTGCTTCTGGCACAAACTTTTGAGCAGTTCTTCTTTGTTTGATGGCTTGTGACTATCCATCATCCTCTTGATTACATTCCAGAGGTTTTCAATGGGGTTCAGATCTGGAGATTGGGCTGCCCATGACAGGGTTTTGATGTGGTGGTCTCTTAATTTTTGCCAGAGCTGTATATGGAGACATCTTCCCCTAGAGGCAGTAGCTTCCATATTCCTGGAGACAATGGAGGTATACTAGAGGTCTGCATTAGCTCTGACCAATGTGGACTGGTAAAACAACCTTACATCTGCACATTTATGAAGGAAAAATTAAAATAACCAACCTGGATCCTGCAGAACCATATCTCGAAGATGGAGCTGTCGAACAAGAAGTTTCAAGCAGTCTGTCCTAGTGGGGGATCCCTGGATCAGTCGGTCACAAATACCCTATGCGGTACAGATCAGTGTAGAAGGTGAGAACTAAGAGACCAGACCCTATACCGTAAAGCAGCAGCAAATGACTCACCATATGGCTATCATGAGCTTTTAGGTTGAACATCATGGCTGGCTCTGCTGTGAGTAACGCGCTTTGTACAAGATCTTGAACTGTACAGAGTTCAGCACCTCCTTCTCTGCTCTGCAAATACAAGTCTCCAAAAATTATTGGGACCTACAATAGATAACTTGAAAGTATAGAAGGAACCACACTTTTCTGCACCTACCTGATGTGAATGCTTGGGAACAACATGGAGTAACATATCGGGCCGCTCCTTAAAACTCCAGGACACCAGGAGGCCTGCCTGCTGCAGCTCTTGAAGCCGGACTTCTATCTGGAAATGATTGAAAAATACACAAGTCTATGGTGGATAACAAGGAGCCTTGAAAAAAGTTTACCCATTGTTTAAATGAAAGAAGAACTGGAATAAAGGTTTGTACGTACAGTTAAGTCCATATATGTTTGGACAAAGACAACATTTTTCTAATTTTGGTTATAGACATTACCACAATGAAATTTAAACAAAACAATTCAGATGCAGTTGAAGTTCAGACTTTCAGCTTTAATTTGAGGATATCCACATTAAAATTGGATAAAGGGTTTGGGAGTTTCAGCTCCTTAACATGTGCCACGCTGTTTTTAAAGGGACCAAAAGTAATTGAACAATTGACTCCAAGGCTATTTCATGGACAGGTGTGGGCAATCCCTTCGTTATATCATTCTCAATTAAGCTGATAAAAGGCCTGGAGTTGATCTGAGGTGTGGTTCTTGCATTTGGAAGGTTTTGCTGTGAAGTAAACATGCGGTCAAAGGAGCTCTCCATGCAGGTGAACAAGCCATCCTTAAAAGGACACTGTCACCTGAATTTGGAGGGAACAATCTTCAGCCATGGAGGCGGGGTTTGGGGGTGTTTGATTCACCCTTTCCTTACCCGCTGGTTGCATGCTGGCTGCAATATTGGAATGAAGTTCATTCTCTGTCCTCCGTAGTACACGCCTGCACAAGGCAATCTTCAAAAACCCCAAAACCCCGCCTCCAGACTTCAGGCAGTCTGTGTATAACAGCAGCGCTGACGTTACATTGACAGTGCTGCAGGCAATCAGTGAGCTCAGTTTCTCTACTCATCTGACAGCAACACAGCTGAGCTCAGCGCTACAGTGGTGGAAAGCTGGTTGTCACGCACGCGCCCAGACTGGTTGGCGCGGGCATACGGGGGTGTGGCCCCACTGGACCACAGACCAAACTTCCCTGGAAGGGGCGTAACTAAGTAGCTTCCTAGGTGTTCGCTGGAGCCTCTGATGGTGAGGTCAGACTTGTGCAATAGGAAGCTACCAGGTGCCACTCCAGGGTAATGTCTGGCTGTGGCTGCTGATCCCACTAAGGAACGGAGCAGGCATGGCTGGCACTCTGGCTGACAGGCGGGCACGGCTGGGACACAGGCAGGCAGACGGGTACAACAGAGACACTGGTGGGCAGGCGGACACGGCTGGCTCTCTGGTAGGCAGGCGGGTACGGCTGGAACATAGGAAGAACCGGTAGGGACCGGTCTGCAGGCAGGTATGTGAAACAGGTAGGAACCTATTCAGACAGGAGGACTAAGTAACAAGTAGAGAAAGACCGCAAGAGCGGATGCAGAGCGAAAGCACAAGAGCTAGAACCAAGAACAGAAACGCAGGAGGCTGAGTACGAGTAGAAGGTGGAACTAAAAAGAGAAGGAGAAGGCAGAGCCAAGAGCGGAGACGCTGGAGGCGGAGCCAAGAGCGGAGACGCTGGAGGCGGAGCCAAAAGCGGAGACGCTGGAAGTAACGCCAAGAGCGGAGACGCTGGAGGCGGAGCCAAGAGCAGAGACGGAGCCAAGTGCAGAAACACAGGAGGCGGAGCCAGATAGAACCGCAAAGAGCGGAGCCACAGAGCAAAGCCAGAGAGTGCGAAGCAAGGTCTGAGTGCAGAGCCGCAAGAGTGCGGAGTGTAAGCAGACAGAAAACACAAGGAAAGAAAGCAGGGAAGGAAGCCACAGACAAGGAGACCGAGAAAAGAAAGTACAGACAAGGCAATGGAACAAGACACAGGGACAAAGACACAGGGACCAGGATATTCTGCCTCCTGGAGGGCGGACTACAAGATCAAGGCAATAGCACATAGAAAAGCCTCCAGAGAGGGAGTAACTCAGAGCAAGGCCTGGCAAACTCAGCAGCTAAACACTAACTGAGCTAACACATTGCACAGGCCAAGACCACAGGGTGGAGCTGCACTATATACAGGAGGCCTCTTGATAATTGGTCAGGAACAGATTAGACAGATGCACCTGATTCCTATAAGAACCAGAGAGTTCAGGCGCCGGCCCCCTATACACATAGCCATGAGGCATGCAGAGAGCAGAGACACAGAACATGGAGCTGGCATTAAACAGAAACCACATCATGGCCTGGAGAGGTGGGTAAGATTGTGTGAGAGATGTGAGGCCATGCTGTGATGCCAGCAGAGTTGTTACACTGGTGCTGAGCCTGGGGAGGGCGAGTATTATGCTTTGTTTTTTTTTTTTCATAGCTAATGCAGCCTACGAAAAAGTTTTCTTAGAGGAGAGAAGGTACTTATTTTGTAACCATCAGAAACATTTACTTTTGCAGATAAGGCAATCTTAAGGCTGGTCAGCTTATATTACAGGTGTGTGGGGGCTACTATACGTCACATATGGGACTACTCACTAGGAACAGCACCATGCCACAGTCTGCTATGTGGCGGCTGTGGCTCAGGGGGACAGGACATGCTGTGCTGTGGTTACAGATATACAGGGCACAGTAGGCGGGGAACTCGACACCTTTTCAAGGATGTTTGTTAGAAATGCAAATCAAGAATGAGCCCCGACTCCAAAGATTGAGCCCCGACATCGGGACAGAGTGGTGACTGCAGGGTGCGGAGCGGAACACAGCGCTGCTGAGGGACAGAGGGAGCTATAGGGTGGCTACTAGCATCAGTATGGGATGGTGCCAGGGGAGATGCTTCTGCAGAGAGGTGCTGGAAACATGCTGCACATCTCAGGATCAGCAGCTTGAACTTTCATGTAGAGCACATTACCTTCACATTCTTTCATGCAGATGGAGTAATGTGAAGGTAATGTGCTCTACATGAAAGATCAAGCAGCTGCTAAGTCACAGAGAAAACTCAGCTGCAGCTACCATAGAGGCTCCTCCATGTATTACACATACACCATGACTGTCATATAGGATACCACACAGTATACAGGATATGTGAACAGTTTTGCACACAGGGTAATAGGTGACTGGAGTAATATCATGTTCTGGAATCAGGGTAACAGATCACATAACCGGTGTCTGTAGTAGCAGCATCATATTCCAGCCACATTATTACTGTATAATGCCATTGTAATCAAATTCACCTGACCCATGGCACAGGAAAGCAGATTGGGGCAGCCATCACTGGAAAATAGCAAAGTTCTGTACTTTGCTGCCTCCAGCACTGCTGTACATAAAGCAGAGGTATACATGATCTCCGCTCTTCAGATTACTGTTCTCTGGAATGACAATGGTCACAGCAGTGGCACTGCCAGAGATACAAGGGTAGGAAATAACTTTCCATTTTGGAAATTATTTTTTGATTGGACATACCCATTTAGTACAAGTTTGCATTACTGTAAATTTTGTACTTTAGCTAAAAATACTTCCCAAAATCCTAAGTAGCCTTTTACCCTGTAGTAGGATGTGAAATGCAACCACTGATGGTGCCCCATTACACACCCCATTTTGTGCCACTTATGAACTGACAAAAGTAGATGAGATATTTGGGGGGGCACCATTATTGTCAACGGCTGATCATACTTCGCCTCTGAAATAAAAGCAATGGGACCATCAGAAGACAACATGGCACACAGCTTTCCTAAGAGCCAAAAAGACCGAATAGGGAACTTTAAAAAAGGAGTCAGGAGATGTCACTGCGCTGTATGTGGCTTCACATTACATTAGAGGACTGTCAGACTCTATATTAAGTACTGAATATACATCTTACACGTCCCATTGACCTGACTGTTAAAAGCCTAATTTTGCCACAAAAAAACTGGGAAAACGTATTGACTCATGTATAAGACAGGAATGAATTGGCCGCCTATCCCCTGTCCTTGCCCGCATGGCCGCCCATCCCCTGTCCTTGCCCGCATGGCCGCCCATCCCGTCCTTGCCCGCATGGCCGCCCATCCCCATCCTTGCCCGCATGGCCGCCCATCCCCATCCTTGCCCGCATGGCCGCCCATCCCCATCCTTGCCCGCATGGCCGCCCATCCCCATCCTTGCCCGCATGGCCGCCCATCCCCATCCTTGCCCGCATGGCCGCCCATCCCCATCCTTGCCCGCATGGCCGCCCATCCCCATCCTTGCCTGCATGGCTGCCCATGATAAAAGCATGGATAAAAAACCCAAAAAAAAAACCATCATACTTCCCTTCCTTGCGTGCCCTCGCAGCATCTTGTTCCTGATTACAGCAGCTCCTGCGGCCGAGCGATCACTTGTCCCCGCTCATTAAAGGTAATGAATATTCACCTCGCTCCACTAACTGGGGACACGTGATCACTCGGCCGCAGGAGCTGCTGGAAGCTGGAACTAAATGCTGCGAGGGCAAAGAGAAAAGGAGGATGTGACTGATTGCCTTTAGTATTGTGCGGTGCCCACCCTTTTGTACAAGATGCTACGAGGGCATGCAAAAGCGGCAAGCAAGAGGTTTTGTTTGTTTGTTTTTTTTTACAGCTGCTGGAAACCGGCGGCTGCAACTGTGGGCACTAAGAGAAATGTATATTCATTGCCAGTGCAGTGAATATTTATTTCTCTTTAGCAGCAGGCACAGCCACCGGCTCCTGCCTCTGTGACCCACTGCTCTGCCGCTCCCCTGTTGGCTTCTGGGACAATGACTTGTGTATAAGCCGAGGTGGGTGTTTTCAGCACAAAAAATAAAAAGTGCTGAAAAACTGAGCTTATACACGGATATATACAGTAACGGTGCAGTTATCACAGTTGCACATTTATACTACTAAAAACAATGCAGAAAAATGATTCAGTTTTGCACTAAACCTAATTGTAGGACAATAGTTCTCACCTGTGCACTCTGTATGGTTAAGGAGACCTGGTAATTATCACAGGATACAGCAGCGGGGGACTCCTGAGTGACAGACACTGGAAATCGCACCGTGTCAGCAGAGAGATGACACAGGAACACCTGCAACAGGAAAGAAATACTGAAACAACAAGTCTGACTGACAATTCAATGGGGGGGGGGGTCAACCCAAAAAGACCTCAACCTTTGAGGACTACATACATTCATGTCCGATCTCTGCACATAACAGGATTTAGGTTTCCAGAGATTGTCTGGGGAAGGGGGGAGCGGGGGGGATGTAATTCTTCCCCTATAGGTGAATCAAACAGGAGGAGATATGCAGGTGGGAGACATCCCCTCAAACAAACAAAAAATATATATACATACATACATACATACATACACCTTAGGACCCGTTTTCTCTGTGTGGGACAGTTCACATTGTTGTGCTCTCCTCAATCGTCTCACTGGAGAGCTTGAGTGATTGTTAAAGTGCAGAGAGGAGTATGGTTACACCTTTCATCCCATAGCAGTCAGTGTGGGGGGAGGAGCAGTACAGCAGAGGTTGGCTGCTCTCCTCTGAGGCTATGTGCACACGTCAGGATTTCTTGCAGAAATTTTCCTGACAAAAACCGGACATTTACGCCAGAAATCCGCATGCTTTTTTTTTGCGTTTTTTCATGCGTTTGACGCGTTTTTTTCCTCAAATGCATAGAATAGCGGGAAAAACGCAGAAAATCCGCAAAATTAATGAACATGCTGCTTTTTTTACCGCAATGCGTTTTTTTCGCGGAATAAAACGCATCATATGCACAAAACATGCAGAATGCATTCTAAATGATAGGATGCATAATTATGCGTTTTTAATGAGTTTTTATAGCGTTTTACCGCAAAAAAAAACCTGAATGTGTGCACATAGCCTAAAGGTAACGTCACATTAAGCGACGCTGCAGCGATATAGGCAACGATGCCGATCGCTGCAGCGTTGCTGTTTCATCGTTGTGTGGTCGCTGGAGAGCTGTCACACAGACAGCTCTCCAGCGACCAACGATCCCAAGGTCCCCGGTAACCAGGGTAAACATCGGGTTACTAAGCGCAGGGCCGCGCTTAGTAACCCGATGTTTACCCTGGTTACCATTGTAAATGTAAAAAGACAAACACTACATACTTACATTCCGGTGTCTGTCGCGTCCCCCGGCGTCAGCTTCCCGCACTGTGTAAGCGCCGGCCGTAAAGCAGAGCACAGCGGAGACGTCACCGCTGTGCTCTGCTTTACGGCCGGCGCTGACACAGTGCGGGAAGCTGACGCCGGGGGACGCGACAGACACCGGAATGTAAGTATGTAGTGTTTGTCTTTTTACATTTACAATGGTAACCAGGGTAAACATCGGGTTACTAAGCGCGGCCCTGCGCTTAGTAACCCGATGTTTACCCTGGGTACAAGTGAAGACATCGCTGAATCGGCGTCACACACGCCGATTCAGCGATGTCAGTGGGTGATCCAGCGACGAAATAAAGTTCTGGCCTTCTAGCTCCGACCAACGATGTCACAGTAACAACCCTGCCGGCATCACTGCATGGCCTTCCATTCCCCACCTGCCTGTTACATCTACTCACTCACCCAGTGCCATGTTGTGAGATCTGTCTGCTGCTGGTTCCATGCCATGTGCTTCATGGCGGCCTGCTCTGTGTACACTTCCTGGCTGTGTGCATAGGGGGGCGGCGCCAGCCACTCCGGATTCTTATTGAGACTGTGTGCACCTCCCTAAGATGCTTCTGGCCAATAGCCTTGAGGCCTCTGATACTTAAGGCATGATCACCCATTGGAGGATGCCTGAGCAAAAAATTCTCCTCAGATAGCATTTGCTACTGAGCTGCCAGGGCGTGTGTTTCCTGTCTCTGAGGGCTGCACTATTGCAGGCCTTCATCTGTGTTCTGTTTGTGTATCCGTGTCCATTCCTGTCTGTACTCTGGTCTATGTCCGTCCCTGCTCCTTCTTTGTCATTAGTCATTTCCCACTCTACTGTGTGTACCTCTGCCTTATCTTTCTGCTCTGTTCGCCACTGTCTGTGGCTCTGCTTCTCTCTGCTCAGTTCTACCACAACCTGTGGTTCTGTGTCTCTCAGCTCTGCTCTCTGACCTTTCTCCGCACTCTGTGGCTTTGCTCTGCGGCTCCGCTCCTTGCGGTTCCACTTGGCACCGCTGCTTGCGGTTCTACGTGTTTAGCCAGCGTCTCCGCCTCCAGCGTCTCCGCCTCCAGCGTCTCAGCTTTGCTTCCACTCTTGCTCTATCTTTATTCTGCAACTTTCCCTACAGGTCTCTACCTGTTGCTTTATATTCTCCAGTCTGAATAGGTTCTTACCTGTTTCCACACATCCATCTGTATACCAGTTCCTACCAGAGTATCAGTCCTGTCTGCCAGTGCCAGCCGTGCCCGCCTGTCTGCCTGAGTGCCAGCCGCACCCGTCTGCCTGCCTGTATCTCCGTCAAGCAAGTCCGCCCGTCAGGGCCTCTGCCATACCCGTCTGTCAGCCAGTGTCACAGCCGTGCCTGCCTGCCCGTGTCTTGTCCCCGGTGGGATCAGCATCCACAGTCCGACTCCACCCTGGAGTGGTACCTGGTAGCTTCCTATTGCACAAGTCTGACCTCATCATCAGAGGCTCCAGCGAACACCTAGGAAGCTACTTAGTTACGCCCCTTCCAGGGAAGTTCGGTCTGTGGTCCAGTGGGGCCACACCCCCAGGCACCCGCGCCAACCAGTCAGGGCGCGTGCGTTACACACAGCAGGATCCAGATCGCTGCTGCGTGTCAAACACAAGGATATCGCTATCCAGGACGCTGCAACGTCACGGATCGCTAGCGATATCGTTGTGAAGTCGCTCAGTGTGAAGGTACCTTTACAGTGCAGCCAGCTCTGCCCCTCCCCCCACACCAACTGCTGGGAGCTGAAAATGGAGTAATCTCTGCTCTACTCTCAGCAGGACTGATTGTTATTACAGATGTCATTCATTACATGTCTAACACTAAGAAAACGGTTATAAGCGTGTGTTGGGCCGTATTTTTTTTCCCCTGGATGTTGGTGGCTGCTTACGATGTCGCCTCATACTAGGGAAGAAGTGCACAGACTTAGAAACAAGTCTTTGGGTTTACCATAAATAACTAAGTTACACAAGCCAATATCACAATGGAGAAGAAAAATAAAAGCTCCATTTTCCTCAGCTCTGCAGCCACCATGTCATGACGTCTGCCCAAACTATGAAACGCAGCATGGTGGCCACTGACAGAACATCCTTACCATGGTGCTGTCAGACCGCCTGGTACACGACACTTGGCTGATGTGCACATGGGGCTGGAGGGAGACATTCTCCTCAAACATCATCTGGACAGAACTCTGGGGCACAGAATAAAATACATTAAACGCTACAGACTGGTATGTGAACTAGAAAATACCAAAGAGGATTAGCACAAAGCAAAACAAAGAATTTCCACTAATGCAAGACTCAAGCCAAGTGCTCATGAGATTATGGCTGCAGATTTATTTGCAGAAATGCTAAAGGGTTATTACAAAATCCAGTTGTTCCCCTATCTAAAGAATAACTTGCTAGTCGCTGGGGGTCTGCCCACAACGATCCCAAGGTCCGGGGTCTTCAGGTCTGTCCTAAATGGTGATGAGGTGCTCATGGTTCCGCTCACCTCCTGTACCAGTTGTGACTTGTATTGTTCAAGATTATTGTACCCGTTTTTATTATGTATACCCCTCCTCACATGTAAAGCACCATGGAATAAATGGCGCTATAACAATAAATATTATTATTAATAATAAACTGCCTCCTCATTCATTGGTAATGTGGCTGCCAAATAAACCAAGTGGGCTCTGCCCTCACCCGCACGGCCCTCGCTCGCAGGGTGAGCACACACTCCACTACAGATGGGGCTGCTGGGCACAGGTTTCAGAGATCTACAGAACAGATCTCCGGATAGGTGGGGGTCCAAGCAGTCAGACCCACCGCAATCCACATGATCTTCCTCCTCTTAAGAATGGAGGAGACCTTATTTTGGGCATTAACCACAGGATAAATTAATGCAACAGCGATAATACGGAAATATAATTTTCTTTGTCTGGAAAATTCCATGTTTGTGCCCTCTGGAATTGTATCTACTACAGCAAAAAGGCAACATGTGCCTTCATACTCTTAGGGTACGAGCACACGGCCTCCTTCAGGCAGGTATGCTCTGTAGCCAGACAACTAAAGCGCTATATTGAAGGAATATACAGGTCCTTCTCAAAAAATTAGCATATAGTGTTAAATTTCATTATTTACCATAATGTAATGATTACAATTAAACTTTCATATATTATAGATTCATTATCCATCAACTGAAATTTGTCAGGTCTTTTATTGTTTTAATACTGATGATTTTGGCATACAACTCCTGATAACCCAAAAAAACTGTCTCAATAAATTAGCATATTTCACCCATCCAATCAAATAAAAGTGTTTTTTAATAACAAACAAAAAAACCAACAAATAATAATGTTCAGTTATGCACTCAATACTTGGTCGGGAATCCTTTGGCAGAAATGACTGCTTCAATGCGGCGTGGCATGGAGGCAATCAGCCTGTGACACTGCTGAGATGTTATGGAGGCCCAGGATGCTTCAATAGCGGCCTTAAGCTCATCCAGAGTGTTGGGTCTTGCGTCTCTCAACTTTCTCTTCACAATATCCCACAGATTCTCTATGGGGTTCAGGTCAGGAGAGTTGGCAGGCCAATTGAGCACAGTAATACCATGGTCAGTAAACCATTTACCAGTGGTTTTGGCACTGTGAGCAGGTGCCAGGTCGTGCTGAAAAATGAAATCTTCATCTCCATAAAGCATTTCAGCCGATGGAAGCATGAAGTGCTCCAAAATCTCCTGATAGCTAGCTGCATTGACCCTGCCCTTGATGAAACACAGTGGACCAACACCAGCAGCTGACATGGCACCCCACACCATCACTGACTGTGGGTACTTGACACTGGACTTCAGGCATTTTGGCATTTCCTTCTCCCCAGTCATCCTCCAGACTCTGGCACCTTGATTTCCGAATGACATGCAAAATTTGCTTTCATCAGAAAAAAGTACTTGGGACCACTTAGCAACAGTCCAGTGCTGCTTCTCTGTAGCCCAGGTCAGGTGCCTCTGCCGCTGTTTATGGTTCAAAAGTGGCTTTACCTGGGGAATGCGGCACCTGTAGCCCATTTCCTGCACACGCCTGTGCACGGTGGCTCTGGATGTTTCCACACCAGACTCAGTCCACTGCTTCCTCAGGTTCCCCAAGGTCTGGAATCGGTCCTTCTCCACAATCTTCCTCAGGGTCCGGTCTCCTCTTCTCGTTGTACAGCGTTTTCTGCCACATTGTTTCCTTCCAACAGACTTACCATTGAGGTGCCTTGATACAGCACTCTGGGAACAGCCTATTTGTTGAGAAATTTCTTTCTGGGTCTTACCCTCTTGCTTCAGGGTGTCAATGATGGCCTCCTTGACATCTGTCAGGTCGCTAGTCTTACCCATGATGGGGGTTTTGAGTAATGAACCAGGCAGGGAGTTTATAAAAGCCTCAGGTATCTTTTGCATGTGTTTAGAGTTAATTAGTTGATTCAGAAGATTAGGGTAATAGGTCGTTTAGAGAACCTTTTCTTGATATGCTAATTTATTGAGACAGGTTTTTTGGGTTATCAGGAGTTGTATGCCAAAATCATCAGTATTAAAACAATAAAAGACCTGACAAATTTCAGTTGGTGGATAATGAATCTATAATATATGAAAGTTTAATTGTAATCATTACATTATGGTAAATAATGAAATTTAACACTATATGCTAATTTTTTGAGAAGGACCTGTATGCACTGCAATGGAAAAGCCACTTGTTCATAGGTTCAGTTTTCTGAGCTCCTATGAACCTATTGAGGTCACTGTAAGAGTTTGTTTCCATGTTCCGTAAAGGCAGCATTCAGTATGGAGGAACAGGGGGCTGAAGATGCCCACCCTAGTAATCAGCGGGGAGCATTAACTACTTCTCCAATACATGTATCCATCATGGCACAACCTCTAGCAGTAGTAGTGGTGGACACTGAGGACTGAGTGGTCCTAGCAGTTGGACCCCCATCGAACAGGAAAAAAAATGTGATGACAGCATTTTACCTTAAGTAACCAGATGGCCATTTTCAGTAAGCCAGGAGGACGATTTATCAATAGGATGAACTTTTGAATTTATGCATTTGCTCTTCACTTGGTCAAGAACCATACACTTGTCACAGGAGTCTTAAAACGCTGACTTTTGATATTTTTTAATGGCTAATGTAAGCCTCTTATATCAGCTTCCACAATTTATTGTCTGCTATCTAGGCAAGACCATGATCCAGGATCATGGAACAATGGATGTTTGCTTAATATGTTGAGTGACCATTGGGTGGGCACTGTGGCTTGTTGACTTGCAAAACAAAGGAGTAAAAACTATGCAAATTGATTAAGTAGTTCAGATTTGACATCCTACAGGGATGACAGCTTAGGTGCCCACAGCCCCGAAAGAAAGAATACAGATCCGCTCCATTGGCCATCACCAAATGTACCCCATACATTTGGGGTAGTCAGGATTTGGACCCATCAGTCACCTGAGCCCCATTGATACGTTTGGGGAAAGCCAGGATTGGGATCCACCAGTCATCTGGCCTTGTACCTCAATAGACTCATCTAAGCTTGTCGTAACCTCCTCCCTGTGTCAGCGAGATTTTGTAGTCAAAGTGGGAAAAAAGTGGTGACAATTGTATTTGCTTAAAAACATATTCATCTGAATGAGTAAAAAAAACAAACAAAACACAGGTGATGTGGTGATGTTATAGCACTTGTGGCATGATAGATGACACGAGACAACGTAACATTCAGGATAAAAAAATAAATAAAAGTCACACACTTTAGACATTGTTAATTGTTAATAGTTAATTGTTAATACAATGTATAATATACAGCCCGCACCACCACCACCACCGGCAGAACCCCTCACACAGCCCGCACCACCGGCAGAACCCCTCACACAGCCCCCACCACCGGCAGCGCCCCTCACACAGCCCGCACCACCGCCCCTCACACAGCCCGCACCACCACCACTCACACCATTCACAGTACCGGCAGCGCCCCTCACACCATTCACAGTACCGGCAGCCCCCCTCACACCATTCACAGTACCGGCAGCCCCCCTCACACCATTCACAGAACCGGCAGCGCCCCTCACACCATTCACAGTACCGGCAGCCCCCCTCACACCATTCACAGTACCGGCAGCCCCCCTCACACCATTCACAGAACCGGCAGCGCCCCTCACACCATTCACAGTACAGGCAGCCCCCCTCACACCATTCACAGAACCGGCAGCCCCCCTCACACCATTCACAGAACCGGCAGCCCCCCTCACACCATTCACAGAACCGGCAGCGCCCCTCACACCATTCACAGAACCGGCAGCGCCCCTCACACCGATCACAGAACCGGCAGCGCCCCTCACACCGAACCGGCAGCCCCCCCTCACACCGAACACAGAACCGGCAGCCCCCCCTCACACCGTTCACAGTACCGGCAGCCCCCCTCACACCGATCACAGAACCGGCAGCGCCCCTCACACCGAACCGGCAGCCCCCCCTCACACCGAACACAGAACCGGCAGCCCCCCCTCACACCGTTCACAGTACCGGCAGCCCCCCTCACACCGATCACAGAACCGGCAGCGCCCCTCACACCGAACCGGCAGCCCCCCCTCACACCGAACCGGCAGCCCCCCCTCACACCGAACACAGAATCGGCAGCCCCCCCTCACACCGTTCACAGTACCGGCAGCCCCCCCCCCCTCACACCGTTCACAGTACCGGCAGCCCCCCCCCCTCACACCGTTCACAGTACCGGCAGCCCCCCTCACACCGTTCACAGAACCGGCAGCGCCCCTCACACCGTTCACAGTACCGGCAGCGCCCCTCACACCGATCACAGTACCGGCAGCCCCCCCCCCTCACACCGTTCACAGTACCGGCAGCCCCCCCCCTCACACCGTTCACAGTACCGGCAGCCCCCCCCCTCACACCGTTCACAGTACCGGCAGCCCCCCCCTCACACCGTTCACAGTACCGGCAGCCCCCCCCCCTCACACCGTTCACAGTACCGGCAGCCCCCCCCTCACACCGTTCACAGTACCGGCAGCCCCCCCCTCACACCGTTCACAGTACCGGCAGCCCCCCCCCTCACACCGTTCACAGTACCGGCAGCCCCCCCCCTCACACCGTTCACAGTACCGGCAGCCCCCCCCCTCACACCGTTCACAGTACCGGCAGCCCCCCCCCTCACACCGTTCACAGTACCGGCAGCCCCCCCCCTCACACCGTTCACAGTACCGGCAGCCCCCCCCCTCACACCGTTCACAGTACCGGCAGCCCCCCCCCTCACACCGTTCACAGTACCGGCAGCCCCCCCCTCACACCGTTCACAGTACCGGCAGCCCCCCCCCCCCCTCACACCGTTCACAGTACCGGCAGCCCCCCCCCTCACACCGTTCACAGTACCGGCAGCCCCCCCCCTCACAGTACCGGCAGCCCCCCCCCTCACACCGTTCACAGTACCGGCAGCCCCCCCCCTCAGACTGTTCACAGTACCGGCAGCCCCCCCCCCTCACACCGTTCACAGTACCGGCAGCCCCCCCCCTCACACCGTTCACAGTACCGGCAGCCCCCCCCCCTCACACCGTTCACAGTACCGGCAGCCCCCCCCCCTCACACCGTTCACAGTGCCGGCAGCCCCCCTCACACCGTTCACAGTACCGGCAGCCCCCCTCACACCATTTACAGTACCGGCAGCCCCCCTCACACCATTTACAGTACCGGCAGCCCCCCTCACACCGTTCACAGTACCGGCAGCCCCCCTCACACCGTTCACAGTACCGGCAGCCCCCCTCACACCATTTACAGTACCGGCAGCCCCCCTCACACCATTTACAGTACCGGCAGCCCCCCTCACACCGTTCACAGTACCGGCAGCCCCCCTCAAACCATTTACAGTACCGGCAGCCCCCCTCACACCATTTACAGTACCGGCAGCCCCCCTCACACCGTTCACAGTACCGGCAGCCCCCCTCACACCGTTCACAGTACCGGCAGCCCCCCTCACACCGTTCACAGTGCCCGTCTCCCCTCACACCGCTCTCAGGACGATCCGGCAGATGACGCCCCGGGAGAACCTGCCGGCCGTCAGTCAGTGAGCTCTGGCCGCCACTTACCCGGCTTCTCACCGCCTCTCGGTTGAGCGCCTGAGCCCAGGCCGTGCTCCAGCTGTCTCGTATGGAAGGGAAACCGCAGAGGGCCTGGAGGAGACCCCGGGCACCGGGCTGTGCGGGACGGGACCACCGCGTCACCTGCAGTAACCAGACCAACACTGTCAGCAAAGAAGCCGCGAACAGGAGCAGCAAAGCGGGGAACATCAGCCCTGCGCCCGCGGGCAGCGCAGCCTCCGAGCCCGGATCTCCTTCCATCCGGACCCGCCGCAGACACCGCACTGAGCTGCAGGAGAAACTCAGGAAACAGCGGCAGCGCCCAACATAACCGGTAGGCGGCAGCACAGCTGCACCTGTGCGCTCACTGTCACCACGCCCCCTCGGTGTACCACGTGACTAGCGGACGGAAGCCTGTGCAGCAATAGCGGAAAAAAGCAGTGATCAGGAGGAGTCCTCCCCCTGCAGCCAGTGTAGCAGCCTGTATTGTGCAGAGCAGGCTATTATACAGTGATTAGGAGGAGTCCTCCCCCTGCAGCCAGTGTAGCAGCCTGTATTGTGCAGAGCAGGCTATTATACAGTGATTAGGAGGAGTCCTCCCTCTGCAGCCAGTGTAGCAGCCTGTATTGTGCAGAGCAGGCTATTATACAGTGATTAGGAGGAGTCCTCCCTCTGCAGCCAGTGTAGCAGCCTGTATTGTGCAGAGCAGGCTATTATGTAGTGATTAGGAGGAGTCCTCCCTCTGTAGCCAGTGTAGCAGCCTGTATTGTGCAGAGCAGGCTATTATACAGTGATTAGGAGGAGTCCTCCCCCTGCAGCCAGTGTAGCAGCCTGTATTGTGCAGAGCAGGCTATTATACAGTGATTAGGAGGAGTCCTCCCTCTGCAGCCAGTGTAGCAGCCTGTATTGTGCAGAGCAGGCTATTATACAGTGATTAGATGGAGTCCTCCCCCTGCAGCCAGTGTAGCAGCCTGTATTGTGCAGAGCATGCTATTATACAGTGATTAGGAGGAGTTCTCCCTCTGCAGCCAGTGTAGCAGCCTTTATTGTGCAGAGCAGGCTATTATACAGTGATTAGGAGGAGTCCTCCCTCTGCAGCCAGTGTAGCAGCCTTTATTGTGCAGAGCAGGCTATTATACAGTGATTAGGAGGAGTCCTCCCCCTGCAGCCAGTGTAGCAGCCTGTATTGTGCAGAGCAGGCTATTATACAGTGATTAGGAGGAGTCCTCCCCCTGCAGCCAGTGTAGCAGCCTGTATTGTGCAGAGCAGGCTATTATACAGTGATTAGATGGAGTCCTCCCCCTGCAGCCAGTGTAGCAGCCTGTATTGTGCAGAGCATGCTATTATACAGTGATTAGGAGGAGTTCTCCCTCTGCAGCCAGTGTAGCAGCCTTTATTGTGCAGAGCAGGCTATTATACAGTGATTAGGAGGAGTCCTCCCTCTGCAGCCAGTGTAGCAGCCTGTATTGTGCAGAGCAGGCTATTATACAGTGATTAGGAGGAGTCCTCCCCCTGCAGCCAGTGTAGCAGCCTGTATTGTGCAGAGCAGGCTATTATACAGTGATTAGGAGGAGTCCTCCCTCTGCAGCCAGTGTAGCAGCCTGTATTGTGCAGAGCAGGCTATTACACAGTGATTAGGAGGAGTCCTCCCTCTGCAGCCAGTGTAGCAGCCTGTATTGTGCAGAGCAGACTATTATACAGTGATTAGGAGGAGTTCTCCCTCTGCAGCCAGTGTAGCAGCCTTTATTGTGCAGAGCAGGCTATTATACAGTGATTAGGAGGAGTCCTCCCTCTGCAGCCAGTGTAGCAGCCTGTATTGTGCAGAGCAGGCTATTATACAGTGATTAGGAGGAGTCCTCCCTCTGCAGCCAGTGTAGCAGCCTGTATTGTGCAGAGCAGGCTATTATACAGTGATTAGGAGGAGTCCTCCCTCTGCAGCCAGTGTAGCAGCCTGTATTGTGCAGAGCAGGCTATTATACAGTGATTAGGAGGAGTCCTCCCTCTGCAGCCAGTGTAGCAGCCTGTATTGTACAGAGCAGGCTATTATACAGTGATTAGGAGGAGTTCTCCCTCTGCAGCCAGTGTAGCAGCCTTTATTGTGCAGAGCAGGCTATTATACAGTGATTAGGAGGAGTCCTCCCCCTGCAGTCAGTGTAGCAGCCTGTATTGTGCAGAGCAGGCTATTATACAGTGATTAGGAGGAGTCCTCCCCCTGCAGCCAGTGTAGCAGCCTTTATTGTGCAGAGCAGGCTATTATACAGTGATTAGGAGGAGTCCTCCCTCTGCAGCCAGTGTAGCAGCCTGTATTGTGCAGAGCAGGCTATTATACAGTGATTAGGAGGAGTCCTCCCCCTGCAGCCAGTGTAGCAGCCTGTATTGTGCAGAGCAGGCTATTATACAGTGATTAGGAGGAGTCCTCCCCCTGCAGCCAGTGTAGCAGCCTGTATTGTGCAGAGCAGGCTATTATACAGTGATTAGGAGGAGTCCTCCCCCTGCAGCCAGTGTAGCAGCCTGTATTGTGCAGAGCAGGCTATTATACAGTGATTAGGAGGAGTCCTCCCTCTGCAGCCAGTGTAGCAGCCTGTATTGTACAGAGCAGGCTATTATACAGTGATTAGGAGGAGTCCTCCCCCTGCAGCCAGTGTAGCAGCCTGTATTGTGCAGAGCAGTCTATTATGTAGTGATTAGGAGGAGTCCTCCCCCTGCAGCCAGTGTAGCAGCCTGTATTGTGCAGAGCAGGCTATTATACAGTGATTAGGAGGAGTCCTCCCCCTGCAGCCAGTGTAGCAGCCTGTATTGTGCAGAGCAGGCTATTATACAGTGATTAGGAGGAGTCCCCCCCCTGCAGCCAGTGTAGCAGCCTGTATTGTGCAGAGCAGGCTATTATACAGTGATTAGGAGGAGTCCTCCCCCTGCAGCCAGTGTAGCAGCCTGTATTGTACAGAGCAGGCTATTATACAGTGATTAGGAGGAGTCCTCCCCCTGCAGCCAGTGTAACAGCCTGTATTGTGCAGAGCAGGCTATTATACAGTGATTAGGAGGAGTCCTCCCTCTGCAGCCAGTGTAGCAGCCTGTATTGTACAGAGCAGGCTATTATACAGTGATTAGGAGGAGTCCTCCCCTTGCAGCCAGTGTAGCAGCCTGTATTGTGCAGAGCAGTCTATTATGTAGTGATTAGGAGGAGTCCTCCCCCTGCAGCCAGTGTAGCAGCCTGTATTGTGCAGAGCAGGCTATTATACAGTGATTAGGAGGAGTCCTCCCCCTGCAGCCAGTGTAGCAGCCTGTATTGTGCAGAGCAGGCTATTATACAGTGAGTAGGAGGAGTCCTCCCCCTGCAGCCAGTGTAGCAGCCTGTATTGTACAGAGCAGGCTATTATACAGTGATTAGGAGGAGTCCTCCCTCTGCAGCCAGTGTAGCAGCCTGTATTGTGCAGAGCAGGCTATTATACAGTGATCAGGAGGAGTCCTCCCTCTGCAGCCAGTGTAGCAGCCTGTATTGTGCAGAGCAGGCTATTACACAGTGATTAGGAGGAGTCCTCCCCCTGCAGCCAGTGTAGCAGCCTGTATTGTGCAGAGCAGGCTATTATATGGTGATTAGGAGGAGTCCTCCCTCTGCAGCCAGTGTAGCAGCCTGTATTGTACAGAGCAGGCTATTATACAGTGATTAGGAGGATTCCTCCCTCTGCAGCCAGTGTAGCAGCCTGTATTGTGCAGAGCAGGCTATTATACAGTGATCAGGAGGAGTCCTCCCCCTGCAGCCAGTGTAGCAGCCTGTATTGTGCAGAGCAGGCTATTATACAGTGATTAGGAGGAGTCCTCCCTCTGCAGCCAGTGTAGCAGCCTGTATTGTGCAGAGCAGGCTATTACACAGTGATTAGGAGGAGTCCTCCCCCTGCAGCCAGTGTAGCAGCCTGTATTGTGCAGAGCAGGCTATTATATGGTGATTAGGAGGAGTCCTCCCTCTGCAGCCAGTGTAGCAGCCTGTATTGTGCAGAGCAGACTATTATACAGTGATTAGGAGGAGTCCTCCCCCTGCAGCCAGTGTAGCAGCCTGTATTGTGCACAGCAGGCTATTATACAGTGATTAGGAGGAGTTCTCCCTCTGCAGCCAGTGTAGCAGCCTTTATTGTGCAGAGCAGGCTATTATACAGTGATTAGGAGGAGTCCTCCCTCTGCAGCCAGTGTAGCAGCCTGTATTGTGCAGAGCAGGCTATTATACAGTGATTAGGAGGAGTCCTCCCCCTGCAGTCAGTGTAGCAGCCTGTATTGTACAGAGCAGGCTATTATACAGTGATTAGGAGGAGTCCTCCCCCTGCAGCCAGTGTAGCAGCCTGTATTGTGCAGAGCAGTCTATTATGTAGTGATTAGGAGGAGTCCTCCCCCTGCAGCCAGTGTAGCAGCCTGTATTGTGCAGAGCAGGCTATTATACAGTGATTAGGAGGAGTCCTCCCCCTGCAGCCAGTGTAGCAGCCCGTATTGTGCAGAGCAGGCTATTATGTAGTGATTAGGAGGAGTCCTCCCCTTGCAGCCAGTGTAGCAGCCTGTATTGTGCAGAGCAGGCTATTATACAGTGATTAGGAGGAGTCCTCCCCCTGCAGCCAGTGTAGCAGCCTGTATTGTGCAGAGCAGGCTATTATACAGTGATTAGGAGGAGTCCTCCCCCTGCAGCCAGTGTAGCAGCCTGTATTGTGCAGAGCAGGCTATTATACAGTGATTAGGAGGAGTCCTCCCCCTGCAGCCAGTGTAGCAGCCTGTATTGTACAGAGCAGGCTATTATACAGTGATTAGGAGGAGTCCTCCCCCTGCAGCCAGTGTAACAGCCTGTATTGTGCAGAGCAGGCTATTATACAGTGATTAGGAGGAGTCCTCCCTCTGCAGCCAGTGTAGCAGCCTGTATTGTACAGAGCAGGCTATTATACAGTGATTAGGAGGAGTCCTCCCCCTGCAGCCAGTGTAGCAGCCTGTATTGTGCAGAGCAGGCTATTATACAGTGATTAGGAGGAGTCCTCCCCCTGCAGCCAGTGTAGCAGCCTGTATTGTGCAGAGCAGTCTATTATGTAGTGATTAGGAGGAGTCCTCCCCCTGCAGCCAGTGTAGCAGCCTGTATTGTGCAGAGCAGGCTATTATACAGTGATTAGGAGGAGTCCTCCCCCTGCAGCCAGTGTAGCAGCCTGTATTGTGCAGAGCAGGCTATTATACAGTGATTAGGAGGAGTTCTCCCCCTGCAGCCAGTGTAGCAGCCTGTATTGTGCAGAGCAGGCTATTATACAGTGATTAGGAGGAGTCCTCCCTCTGCAGCCAGTGTAGTAGCCTGTATTGTGCAGAGCAGGCTATTATACAGTGATTAGGAGGAGTCCTCCCTCTGCAGCCAGTGTAGCAGCCTGTATTGTGCAGAGCAGGCTATTATACAGTGATTAGGAGGAGTCCTCCCTCTGCAGCCAGTGTAGCAGCCTGTATTGTGCAGAGCAGGCTATTATACAGTGATTAGGAGGAGTCCTCCCTCTGCAGCCAGTGTAGCAGCCTGTATTGTGCAGAGCAGGCTATTATACAGTGATTAGGAGGAGTCCTCCCTCTGCAGTCAGTGTAGCAGCCTGTATTGTGCAGAGCAGACTATTATACAGTGATTAGGAGGAGTCCTCCCCCTGCAGCCAGTGTAGCAGCCTGTATTGTGCAGAGCAGGCTATTATACAGTGATTAGGAGGAGTCCTCCCCCTGCAGCCAGTGTAGCAGCCTGTATTGTGCAGAGCAGACTATTATACAGTGATCAGGAGGAGTCCTCCCCCTGCAGCCAGTGTAGCAGCCTGTATTGTGCAGAGCAGGCTATTATACAGTGATTAGGAGGAGTCCTCCCCCTGCAGCCAGTGTAGCAGCCTGTATTGTGCAGAGCAGGCTATTATACAGTGATTAGGAGGAGTCCTCCCCCTGCAGCCAGTGTAGCAGCCTGTATTGTGCAGAGCAGACTATTATACAGTGATCAGGAGGAGTCCTCCCCCTGCAGCCAGTGTAGCAGCCTGTATTGTGCAGAGCAGGCTATTATACAGTGATTAGTAGGTCTCCTCCCCCTGCAGCCAGTGTAGCAGCCTGTATTGTGCAGAGCAGGCTATTATACAGTGATTAGGAGGAGTCCTCCCCCTGCAGCCAGTGTAGCAGCCTGTATTGTGCAGAGCAGGCTATTATACAGTGATTAGTAGGTCTCCTCCCCCTGCAGCCAGTGTAGCAGCCTGTATTGTGCAGAGCAGGCTATTATACAGTGATTAGTAGGTGTCCTCCCCCTGCAGCCAGTGTAGCAGCCTGTATTGTGCAGAGCAGGCTATTATCCAGTGATTAGGAGGAGTCCTCCCCCTGCAGCCAGTGTAGCAGCCTGTATTGTGCAGAGCAGGCTATTATACAGTGATTAGGAGGAGTCCTCCCCCTGCAGCCAGTGTAGCAGCCTGTATTGTGCAGAGCAGGCTATTATACAGTGATTAGGAGGAGTCCTCCCCCTGCAGCCAGTGTAGCAGCCTGTATTGTGCAGAGCAGGCTATTATACAGTGATTAGGAGGAGTCCTCCCCCTGCAGCCAGTGTAGCAGCCTGTATTGTACAGAGCAGGCTATTATACAGTGATTAGGAGGAGTCCTCCCTCTGCAGTCAGTATAGCAGCCTGTATTGTACAGAGCAGGCTATTATACAGTGATTAGGAGGAGTCCTCCCTCTGCAGCCAGTGTAGCAGCCTGTATTGTGCAGAGCAGGCTATTATACAGTGATTAGGAGGAGTCCTCCCTCTGCAGTCAGTGTAGCAGCCTGTATTGTACAGAGCAGGCTATTATACAGTGATTAGGAGGAGTCCTCCCTCTGCAGCCAGTGTAGCAGCCTGTATTGTGCAGAGCAGGCTATTATACAGTGATTAGGAGGAGTCCTCCCCCTGCAGTCAGTGTATCAGCCTGTATTGTGCAGAGCAGGCTATTATACAGTGATTAGTAGGTGTCCTCCCCCTGCAGCCAGTATAGCAGCCTGTATTGTGCAGAGCAGGCTATTATACAGTGATTAGGAGTCCTCCCTCTGCAGCCAATGTAGCAGCCTGTATTGTGCAGAGCAGGCTATTATACAGTGATTAGGAGGAGTCCTCCCCCTGCAGCCAGTATAGCAGCCTGTATTGTGCAGAGCAGGCTATTATACAGTGATTAGGAGTCCTCCCCCTGCAGTCAGTGTAGCAGCCTGTATTGTGCAGAGCATGCTATTATACAGTGATTAGGAGGAGTCCTCCCTCTGCAGTCAGTGTAGCAGCCTGTATTGTGCAGAGCAGACTATTATACAGTGATTAGGAGGAGTCCTCCCCCTGCAGCCAGTGTAGCAGCCTGTATTGTGCAGAGCAGGCTATTATACAGTGATTAGTAGGTGTCCTCCCCCTGCAGCCAGTATAGCAGCCTGTATTGTGCAGAGCAGGCTATTATACAGTGATTAGGAGGAGTCCTCCCCCTGCAGTCAGTGTAGCAGCCTGTATTGTACAGAGCAGGCTATTATACAGTGATTAGGAGGAGTCCTCCCTCTGCAGCCAGTGTAGCAGCCTGTATTGTGCAGAGGAGGCTATTATACAGTGATTAGGAGGAGTCCTCCCTCTGCAGCCAGTGTAGCAGCCTGTATTGTACAGAGCAGGCTATTATACAGTGATTAGGAGGAGTCCTCCCCCTGCAGCCAGTGTAGCAGCCTGTATTGTGCAGAGCAGGCTATTATACAGTGATTAGTAGGTGTCCTCCCCCTGCAGCCAGTGTAGCAGCCTGTATTGTACAGAGCAGGCTATTATACAGTGATTAGGAGGAGTCCTCCCTCTGCAGCCAGTGTAGCAGCCTGTATTGTGCAGAGCAGGCTATTATACAGTGATCAGGAGGAGTCCTCCCCCTGCAGTCAGTGTAGCAGCCTGTATTGTGCAGAGCAGGCTACTATACAGTGATTAGGAGGAGTCCTCCCCCTGCAGCCAGTGTAGCAGCCTGTATTGTGCAGAGCAGGCTATTATACAGTGATTAGGAGGAGTCCTCCCCCTGCAGCCAGTGTAGCAGCCTGTATTGTGCAGAGCAGGCTATTATACAGTGATTAGGAGGAGTCCTCCCCCTGCAGCCAGTGTAGCAGCCTGTATTTTGCAGAGCAGGCTATTATACAGTGATCAGGAGGAGTCCTCCCCCTGCAGTCAGTGTAGCAGCCTGTATTGTACAGAGCAGGCTATTATACAGTGATTAGGAGGAGTCCTCCCCCTGCAGCCAGTGTAGCAGCCTGTATTTTGCAGAGCAGGCTATTATACAGTGATCAGGAGGAGTCCTCCCCCTGCAGCCAGTGTAGCAGCCTATATTGTGCAGAGCAGGCTATTATACAGTGATCAGGAGGAGTCCTCCCCCTGCAGCCAGTGTAGCAGCCTGTATTGTACAGAGCAGGCTATTATACAGTGATTAGGAGGAGTCCTCCCCCTGCAGCCAGTGTAGCAGCCTGTATTGTGCAGAGCAGGCTATTATACAGTGATTAGGAGGAGTCCTCCCCCTGCAGCCAGTGTAGCAGCCTGTATTGTACAGAGCAGACTATTATACAGTGATTAGGAGGAGTCCTCCCCCTGCAGCCAGTGTAGCAGCCTGTATTGTACAGAGCAGACTATTATACAGTGATTAGTAGGTGTCCTCCCCCTGCAGCCAGTGTAGCAGCCTGTATTGTGCAGAGCAGGCTATTATACAGTGATTAGTAGGTGTCCTCCCCCTGCAGCCAGTGTAGCAGCCTGTATTGTGCAGAGCAGGCTATTATACAGTGATTAGGAGGAGTACTCCCCCTGCAGCCAGTGTAGCAGCCTGTATTGTGCAGAGCAGGCTATTATACAGTGATCAGGAGGAGTCCTCCCTCTGCAGCCAGTGTAGCAGCCTTTATTGTGCAGAGCAGGCTATTATACAGTGATTAGGAGGAGACCTCCCCCTGCAGCCAGTGTAGCAGCCTGTATTGTGCAGAGCAGGCTATTATACAGTGATTAGGAGGAGACCTCCCCCTGCAGCCAGTGTAGCAGCCTGTATTGTGCAGAGCAGGCTATTATACAGTGATTAGTAGGTGTCCTCCCCCTGCAGCCAGTGTAGCAGCCTGTATTGTGCAGAGCAGGCTATTATACAGTGATTAGGAGGAGTACTCCCCCTGCAGCCAGTGTAGCAGCCTTTATTGTGCAGAGCAGGCTATTATACAGTGATTAGGAGGAGTCCTCCCTCGGCAGCCAGTGTAGCAGCCTGTATTTTGCAGAGCAGGCTATTATACAGTGATCAGGAGGAGTCCTCCCCCTGCAGCCAGTGTAGCAGCCTGTATTGTGCAGAGCAGGCTATTATACAGTGATTAGGAGGAGTCCTCCCTCTACAGCCAGTGTAGCAGCCTGTATTGTGCAGAGCAGGCTATTATACAGTGATTAGGAGGGGTCCTCCCCCTGGAGCCAGTGTAGCAGCCTGTATTGTGCAGAGCAGGCTATTATACAGTGATTAGGAGGAGTCCTCCCTCTACAGCCAGTGTAGCAGCCTGTATTGTGCAGAGCAGGCTATTATACAGTGATTAGGAGGAGTCCACCCCCTGCAGCCAGTGTAGCAGCCTGTATTGTGCAGAGCAGGCTATTATACAGTGATTAGGAGGGGTCCTCCCCCTGGAGCCAGTGTAGCAGCCTGTATTGTGCAGAGCAGGCTATTATACAGTGATTAGGAGGAGTCCTCCCTCTACAGCCAGTGTAGCAGCCTGTATTGTGCAGAGCAGGCTATTATACAGTGATTAGGAGGAGTCCTCCCTCTACAGCCAGTGTAGCAGCCTTTATTGTGCAGAGCAGGCTATTATACAGTGATTAGGAGGAGTCCTCCCTCTGCAGCCAGTGTAGCAGCCTGTATTGTGCAGAGCAGTCTATTATACAGTGATTAGGAGGAGTCCTCCCTCTGCAGCCAGTGTAGCAGCCTTTATTGTGCAGAGCAGGCTATTATGTAGTGATTAGGAGGAGTCCTCCCCCTGCAGCCAGTGTAGCAGCCTGTATTGTGCAGAGCAGGCTATTATACAGTGATTAGGAGGAGTCCTCCCCCTGCAGCCAGTGTAGCAGCCTGTATTGTGCAGAGCAGGCTATTATACAGTGATTAGGAGGAGTCCTCCCCCTGCAGCCAGTGTAGCAGCCTGTATTGTACAGAGCAGGCTATTATACAGTGATTAGGAGGAGTCCTCCCCCTGCAGCCAGTGTAGCAGCCTGTATTGTACAGAGCAGGCTATTATACAGTGATTAGGAGGAGTCCTCCCTCTGCAGCCAGTATAGCAGCCTGTATTGTGCAGAGCAGGTTATTATACAGTGATTAGGAGGAGTCCTCCCTCTGCAGCCAGTGTAGCAGCCTGTATTGTGCAGAGCAGGCTGTTATACAGTGATTAGGAGGAGTCCTCCCCCTGCAGCCAGTGTAGCAGCCTGTATTGTGCAGAGCAGGCTATTATACAGTGATTAGGAGGAGTCCTCCCTCTGCAGCCAGTGTAACAGCCTGTATTGTGCAGAGCAGGCTATTATACAGTGATTAGGAGGAGTCCTCCCCCTGCAGCCAGTGTAGCAGCCTGTATTGTGCAGAGCAGGCTATTATACAGTGATTAGGAGGAGTCCTCCCCCTGCAGCCAGTGTAGCAGCCTGTATTGTACAGAGCAGGCTATTATACAGTGTCACGATTCCCCCTGACCGCTGTCACCAATGGGTCAGGATTCACACCGTGACCGTCACCCCTACGTCACGGATTGAGGTGACTTTAGGCCAACAGACGGCTATCACATGTGCAGGGGGGCTTATCTTAGTTATCCCTCCACTGCTAACAATGTGATGAAAAAACCACACACAAGGCTATTGACCTCTTGCTTACAGCAGGGGCTTATTCTAGGTATCCCACTGCTTTTCTATATACCACGAACTGCAGGGATTTATGTATATCCCGCTTACAGTTCCACTTAACACTTGCAGCTCTCTGGCGCCCCCCTTACTCTCAGGTCAGATTAGGTACTGCACCCTGGGTAATTAATCGCCAGACAGACTGCCTGCTATGTACTGGCTATTGGGCACGCTGCAGCGACGCGATAACTACTCCCACTCAGGCAGGAACAATAATTATTAACGTCGCAGCCGCTACAACATAACCCAAAGTCTGCACACTTCTCGCTGCCACCAGCTTCGATTAAACGGGTCCGAAGCTAACCCAACACAACAGTAACAGTAGCGTATTTCACTTCAGAAGACAGGGTAAGTTTAGAGCATGGATGAACGAACTAATATATAATAGTATATTCCATTGAAATTAATTAGGCAGTGCTTTATGAAAAATATTTTATAAAGAAGTTACAAAGGAGACAATTGCCAATATGTACAAGGGTAATTATAACATAAAGGGAATAAATGAGAAAAAGCAACACTTACAAGTTCAAAGCATGACAGGCATCCAGGCTAGTGGAGTTTCCATATATCCCAGTCCATGGGATGCTGCTGGCTTCAGGAGAGGACAAGAAGTCAGGAAGAAATCTAGCAGAGACACAGCTGGGGATGTGTGCAGCCAGTTATACTTTCAAGGCTGTGACATCACAGAAAGGCTGGCTTATCCAGACCCTCCTCTCTCTACATTCTGCCTAAACTTTAAACTATTCTCTCTGATTTCTATAACTTCACTACAAAACATGTCAGAGTCAGACCAAACTTCTCATTCATCTCAGATTAACGTGGGCATTCTAATGAGATCAAATATGTCCTATCTGGGATACATATTTCCAGAGAAATCCCTACTTCTTTACCAGATGGAGTTAGAAGCTCGTGTTTCGCGGGTTGTGTAGATACACCGAGTGAGAATAAAAATATATATTTTCGTATTTCTAGCTTAAATCGTTTGCCTAATATCTAACAAAAACTAAACAAAGAATCTTTCCTGAATCTTGGAGCCACTTTTCCAGTTTGAACTAGAGAATGTGGGAGGGGTGAGGGACTTTCCTCTGAGCCTGGAATTTACGACCCCAGAGCAATAAAACCTCTCTTCCCCCATACTCTCAGAGAAGGAAAGCCAGGAAGTTGCAGCTACAAACTGTTGCTCCAAGAAGGGGGGCTTAGCCCACACAGGCTAGAGAACTACTTATGATATTTCATACCATATCGTGACACCTCCCCCTTTTGGTGTGCGCTAGGGAGGCAGTACCCCACGGTATGCCTCCATGGGCACCTCAGTAGGTTCACCCTGGCGGGAGAGTCCATCTGCATTCCCATGCTCTTTGCCCGTTTTATGTTCAATGGTGAAGTCAAACTGCTGAAGGGCAAGGCTCCAGCGTAGCAACCTGCCGTTGGTTCCACACATGGCGTTTAGCCAGCGAAGAGGGTTGTGGTCGGTCACCACAGTGAAAGTGTGACCATACAAGTAGGGCTGCAAGCGCTGCAGGGCCCAGACTATGGCCAGGCACTCCTTCTCAATTGTGGAGTAGGCCACTTCCCTCGGCAAAAGTTTCCGGCTCAGGTATAACACGGGGTGCTCTTGGTCCTCCGAGTCAACCTGGCTGAGCACAGCAGCAAGGCCAAACTCGCTGGCGTCGGTCTGCACCAAGAACGGTCGACTGCTGTCGACTGCTTTCAACACAGGGGCGTTGCACAGTGCGGTTTTCAACGCCTGGAAGGCCCCCTCACAGCCATCTGTCCAGTTGACAATGTGAGGTAGCTTCTTCCTGGTGAGGTCCGTCAAAGGTTTTGCCAGGCTACTATAGTGCTTTACGAAGCGCCTATAGTACCCCGCAGTGCCCAAGAAGGACATCACCTGTTTCTTGGTCACGGGAGTGGGCCAGTTCACGATCACTCCCACTTTGTCAGGCTCTGGCTTCAGGGTGTTCCCGCCTACCCGGTGCCCCAGGTAGTGAACCTCCCTCATGCCCATCTGACACTTTCCCGGCTTGATGGTCAGTCCTGCTTGGTGAATTCGCCTGAGCACCTCCTCGAGATGCTGCAGGTGTTCCTTCCAGGAGGGACTGAAGATGGCAATGTCATCCAAGTACGCCACGGCGTACGTCTCCAGTCCCTGAAGCAGGAGGTTGACCATCCGCTGGAAAGTGGCAGGGTCATTCTTCATGCCGAAGGGCATGACCGTGGACTCGTACAGTCCAAAGGGTGTGATAAAGGCGGACTTTTCCTGCGCCTCGGGGCTCAGGGGAATCTGCCAGTATCCTCGACTCAGATCCATTATTGTTAGGTAATCTGCGCCAGCTAACTTCTCAAGCAGCTCCTCCATGCGCGGCATTGGGTGCGCATCCGAGGCTGTGATGGCGTTGAGCCCCCTGTAGTCCACGCAGAACCGGGTGGTCTGGTCCTTCTTTGGCACGAGAACTACAGGTGATGCCCACGCGCTCTTTGACCGCCGAATCACTCCCAGCTGTAACATCTCATCGATCTCTTGGCGCATAGTCTGCTGCACCTGGTCAGAGATTCGATAGGGTGTTCGCCGTAGTGGGGCGTGATTCCCGGTGTCCACCTCGTGGACTGCTAACTCAGTCCTCCCAGGTCGGTTGGAGAACACGACCCGGAAAGGTTCCAGGGTGGTTTGCAACTGCACCCGCTGGGGTTCAGTTAACGAGGCGCTTACCTCCACATCCTCGATGGACCCATTGGCCTTGGCTTGGGCCAGCAAGTCCAGGAGGGTGTCTTCCTCACCGTCTTCGGGCAAGCTGCAGACCGGTAGGACGAAAGGTTCACGTTCGTGATGAGCCTTCATCATGTTGACGTGAAAGGCCTTTCGCCTACCCCGAGCGTGGTCAAGCGTGACCACGTACGTGACCGGGTTGAGCTGTTGGTGGACGACGTACGGGCCCTCCCAGGCTGCCTGAAGCTTATCCGTTGGTACGGGGACCAGCACCCACACCTTTTGACCCACGTGGTAGGTCCGCTCCCGGGCGTTCTGGTCGTACCAGTGCTTCTGATCAGCCTGAGCCTGCGTCATGTTGTCATGCACCAACTGCGTCAAGGTCTGCATCTTGTCACGGAAGCGCATGACATACTCCACTATGGACACTTCAGAAGGGTTCGGCTCCTCTTCCCAGGATTCTCTTACCAACCCAAGGGGTCCCCGGACTCGCCTGCCGTACAGGAGCTCGAAGGGGGAGAACCCCGTCGAGGCCTGCGGAACCTCTCGGTAAGCGAATAGCAGGTGTGGGAGGTACCGCTCCCAGTCACGCCATTGGGTCTCAACCAGCATGCGTAGCATCTGTTTGAGGGTACCATTGAAGCGTTCACACAAGCCATTGGTCTGTGGGTGATACGCACTCGATACCAGGTGCTTCACCTGCATTCTCTTACAGAGAGCCTCCATTAGGCGAGACATAAATTGGGTCCCTTGATCAGTAAGCATTTCCCTGGGAAATCCTACACGTGAAAAGATGGCCAACAGGGCATCCGCCACCTTATCTGCCCTAGTTGAGGACAGAGCTACTGCCTCTGGGTACCGGGTAGCGTAGTCTACCACAGTAAGGATGTATTGCTTTCCAGAGCTGCTGGGGACGGCCAGCGGGCCCACAATGTCCACCGCGATCCTCTGGAAAGGCTCCTCTATCACTGGCAAAGGGATCAGGGGAGCCTTAATAGCAGGCCCCGCTTTCCCCACCCTTTGACAGGTGACACAGGAGCGGCAGTAGTTTGACACATCTGTCCCCATCTTAGGCCAATAGAAGTGTTGAGACAGCCGGGCCTTAGTTTTGCTGATCCCCAAGTGTCCAGCTAGCGGGATCTCATGGGCAATTCGCAACAACTCACCCCAGCTGTCTTTCCCTCAACCACTCCTTTTGTGATTCTCCGGGTACTGTCTCCCGGTACAACCTTCCTTGTTCCCAGAACACCTTCTCCTTATCAGTCTCGGAGAAGGGCGTCCCGACAAGTTGTCTCAAACTCTCTAGGCTCGCATCTGTGTGCAGAGCGGCCTGAAACTCCTGGCTAGGGGAAGCCAGAAGCAACGTCAGGGTCCCTTCCCCACGGGAACCCTCTTGGACCTGCTCTGGGTCCACCTCTGGTTCAGTCACCGTGATGACTGAGGAGGGTCCGGAAGGCTGACAGTTATCTGCGTTCCGGGCACTCTGACTGCGGGTGACAGCAGCTACGTAGGCTGTCTCCCCGGGGATTTCTACAGGCCCATCAGCCGGCGCTGCTATGGGCTCTACCTCCCCATCCACTCCCAACACTCCAAGGGCAGTGCTACTTATGGGCCAGTTACCTTCCTCGGTGGCACTGGTCACTTTCATGGCGTCACCTTCCTCACAGTTCCCATGCATCTCCCCATTTCCTGTAGCACCGACATTTGCCCCTGTTAGGGGTTCCTCAGCCGTCTCACTCCGCAGAGCGACGTGGCTGGGCACGCCTGTACCTATGGACACATTAACCTTCACAGAAAAATCATTATCAGGTTCAGCTGGCACAGGCACAACATTTTCACCATCAATCCTAGGAAAAAAATGGTTATTAGATGCATCATTACAAGATAAAGCATGGTCAGGTAACACATGCGATCTCCTATCATCATCATCATCAGGGTTGACTTTACCCTCATTAGTAGATTGGGAAGGGGTGTCAGGAACGTAGTATGCAACCAGTCTCCCCAAATCAGTCCCCAACAACACATCAGTGGGCAAATTATCAGACAGCCCCACTTCCTTCACCCCGCTCCCAGCACCCCAATCAATAAAAACCCGGGCCATTGGTAAGGGACAGCTGATGCCCCCAATCCCAGTGACAGTTAGGGTTTTCCCCGGAATGATTTCTTCAGGGGCCGCCAGTTCGGGTCGGATGAGGGTTCGCTCAGCCCCGGTGTCCTTGAGGCCTGTAGCAACATGGCCTCCCACCGTGACGTGCTGTACGTTGTCACACACCCTCCCAACCACACCCCCCACCAAAAGAACTGCTGCATTAGGCCCTGGGGCCTTGGCTGGGGTGTTCTTCTGCTTGGTTGGGCAGGAGGGACTGATATGACCAGTCTGATGGCAGGTGTAACACTTGCGAGGTTCGGTGGTAGGTCTGGTGCTGTTGGCCACGGGGACAGGACCTCTGGTGTGTTGGCTGGCAGGGGTACTGGCGTTGGTTGCAGGCTTACCCCCTCTCCAGCTGGTGGTGACTGGCTTCCGCACTTCCGATCTACGGTTGGCCTCATAGGCATCGGCAATCTGTGCTGCTTTCGTCACGTCTTTGGGTTCTCTGTCCATCACGAACTGTCGTACCTCAGCTGGGCAAAGATGAAAGAACTGGTCTTTGATCATCAGGTCTCGCAGCTGTGCAAAGGTGGTCACTGACAGTCCTTGGGTCCACTGGTCAAAGTGGGTCCCCAGTCCATGCACCACATCACTGTAACTGTCGTGTGGGCCACGTTGGAGGGTCCGGAACTTTCTACGGTACACCTCGGGTGTAAGCTGGTACTTGGCTATCAGAGCCTTTTTGATGGCCTCATAGTCATCATCTTGTTCTTGAGGGAGGGCAGCAAACGCCTCCAGAGCTTTACCTCTCAGCCCTGGTGTCAGGTATCGGGCCCATTCATCTGTAGGCAGCCGGTACTGTCTGCAGGCTTTCTCAAAGGCCCGCAGAAAAGTGTCCAAGTCTCCGTCCTTCTCCATAACAGGGAAGTGATCGGGCCGGGGTTTAGGCATCTGAGCGCTGCTGGGCTCACGGCTGGACTGGGACGACCCCTGCATTTGCAGTCGGGCCATCTGCAGCTGGTACTCCCGCTCCGCTTGCTGGGCCTGGGCCTCTCGCTCAGCTCGGGCCTCTCGCTCAGCTCGGGCCTCTTGCCGGTATTGCTGAATCAGCTGCCGACGTCCCTCATGGTCGTCAGTGGGGAATTCTTTCAAGGCCGCCTGCAGGTGGGGGTCCAATTTGCCCGGATTGCTAACAGGGCCAGCATTCAGTGGTTGGACCTCTGCTGCAGCACCATGTTCGCTGGTGCTGGCTTCTGCGGCCTCTGAGCTCTGAGATTGGTCTCGAGCGGCTTCCCATTGCACCAGATCTGCGACCAGTTGGGCTTTGTTTTTGCTTGCAAAGTCAATGTGCTGTGACTTGCATAAGGCGACAAGGGTGTCTCTGGTCTGCTGCTCATAGAAGGTTTCTCCCAGCACAACCATGGTTGCCAAATAAAAGATAGGATAGAAAAACGAAGAGAAAGGGAGGGGATAATTACCAGTACGCAATTGTCTCACAACTAAAAAGCACTGAGTTCGTTCTCCAAACTTATTTGCGCAGAGTCCTCGCAAGAACTTTCTGCAAGTTTTTAGTGAGAGGAATGATTACTCAAACCAAATCACTAATGCTCTAAGATATCCCACCGCCTTGCCACCAATTGTCACGATTCCCCCTGACCGCTGTCACCAATGGGTCAGGATTCACACCGTGACCGTCACCCCTACGTCACGGATTGAGGTGACTTTAGGCCAACAGACGGCTATCACATGTGCAGGGGGGCTTAACTTAGTTATCCCTCCACTGCTAACAATGTGATGAAAAAACCACACACAAGGCTATTGACCTCTTGCTTACAGCAGGGGCTTATTCTAGGTATCCCACTGCTTTTCTATATACCACGAACTGCAGGGATTTATGTATATCCCGCTTACAGTTCCACTTAACACTTGCAGCTCTCTGGCGCCCCCCTTACTCTCAGGTCAGATTAGGTACTGCACCCTGGGTGATTAGTCGCCAGACAGACTGCCTGCTATGTACTGGCTATTGGGCACGCTGCAGCGACGCGATAACTACTCCTACTCAGGCAGGAACAATAATTATTAACGTCGCAGCCGCTACAACATAACCCAAAAGTCTGCACACTTCTCGCTGCCACCAGCTTCGATTAAACGGGTCCGAAGCTAACCCAACACAACAGTAACAGTAGCGTATTTCACTTCAGAAGACAGGGTAAGTTTAGAGCATGGATGAACAAACTAATATATAATAGTATATTCCATTGAAATTAATTAGGCAGTGCTTTATGAAAAATATTTTATAAAGAAGTTACAAAGGAGACAATTGCCAATATGTACAAGGGTAATTATAACATAAAGGGAATAAATGAGAAAAAGCAACACTTACAAGTTCAAAGCATGACAGGCATCCAGGCTAGTGGAGTTTCCATATATCCCAGTCCATGGGATGCTGCTGGCTTCAGGAGAGGACAAGAAGTCAGGAAGAAATCTAGCAGAGACACAGCTGGGGATGTGTGCAGCCAGTTATACTTTCAAGGCTGTGACATCACAGAAAGGCTGGCTTATCCAGACCCTCCTCTCTCTACATTCTGCCTAAACTTTAAACTATTCTCTCTGATTTCTATAACTTCACTACAAAACATGTCAGAGTCAGACCAAACTCCTCATTCATCTCAGATTAACGTGGGCATTCTAATGAGATCAAATATGTCCTATCTGGGATACATATTTCCAGAGAAATCCCTACTTCTTTACCAGATGGAGTTAGAAGCTCGTGTTTCGCGGGTTGTGTAGATACACCGAGTGAGAATAAAAATATATATTTTCGTATTTCTAGCTTAAATGGTTTGCCTAATATCTAACAAAAACTAAACAAAGAATCTTTCCTGAATCTTGGAGCCACTTTTCCAGTTTGAACTAGAGAATGTGGGAGGGGTGAGGGACTTTCCTCTGAGCCTGGAATTTACGACCCCAGAGCAATAAAACCTCTCTTCCCCCATACTCTCAGAGAAGGAAAGCCAGGAATTTGCAGCTACAAACTGTTGCTCCAAAAAGGGGGGCTTAGCCCACACAGGCTAGAGAACTACTTATGATATTTCATACCATATCGTGACATACAGTGATTAGGAGGAGTCCTCCCCCTGCAGCCAGTGTAGCAGCCTGTATTGTACAGAGCAGGCTATTATACAGTGATTAGGAGGAGTCCTCCCCCTGCAGCCAGTGTAGCAGCCTGTATTGTGCAGAGCAGGCTATTATACAGTGATTAGGAGGAGTCCTTCCCCTGCAGCCAGTGTAGCAGCCTGTATTGTACAGAGCAGGCTATTATACAGTGATCAGGAGGAGTCCTCCCCCTGCAGCCAGTGTAGCAGCCTGTAGTGTACAGAGCAGGCTATTATACAGTGATTAGGAGGAGTCCTCCCCCTGCAGCCAGTGTAGCAGCCTGTAGTGTACAGAGCAGGCTATTATACAGTGATTAGGAGGAGTCCTTCCCCTGCAGCCAGTGTAGCAGCCTGTATTGTGTAGAGCAGGCTTTTATACAGTGATTAGGAGGAGTCCTCCCCCTGCAGCCAGTGTAGCAGCCTGTAGTGTACAGAGCAGGCTATTATACAGTGATTAGGAGGAGTTCTCCCTCTGCAGCCAGTGTAGCAGCCTGTATTGTGCAGAGCAGACTATTATACAGTGATTAGGAGGAGTCCTTCCCCTGCAGCCAGTGTAGCAGCCTGTATTGTGCAGAGCAGGCTATTATACAGTGATTAGGAGGAGTCCTCCCCCTGCAGCCAGTGTAGCAGCCTGTATTGTGCAGAGCAGGCTATTATACAGTGATTAGGAGGAGTCCTCCCTCTGCAGCCAGTGTAGCAGCCTGTATTGTGCAGAGCAGGCTATTATACAGTGATTAGCAGGAGTCCTCCCTCTGCAGCCAGTGTAGCAGCCTGTATTGTGCAGAGCAGGCTATTATACAGTGATTAGGAGGAGTTCTCCCTCTGCAGCCAGTGTAGCAGCCTGTAGTGTACAGAGCAGGCTATTATACAGTGATTAGGAGGAGTCCTCCTCCTGCAGCCAGTGTAGCAGCCTGTATTGTGCAGAGCAGGCTATTATACAGTGATTAGGAGGAGTCCTCCCCCTGCAGCCAGTGTAGCAGCCTGTATTGTACAGAGCAGGCTATTATACAGTGATTAGGAGGAGTCCTCCCTCTGCAGCCAGTGTAGCAGCCTGTATTGTGCAGAGCAGGCTATTATACAGTGATTAGGAGGAGTCCTCCCCCTGCAGCCAGTGTAGCAGCCTGTATTGTGCAGAGCAGGCTATTATACAGTGATTAGGAGGAGTCCTCCCTCTGCAGCCAGTGGAGCAGCCTGTATTGTGCAGAGCAGGCTGTTATACAGTGATTAGCAGGAGTCCTCCCTCTGCAGCCAGTGTAGCAGCCTGTATTGTGCAGAGCAGGCTATTATACAGTGATTAGGAGGAGTCCTCCCCCTGCAGCCAGTGTAGCAGCCTGTATTGTGCAGAGCAGGCTATTATACAGTGATTAGGAGGAGTCCTCCCCCTGCAGCCAGTGTAACAGCCTGTATTGTGCAGAGCAGGCTATTATACAGTGATTAGGAGGAGTCCTCCCTCTGCAGCCAGTGTAGCAGTCTGTATTGTGCAGAGCAGGCTATTATACAGTGATTAGGAGGAGTCCTCCCCCTGCAGCTAGTGTAGCAGCCTGTATTGTGCAGAGCAGGCTATTATACAGTGATTAGGAGGAGTCCTCCCCCTGCAGCCAGTGTAGCAGCCTGTATTGTGCAGAGCAGGCTATTATACAGTGATTAGGAGGAGTCCTCCCTCTGCAGCCAGTGTAGCAGCCTGTATTGTGCAGAGCAGGCTATTATACAGTGATTAGGAGGAGTCCTCCCCCTGCAGCCAGTGTAGCAGCCTGTATTGTGCAGAGCAGGCTATTATACAGTGATTAGGAGGAGTCCTCCCTCTGCAGCCAGTGGAGCAGCCTGTATTGTGCAGAGCAGGCTATTATACAGTGATTAGCAGGAGTCCTCCCTCTGCAGCCAGTGTAGCAGCCTGTATTGTGCAGAGCAGGCTATTATACAGTGATTAGGAGGAGTCCTCCCCCTGCAGCCAGTGTAGCAGCCTGTATTGTGCAGAGCAGGCTATTATACAGTGATTAGGAGGAGTCCTCCCTCTGCAGCCAGTGTAGCAGTCTGTATTGTGCAGAGCAGGCTATTATACAGTGATTAGGAGGAGTCCTCCCCCTGCAGTCAGTGTAGCAGCTTGTATTGTGCAGAGCAGGCTATTATACAGTGATTAGGAGGAGTCCTCCCCCTGCAGCCAGTGTAGCAGCCTGTATTGTGCAGAGCAGGCTATTATACAGTGATTAGGAGGAGTCCTTCCCTCTGCAGCCAGTGTAGCAGCCTGTATTGTGCAGAGCAGGCTATTATACAGTGATTAGGAGGAGTCCTCCCCCTGCAGTCAGTGTAGCAGCCTGTATTGTGCAGAGCAGGCTATTATACAGTGATTAGGAGGAGTCCTCCCCCTGCAGCCAGTGTAGCAGCCTGTATTGTGCAGAGCAGGCTATTATACAGTGATTAGGAGGAGTCCTTCCCTCTGCAGCCAGTGTAGCAGCCTGTATTGTGCAGAGCAGGCTATTATACAGTGATTAGGAGGAGTCCTCCCCCTGCAGCCAGTGTAGCAGCCTGTAGTGTACAGAGCAGGCTATTATACAGTGATTAGGAGGAGTCCTCCCTCTGCAGCCATTGTAGCAGCCTGTATTGTACAGAGCAGGCTATTATACAGTGATTAGGAGGAGTCCTCCCCCTGCAGCCAGTGTAGCAGCCTGTATTGTGCAGAGCAGGCTATTATACAGTGATTAGGAGGAGTCCTCCTGTCACGATTCCCCTGACCGCTGTCACCACTGGGTCAGGATTCACACCGTGACCGTCACCCCTACGTCACGGATCAGGGTGACTTTAGGCCAACAGACGGCTATCACATGTGCAGGGGGGCTTATCTTAGTTATCCCTCCACTGCTAACAATGTGATGAAAAACCACACACAAGGCTATTGACCTCTTAGTTTACAGCAGGGGCTTATTCTAGGTATCCCACTGCTTTTCTATATACCACGAACTGCAGGGATTTATGTATATCCCGCTTACAGTTCCACTTAACACTTGCAGCTCTCTGGCGCCCCCCTTACTCTCAGGTCAGATTAGGTACTGCACCCTGGGTAATTAGTCGCCAGAAAGGCTGCCTGCTATGTACTGGCTATTGGGCACGCTGCAGCGACGCGATAACTACTCCCACACAGGCAGGAACAATAATTATCAAACCCGCAGTTGCTTCAGCATAATCCAACCGTCAGCACATTTTCGCTGCCACCAGCTTCGATTAAACGGGTCCGAAGCTAACCCAACACAACAGTAACAGTAGCGTATTTTCCCTTCAAGAGACTTAGGGTACGGTTTAGAGCAGGAGAACGAACTAATATATAATAGTATATCCCATTCAAAATAACTAGGCAGTGCGTTATCAAAAATAGTTTATAAAGATGTTACACATGAGACAGTTGCAAATATGTACAAGGGTAATTATAACATAAAGGGAATAAATGAGAAAAGATAACACTCACATATTAAAAGCACTGCAGGCATCCAGGCTAGTGCAGTTTCCATACATCCCAGTCCATGGGATGTACTCAGCTCTTCCAGGACAATAGGACAAAGCAGTCCAGAAGGAGAAATCAGCAGAAAGAGTGAGCTGGGGCTCCTACCACAAACTTAATACCTTAAGGCTTTGACATCACAGAAGGGCTGGCTTATCCAGACCCTCCTCTCTCTACATTCTGCCTAAACTTTAAACTATTCTCTCTGATTTCTATAACTTCACTACAAAACATGTCAGAGTCAGACCAAACCTATCATTCATCTCGGCTTAACGTGAGCATTCTAATGAGATCAAATATGTCCTATCTGGGATACATATTTACAGAGAAAACCCTACTTCTTTACCAGACGGAGTTAGAAACTCGTGTTTCTCGGGTTGTGTAGATACACCGAGTGAGAATAAAATATATATTTTCGTATTTCTAGCTTAAATCGTTTGCCTAATATCTAACAAAAACTAAACAAAGAATCTTTCATGAATTTTTGGAGCCATTTTTCCTGTTCTAGCTGGACAAGAGCTTACACAGGAAATGCCAGTCGTAAATTCCGTTCGGCCATAAAACTTCTAACCCCCACACTCTCTGAGAAGGAAAGCCAGGAATTTGCAGCTACAAACTGTTACTCCAAGAAGGGGGGCTTAGCCCACACAGGCTAGAGAACTACTTATGATATTTCATACCATATCGTGACACCTCCCCCTTTTGGTGTGCGCTAGGGAGGCAGTACCCCACGGTATGCCTCCATGGGCACCTCGGTAGGTTCACCCTGGCGGGAGAGTCCATCTGCATTCCCATGCTCTTTGCCCGTTTTATGTTCAATGGTGAAGTCAAACTGCTGAAGGGCAAGGCTCCAGCGTAGCAACCTGCCGTTGGTTCCACACATGGCGTTTAGCCAGCGCAGAGGGTTGTGGTCAGTCACCACAGTGAAGGTGTGACCGTACAAGTAGGGCTGCAAGCGCTGCAGGGCCCAGGCTATGGCCAGGCACTCCTTCTCGATGGTGGAGTAGGCCACTTCCCTCGGCAAAAGTTTCCGGCTCAGGTATAACACGGGGTGCTCTTGGTCCTCCGAGTCAACCTGGCTGAGTACAGCACCAAGGCCAAACTCGCTGGTGTCGGTCTGCACCAAGAACGGTCGACTGCTGTCGACTGCTTTCAACACAGGGGCGTTGCACAGTGCGGTTTTCAACGCCTGGAAGGCCCCCTCACAGCCATCTGTCCAGTTGACAATGTGAGGTAGCTTCTTCCTGGTGAGGTCCGTCAAAGGTTTTGCCAGGCTACTATAGTGCTTTACGAAGCGCCTATAGTACCCTGCAGTGCCCAAGAAGGACATCACCTGTTTCTTGGTCACGGGAGTGGGCCAGTTCACGATCACTCCCACTTTGTCAGGCTCTGGCTTCAGGGTGTTCCCGCCTACCCGGTGCCCCAGGTAGTGAACCTCCCTCATGCCCATCTGGCACTTTCCCGGCTTGATAGTCAGTCCTGCTTGGTGGATTCGCCTGAGCACCTCCTCGAGATGCTGCAGGTGTTCCTCCCAGGAGAGACTGAAGATGGCAATGTCATCCAAGTACGCCACGGCGTTCTTCTCCAGTCCCTGAAGCAGGAGGTTGACCATCCGCTGGAAAGTGGCAGGGGCATTCTTCATGCCGAAGGGCATGACCGTGGACTCGTACAGTCCAAAGGGTGTGATAAAGGCGGACTTTTCCTGCGCCTCGGGGCTCAGGGGAATCTGCCAGTATCCTCGACTCAGATCCATTATTGTTAGGTAATTTGCGCCAGCTAACTTCTCAAGCAGCTCCTCGATGCGCGGCATTGGGTGCGCATCCGAGGCTGTGAAGGCGTTGAGCCCCCTGTAGTCCACGCAGAACCGTGTGGTCCGGTCCTTCTTTGGCACGAGAACTACAGGCGATGCCCACGCGCTCTTTGACCTTCGAATCACCCCCAGCTGTAACATCTCATCGATCTCTTGGCGCATAGTCTGCTGCACCTGGTCAGAGATTCGATAGGGTGTTCGCCGTAGTGGGGCGTGATTCCCGGTGTCCACCTCGTGGACTGCTAACTCAGTCCTCCCAGGTCGGTTGGAGAACACGACCCGGAAAGGTTCCAGTGTGGTTTGCAACTGCACCCGCTGGGGTTCAGTTAACGAGGCGCTTACCTCTACATCCTCGATGGACCCATTGGTCTTGGCTTGGGCCAGCAAGTCCAGGAGGGTGTCTTCCTCACCATCTTCGGGCAAGCTGCAGACCGGTAGAACGAAAGGTTCACGTTCGTGATGAGCCTTCATCATGTTGACGTGAAAGGCCTTTCGCCTACCCCGAGCATGGTCAAGCGTGACCACGTAAGTGACCGGGTTGAGCTGTTGGTGGACGACGTACGGGCCCTCCCAGGCTGCCTGAAGCTTATCGGTTGGTACGGGGACCAGCACCCACACCTTTTGACCCACGTGGTAGGTCCGCTCCCGGGCGTTCTGGTCGTACCAGTGCTTCTGATCAGCCTGAGCCTGCGTCATGTTGTCATGCACCAACTGCGTCAAGGTCTGCATCTTGTCACGGAAGCGCATGACATACTCCACTATGGACACTTCAGAAGGGTTCGGCTCCTCTTCCCAGGATTCTCTTACCAACCCAAGGGGTCCCCGAACTTGCCTGCCATACAGGAGCTCGAAGGGGGAGAACCCCGTCGAGGCCTGCGGAACCTCTCGGTAAGCGAACAACAGGTGTGGGAGGTACCGCTCCCAGTCGCGCCCTTGAGTCTCAACCAGCATGCGTAGCATCTGTTTGAGGGTACCATTGAAGCGTTCACACAAGCCATTGGTCTGTGGGTGATACGCACTCGATACCAGGTGCTTAACCTGCATTCTCTTACAGAGAGCCTCCATTAGGCGAGACATAAATTGGGTCCCTTGATCAGTAAGCATTTCCCTGGGAAATCCTACACGTGAAAAGATGGCCAACAGGGCATCTGCCACCTTATCTGCCCTAGTTGAGGACAGAGCTACTGCCTCTGGGTACCGGGTAGCGTAGTCTACCACAGTAAGGATGTATTGCTTTCCAGAGCTGCTGGGGACGGCCAGCGGGCCCACAATGTCCACCGCGATCCTCTGGAAAGGCTCCTCTATCACTGGCAAAGGGATCAGGGGAGCCTTAAGAGCAGGCCCCGCCTTCCCCACTCTTTGACAGGTGATACAGGAGCGGCAGTAGTTTGACACATCTGTCCCCATCTTAGGCCAATAGAAGTGTTGAGACAGCCGGGCCTTAGTTTTGCTGATCCCCAAGTGTCCAGCTAGCGGGATCTCATGGGCAATCCGCAACAACTCACCCCGGAATTGCTGGGGGACGACCAACTGTCTTTCCCTCAAACACTCCTTTTGTGATTCTCCGGGTACTGTCTCCCGGTATAACCTTCCTCATTCCCAGAACACCCTCTCCTTATCAGTCTCGGAGGTGGGCGTCTCGGCGAGTTGTCTCAAACTCTCTAGGCTCGCATCTGTGTGCAGAGCGGCCTGAAACTCCTGGCTAGGGGAAGCCAGAAGCGATGTCAGGGTCCCTTCCCCACGGGAACCCTCTTGGACCTGCTCTGGGTCCACCTCTGGTTCAGTCACAGTAATGACTGAGGAGGGTCCGGAAGGCCGATAGTTATCTGCGTTCCGGGCACTCTGACTGCGGGTGACAGCAGCTACGTAGGCTGTCTCCCCGGGGATTTCTACAGTCCCATCAGCCGGCGCTGCTATGGGCTCTACCTCCCCATCCACCCCCAACACTCCAGGGGCAGTGCTACTTATGGGCCAGTTACCTTCCTCGGTGGCACTGGTCACTTTCATGGCGTCACCTTCCTCACGGTTCCCATGCATCTCCCCATTTCCTGTAGCACCGACACTTGCCCCTGTTAGGGGTTCCTCAGCCGTCTCACTCCGCAGAGCGACGTGGCTGGGCACGCCTGTACCTATGGACACATTAACCTTCACAGAAAAATCATTATCAGGTTCAGCTGGCACAGGCACAACATTTTCACCATCAATCCTAGGAAAAAAATGGTTATTAGATGCATCATTACAAGATAAAGCATGGTCAGGTAACACATGCGATCTCCTATCATCATCATCATCAGGGTTGACTTTACCCTCATTAGTAGATTGGGAAGGGGTGTCAGGAACGTAGTATGCAACCAGTCTCCCCAAATCAGTCCCCAACAACACATCAGTGGGCAAATTATCAGACAGCCCCACTTCCTTCACCCCGCTCCCAGCACCCCAATCAATAAAAACCCGGGCCATTGGTAAGGGACAGCTGATGCCCCCAATCCCAGTGACAGTTAGGGTTTTCCCCGGAATGATTTCTTCAGGGGCCGCCAGTTCGGGTCGGATGAGGGTTCGCTCAGCCCCGGTGTCCTTGAGGCCTGTAGCAACATGGCCTCCCACCGTGACGTGCTGTACGTTGTCACACACCCTCCCAACCACACCCCCCACCAAAAGAACTGCTGCATTAGGCCCTGGGGCCTTGGCTGGGGTGTTCTTCTGCTTGGTTGGGCAGGAGGGACTGATATGACCAGTCTGATGGCAGGTGTAACACTTGCGAGGTTCGATGGTAGGTCTGGTGCTGTTGGCCACGGGGACAGGACCTCTGGTGTGTTGGCTGGCAGGGGTACTGGCGTTGGTTGCAGGCTTACCCCCTCTCCAGCTGGTGGTGACTGGCTTCCGCACTTCCGATCTACGGTTGGCCTCATAGGCATCGGCAATCTGTGCTGCTTTCGTCACGTCTTTGGGTTCTCTGTCCATCATGAACTGTCGTACCTCAGCTGGGCAAAGATGAAAGAACTGGTCTTTGATCATCAGGTCTCGCAGCTGTGCAAAGGTGGTCACTGACAGTCCTTGGGTCCACTGGTCAAAGTGGGTCCCCAGTCCATGCACCACATCACTGTAACTGTCGTGTGGGCCACGTTGGAGGGTCCGGAACTTTCTACGGTACACCTCGGGTGTAAGCTGGTACTTGGCTATCAGGGCCTGCTTGATGGCCTCATAGTCTCCATCTTGTTCTTGAGGGAGGGCAGCAAACGCCTCCAGAGCTTTACCTTTCAGCCCTGGTGTCAGGTATCGGGCCCATTCATCTGTAGGCAGCCGGTACTGTCTGCAGGCTTTCTCAAAGGCCCGCAGAAAAGTGTCCAAATCTCCGTCCTTCTCCATAACAGGAAAGTGATCAGGCCGGGGCTTCGGTGTCTGAGCGCTGCTAGGCTCACGGTTGGTCTGAGACAACCCCTGCATTTGCAGTCGGGCTAACTGCAGCTGGTACTCCCGCTCAGCTTGCCGCTCGGCTCGCTGGGCCTGTGCCTCTCTCTCAGCTCGGGCCTCTCTCTCAGCTCGGGCCTCCTGCCGGTATTGCTGAATCAGCTGCCGACGTCCCTCATGGTCGTCAATGGGGAATTCTTTCAAGGCCGCCTGCAGGTGGGGGTCCAATTCGCCCGGATTGCTAACAGGGCCAGCATTCAGTGGTTGGACCTCTGCTGCAGCACCATGTTCGCTTGTGCTGGCTTCTGCGGCCTCTGAGCTCTGAGATTGGTCTCGAGCGGCTTCCCATTGCACCAGATCTGCGACCAGTTGGGCTTTGTTTTTGCTTGCAGAGTCAATGTGCTGTGACTTGCTGTCACGATATGGTATGAAATATCATAAGTAGTTCTCTTGCTCAAGGCTGTGGGCTAACAAGCCCCCCTTCCCTTTCATTCAGCCAAGAGCTGCTTTGCCCCTGCACTGGGGGAAGTTTTATGGCCGAGAGGAATTTACGGCCAGGGTAGAATCTCGCTCCAGCTAGAACAGGAAAATGGCTCCAAAAATTCATGAAAGATTCTTTGTTTAGTTTTGTTAGATATTAGGCAAACGATTTAAGCTAGAAATACGAAAATATATATTCTTAGTCTCACTCCGTGTATTTACACATCCCATGAATCTCGGGCTTCTAACTCCATCTGGTAAAGAAGTAGGGTTTTCTCTGTAAATATGTATCCCAGATAGGACATATTTGATCTCATTAGAATGCTCACGTTAATCCGAGATGAATTATGGGTTTGGTATGACTCTGTCATGTTTTGTAGTGAAGTTATAGAAATTAGAGAGAATAGTTTAAAGTTTAGGCAGAATGTAGAGAGAGGAGGGTCTGGATAAGCCAGCCTTTCTGTGATGTCACAGCCTTAATGTTTTAAGTGTCTGGCAGGCTCTGAGGAGTCACTTTTTGCTGATTTCTCCTTCTGGACTGCTTTGTCCTATTGTCCTGGAAGAGCTGGTACATCCCATGGACTGGGATGTATGGAAACTGCACTAGCCTGGTTGCTTGTCATGCTTTAAACATGTAAGTGTTGCTTTTCTCATTTATTCCCTTTATGTTATAATTACCCATGTACATATTTGCAATTGTCTCATTTATAACCTCTTTATAAACTATTTTTGATAAAGCATTGCCTAATTATTTTTAATGGGATATACTATTATATATTAGTTCGTTCTCCTGCTCTAAACCGTACCCTAAGTCTCTTGAAGGGAAAATACGCTACTGTTACTGTTGTGTTGGGTTAGCTTCGGACCCGTTTCATCGAAGCTGGTGGCAGCGAAAGTGTGCTGACGGTTGGATTCTGCTGAAGCAACTGCGGGTTTGATAATTATTGTTCCTGCCTGTGTGGGAGTAGTTATCCCACCGCTGCCAGTTCGCTTACCGAGAGGTTCCGCAGGCCTCGACGGGGTTCTCCCCCTTCGAGCTCCTGTACGGCAGGCGAGTTCGGGGACCCCTTGGGTTGGTAAGAGAATCCTGGGAAGAGGAGCCGAACCCTTCTGAAGTGTCCATAGTGGAGTATGTCATGCGCTTCCGTGACAAGATGCAGACCTTGACGCAGTTGGTGCATGACAACATGACGCAGGCTCAGGCTGATCAGAAGCACTGGTACGACCAGAACGCCCGGGAGCGGACCTACCACGTGGGTCAAAAGGTGTGGGTGCTGGTCCCCGTACCAACGGATAAGCTTCAGGCAGCCTGGGAGGGCCCGTACGTCGTCCACCAACAGCTCAACCCGGTCACGTACGTGGTCACGCTTGACCACGCTCGGGGTAGGCGAAAGGCCTTTCACGTCAACATGATGAAGGCTCATCACGAACGTGAACCTTTCGTCCTACCGGTCTGCAGCTTGCCCGAAGACGGTGAGGAAGACACCCTCCTGGACTTGCTGGCCCAAGCCAAGGCCAATGGGTCCATCGAGGATGTGGAGGTAAGCGCCTCGTTAACTGAACCCCAGCGGGTGCAGTTGCAAACCACACTGGAACCCTTCCGGGTCGTATTCTCCAACCGACCTGGGAGGACTGAGTTAGCCGTCCACGAGGTGGACACCGGGAATCACGCCCCACTACGGCGAACACCCTATCGAATCTCTGACCAGGTGCAGCAGACTATGCGCCAAGAGATCGATGAGATGTTACAGCTGGGGGTGATTCGACGGTCAAAGAGCGCGTGGGCATCACCTGTAGTTCTCGTGCCAAAGAAGGACCGGACCACCCGGTTCTGCGTGGACTACAGGGGGCTCAACGCCATCACAGCCTCGGATGCGCACCCAATGCCGCGCATCGAGGAGCTGCTTGAGAAGTTAGCTGGCGCAAAATACCTGACAATAATGGATTTGAGTAGAGGATACTGGCAGATTCCCCTGAGCCCCGAGGCGCAGGAGAAGTCCGCCTTTATCACACCCTTTGGACTGTACGAGTCCACGGTCATGCCCTTCGGCATGAAGAATGCCCCTGCCACTTTCCAGCGGATGGTCAACCGCCTGCTTCAGGGACTGGAGACGTACGCCGTGGCGTACTTGGATGACATTGCCATCTTCAGTCCCTCCTGGAAGGAACACCTGCAGCATCTCGAGGAGGTGCTCAGGCGGATTCACCAAGCAGGACTGACTATCAAGCCGGGGAAGTGTCAGATGGGCAAGAGGGAGGTTCACTACCTAGGACACTGGGTAGGCGGAGGCACCCTGAAGCCAGAGCCGGAGAAAGTGGGCGCGATCGTGAACTGGCCCACTCCCGTGACCAAGAAACAGGTGATGTCCTTCTTGGGCACTGCAGGGTACTATAGGCGCTTCGTACAGCACTATAGTAGCCTGGCAAAACCTTTGACGGACCTCACCAGGAAGAAGCTACCCCACATCGTCAACTGGACAGATGGCTGTGAGGGGGCTTTCAAGGCGTTGAAAACCGCACTGTGCAACGCCCCTGTGTTGAAAGCAGTCGACAGCAGTCGACCGTTCTTGGTGCAGACCGACGCCAGCGAGTTTGGCCTTGGTGCTGTACTCAGCCAGGTTGACTCGGAGGACCAAGAGCACCCCGTGTTATACCTGAGTCGGAAACTTTTGCCGAGGGAAGTGGCCTACTCCACCATCGAGAAGGAGTGCCTGGCCATAGTCTGGGCCCTGCAGCGCTTACAGCCCTACTTGTACGGTCACACCTTCACTGTGGTGACCGACCACAACCCTCTGCGCTGGCTAAACGCCATGTGTGGAACCAACGGCAGGTTGCTACGCTGGAGCCTTGCCCTTCAGCAGTTTGACTTCACCATTGAACATAAAACGGGCAAAGAGCATGGGAATGCAGATGGACTCTCCCGCCAGGGTGAACCTACTGAGGTGCCCATGGAGGCATACCGTGGGGTACTGCCTCCCTAGCGCACACCAAAAGGGGGAGGTGTCACGATATGGTATGAAATATCATAAGTAGTTCTCTTGCTCAAGGCTGTGGGCTAACAAGCCCCCCTTCCCTTTCATTCAGCCAAGAGCTGCTTTGCCCCTGCACTGGGGGAAGTTTTATGGCCGAGAGGAATTTACGGCCAGGGTAGAATCTCGCTCCAGCTAGAACAGGAAAATGGCTCCAAAAATTCATGAAAGATTCTTTGTTTAGTTTTGTTAGATATTAGGCAAACGATTTAAGCTAGAAATACGAAAATATATATTCTTAGTCTCACTCCGTGTATTTACACATCCCATGAATCTCGGGCTTCTAACTCCATCTGGTAAAGAAGTAGGGTTTTCTCTGTAAATATGTATCCCAGATAGGACATATTTGATCTCATTAGAATGCTCACGTTAATCCGAGATGAATTATGGGTTTGGTATGACTCTGTCATGTTTTGTAGTGAAGTTATAGAAATTAGAGAGAATAGTTTAAAGTTTAGGCAGAATGTAGAGAGAGGAGGGTCTGGATAAGCCAGCCTTTCTGTGATGTCACAGCCTTAATGTTTTAAGTGTCTGGCAGGCTCTGAGGAGTCACTTTTTGCTGATTTCTCCTTCTGGACTGCTTTGTCCTATTGTCCTGGAAGAGCTGGTACATCCCATGGACTGGGATGTATGGAAACTGCACTAGCCTGGTTGCTTGTCATGCTTTAAACATGTAAGTGTTGCTTTTCTCATTTATTCCCTTTATGTTATAATTACCCATGTACATATTTGCAATTGTCTCATTTATAACCTCTTTATAAACTATTTTTGATAAAGCATTGCCTAATTATTTTTAATGGGATATACTATTATATATTAGTTCGTTCTCCTGCTCTAAACCGTACCCTAAGTCTCTTGAAGGGAAAATACGCTACTGTTACTGTTGTGTTGGGTTAGCTTCGGACCCGTTTCATCGAAGCTGGTGGCAGCGAAAGTGTGCTGACGGTTGGATTCTGCTGAAGCAACTGCGGGTTTGATAATTATTGTTCCTGCCTGTGTGGGAGTAGTTATCGCGTCGCTGCAGCGTGCCCAATAGCCAGTACATAGCAGGCAGCCTTTCTGGCGACTAATTACCCAGGGTGCAGTACCTAATCTGACCTGAGAGTAAGGGGGCGCCAGAGAGCTGCAAGTGTTAAGTGGAACTGTAAGCGGGATATACATAAATCCCTGCAGTTCGTGGTATATAGAAAAGCAGTGGGATACCTAGAATAAGCCCCTGCTGTAAACTAAGAGGTCAATAGCCTTGTGTGTGGTTTTTCATCACATTGTTAGCAGTGGAGGGATAACTAAGATAAGCCCCCCTGCACATGTGATAGCCGTCTGTTGGCCTAAAGTCACCCTGATCCGTGACGTAGGGGTGACGGTCACGGTGTGAATCCTGACCCAGTGGTGACAGCGGTCAGGGGAATCGTGACACTTGCATAAGGCGACAAGGGTGTCTCTGGTCTGCTGCTCATAGAAGGTTTCTCCCAGCACAACCATGGTTGCCAAATAAAAGATAGGATAGAAAAACGAAGAGAAAGGGAGGGGATAATTACCAGTACGCAATTGTCTCACAACTAAAAAGCACTGAGTTCGTTCTCCAAACTTATTTGCGCAGAGTCCTCGCAAGAACTTTCTGCAAGTTTTTAGTGAGAGGAATGATTACTCAAACCAAATCACTAATGCTCTAAGATATCCCACCGCCTTGCCACCAATTTGTCACGATTCCCCTGACCGCTGTCACCACTGGGTCAGGATTCACACCGTGACCGTCACCCCTACGTCACGGATTGAGGTGACTTTAGGCCAACAGACGGCTATCACATGTGCAGGGGGGCTTATCTTAGTTATCCCTCCACTGCTAACAATGTGATGAAAAACCACACACAAGGCTATTGACCTCTTAGTTTACAGCAGGGGCTTATTCTAGGTATCCCACTGCTTTTCTATATACCACGAACTGCAGGGATTTATGTATATCCCGCTTACAGTTCCACTAAACACTTGCAGCTCTCTGGCGCCCCCCTTACTCTCAGGTCAGATTAGGTACTGCACCCTGGGTAATTAGTCGCCAGAAAGGCTGCCTGCTATGTACTGGCTATTGGGCACGCTGCAGCGACGCGATAACTACTCCCACACAGGCAGGAACAATAATTATCAAACCCGCAGTTGCTTCAGCATAATCCAACCGTCAGCACACTTTCGCTGCCACCAGCTTCGATTAAACGGGTCCGAAGCTAACCCAACACAACAGTAACAGTAGCGTATTTTCCCTTCAAGAGACTTAGGGTACGGTTTAGAGCAGGAGAACGAACTAATATATAATAGTATATCCCATTCAAAATAACTAGGCAGTGCGTTATCAAAAATAGTTTATAAAGATGTTATACATGAGACAGTTGCAAATATGTACAAGGGTAATTATAACATAAAGGGAATAAATGAGAAAAGATAACACTCACATATTAAAAGCATTGCAGGCATCCAGGCTAGTGCAGTTTCCATACATCCCAGTCCATGGGATGTACTCAGCTCTTCCAGGACAATAGGACAAAGCAGTCCAGAAGGAGAAATCAGCAGAAAGAGTGAGCTGGGGCTCCTACCACAAACTTAATACCTTAAGGCTTTGACATCACAGAAGGGCTGGCTTATCCAGACCCTCCTCTCTCTACATTCTGCCTAAACTTTAAACTATTCTCTCTGATTTCTATAACTTCACTACAAAATATGTCAGAGTCAGACCAAACCTATCATTCATCTCGGCTTAACGTGAGCATTCTAATGAGATCAAATATGTCCTATCTGGGATACATATTTACAGAGAAAACCCTACTTCTTTACCAGACGGAGTTAGAAACTCGTGTTTCGCGGGTTGTGTAGATACACCGAGTGAGAATAAAAATATATATTTTCGTATTTCTAGCTTAAATGGTTTGCCTAATATCTAACAAAAACTAAACAAAGAATCTTTCATGAATTTTTGGAGCCATTTTTCCTGTTCTAGCTGGACAAGAGCTTACACAGGAAATGCCAGTCGTAAATTCCGTTCGGCCATAAAACTTCTAACCCCCACACTCTCTGAGAAGGAAAGCCAGGAATTTGCAGCTACAAACTGTTACTCCAAGAAGGGGGGCTTAGCCCACACAGGCTAGAGAACTACTTATGATATTTCATACCATATCGTGACAAGTCCTCCCCCTGCAGCCAGTGTAGCAGCCTGTAGTGTACAGAGCAGGCTATTATACAGTGATTAGGAGGAGTCCTCCCTCTGCAGCCAGTGTAGCAGCCTGTATTGTGCAGAGCAGGCTATTATACAGTGATTAGGAGGAGTCCTCCCCCTGCAGCCAGTGTAGCAGCCTGTATTGTGCAGAGCAGGCTATTATACAGTGATTAGGAGGAGTCCTCCCTCTGCAGCCAATGTAGCAGCCTGTATTGTGCAGAGCAGGCTATTATACAGTGATTAGGAGGAGTCCTCCCCCTGCAGCCAGTGTAGCAGCCTGTATTGTGCAGAGCAGGCTATTATACAGTGATCAGGAGGAGTCCTCCCTCTGCAGCCAGTGTAGCAGCCTGTATTGTGCAGAGCAGGCTATTATACAGTGATTAGGAGGAGTCCTCCCTCTGCAGCCAGTGTAGCAGCCTGTATTGTGCAGAGCAGGCTATTATACAGTGATTAGGAGGAGTCCTCCCTCTGCAGCCAGTGTAGCAGCCTGTATTGTACAGAGCAGGCTATTATACAGTGATTAGGAGGAGTCCTCCCCCTGCAGCCAGTGTAGCAGCCTGTAGTGTACAGAGCAGGCTATTATACAGTGATTAGGAGGAGTCCTCCCCCTGCAGCCAGTGTAGCAGCCTGTATTGTACAGAGCAGGCTATTATACAGTGATTAGGAGGAGTCCTCCCTCTGCAGCCAGTGTAGCAGTTTGTATTGTACAGAGCAGGTTATTATACAGTGATTAGGAGGAGTCCTCCCCCTGCAGCCAGTGTAGCAGCCTGTATTGTGCAGAGCAGGCTATTATACAGTGATTAGGAGGAGTCCTCTCCCTGCAGCCAGTGTAACAGCCTGTATTGTGCAGAGCAGGCTATTATACAGTGATTAGGTGGAGTCCTCCCCCTGCAGCCAGTGTAGCAGCCTGTATTGTGCAGAGCAGGCTATTATACAGTGATTAGGAGGAGTCCTCTCCCTGCAGCCAGTGTAGCAGCCTGTATTGTGCAGAGCAGGCTATTATACAGTGATTAGGAGGAGTTCTCCCTCTGCAGCCAGTGTAGCAGCCTGTATTGTGCAGAGCAGACTATTATACAGTGATTAGGAGGAGTCCTCCCTCTGCAGTCTGTGTAGCAGCCTGTATTGTACAGAGCAGGCTATTATACAGTGATTAGGAGGAGTCCTCCCCCTGCAGCCAGTGTAGCAGCCTGTATTGTGCAGAGCAGGCTATTATACAGTGATTAGGAGGAGTCCTCCCCCTGCAGCCAGTGTATCAGCCTGTATTGTGCAGAGGAGGCTATTATACAGTGATTAGGAGGGGTCCTCCCTCTGCAGCTAGTGTAGCAGCCTGTATTGTGCAGAGGAGGCTATTATACAGTGATTAGGAGGAGTCCTCCCCCTGCAGCCAGTGTAGCAGCCTGTATTGTACAGAGCAGGCTATTATACAGTGATCAGGAGGAGTCCTCCCCCTGCAGCCAGTGTAGCAGCCTGTATTGTACAGAGCAGTCTATTATACAGTGATTAGGAGGAGTCCTCCCTCTGCAGCCAGTGTAGCAGCCTGTATTGTGCAGAGCAGGCTATTATACAGTGATTAGGAGGAGTCCTCCCCCTGCAGTCAGTGTAGCAGCCTGTATTGTGCAGAGCAGGCTATTATACAGTGATTAGGAGGAGTCCTCCCCCTGCAGCCAGTGTAGCAGCCTGTATTGTACAGAGCAGGCTATTATACAGTGATTAGGAGGAGTCCTCCCTCTGCAGCCAGTGTAGCAGTCTGTATTGTGCAGAGCAGGCTATTATACAGTGATTAGGAGGAGTCCTCCCCCTGCAGTCAGTGTAGCAGCCTGTATTGTGCAGAGCAGGCTATTATACAGTGATTAGGAGGAGTCCTCCCCCTGCAGCCAGTGTAGCAGCCTGTATTGTGCAGAGCAGGCTATTATACAGTGATTAGGAGGAGTCCTTCCCTCTGCAGCCAGTGTAGCAGCCTGTATTGTGCAGCGCAGGCTATTATACAGTGATTAGGAGGAGTCCTCCCCCTGCAGCCAGTGTAGCAGCCTGTAGTGTACAGAGCAGGCTATTATACAGTGATTAGGAGGAGTCCTCCCTCTGCAGCCAGTGTAGCAGCCTGTATTGTGCAGAGCAGGCTATTATACAGTGATTAGGAGGAGTCCTCCCTCTGCAGCCAGTGTAGCAGTTTGTATTGTACAGAGCAGGTTATTATACAGTGATTAGGAGGAGTCCTCCCCCTGCAGCCAGTGTAGCAGCCTGTATTGTGCAGAGCAGGCTATTATACAGTGATTAGGAGGAGTCCTTCCCTCTGCAGCCAGTGTAGCAGCCTGTATTGTGCAGAGCAGGCTATTATACAGTGATTAGGAGGAGTCCTTCCCTCTGCAGCCAGTGTAGCAGCCTGTATTGTGCAGAGCAGGCTATTATACAGTGATTAGGAGGAGTCCTCCCCCTGCAGCCAGTGTAGCAGCCTGTATTGTGCAGAGCAGGCTATTATACAGTGATTAGGAGGAGTCCTCTCCCTGCAGCCAGTGTAACAGCCTGTATTGTGCAGAGCAGGCTATTATACAGTGATTAGGAGGAGTCCTCCCCCTGCAGCCAGTGTAGCAGCCTGTATTGTGCAGAGCAGGCTATTATACAGTGATTAGGAGGAGTCCTCTCCCTGCAGCCAGTGTAGCAGCCTGTATTGTGCAGAGCAGGCTATTATACAGTGATTAGGAGGAGTTCTCCCTCTGCAGCCAGTGTAGCAGCCTGTATTGTGCAGAGCAGACTATTATACAGTGATTAGGAGGAGTCCTCCCTCTGCAGTCAGTGTAGCAGCCTGTATTGTACAGAGCAGGCTATTATACAGTGATTAGGAGGAGTCCTCCCCCTGCAGCCAGTGTATCAGCCTGTATTGTGCAGAGGAGGCTATTATACAGTGATTAGGAGGAGTCCTCCCTCTGCAGCCAGTGTATCAGCCTGTATTGTGCAGAGGAGGCTATTATACAGTGATTAGGAGGAGTCCTCCCTCTGCAGTCAGTGTAGCAGCCTGTATTGTACAGAGCAGGCTATTATACAGTGATTAGGAGGAGTCCTCCCCCTGCAGCCAGTGTATCAGCCTGTATTGTGCAGAGCAGGCTATTATACAGTGATTAGGAGGAGTCCTCCCTCTGCAGCTAGTGTAGCAGCCTGTATTGTGCAGAGGAGGCTATTATACAGTGATTAGGAGGAGTCCTCCGCCTGCAGCCAGTGTAGCAGCCTGTATTGTACAGAGCAGGCTATTATACAGTGATTAGGAGGAGTCCTCCCTCTGCAGCTAGTGTAGCAGCCTGTATTGTGCAGAGGAGGCTATTATACAGTGATTAGGAGGAGTCCTCCCCCTGCAGCCAGTGTAGCAGCCTGTATTGTACAGAGCAGTCTATTATACAGTGATTAGGAGGAGTCCTCCCTCTGCAGCCAGTGTAGCAGCCTGTATTGTGCAGAGCAGGCTATTATACAGTGATTAGGAGGAGTCCTCCCCCTGCAGCCAGTGTAGCAGCCTTTATTGTGCAGAGCAGGCTATTATACAGTGATTAGGAGGAGTCCTCCCTCTGCAGTCAGTGTAGCAGCCTGTATTGTGCAGAGCAGTCTATTATACAGTGATTAGGAGGAGTCCTCCCCCTGCAGCCAGTGTAGCAGCCTGTATTGTGCAGAGCAGGCTATTATACAGTGATTAGGAGGAGTCCTCCCTCTGCAGCCAGTGTAGCAGCCTGTATTGTACAGAGCAGTCTATTATACAGTGATCAGCAGGAGACCTCCCCCTGCAGCCAGTGTAGCAGCCTGTATTGTACAGAGCAGGCTATTATACAGTGATTAGGAGGAGTCCTCCCCCTGCAGCCAGTGTAGCAGCCTGTATTGTGCAGAGCAGGCTATTATACAGTGATTAGGAGGAGTCCTCCCCCTGCAGTCAGTGTAGCAGCCTGTATTGTGCAGAGCAGGCTATTATACAGTGATTAGGAGGAGTCCTCCCCCTGCAGCCAGTGTAGCAGCCTGTATTGTACAGAGCAGTCTATTATACAGTGATCAGGAGGAGTCCTCCCTCTGCAGCCAGTGTAGCAGCCTGTATTGTGCAGAGCAGGCTATTATACAGTGATCTGGAGGAGTCCTCCCCCTGCAGCCAGTGTAACAGCCTGTGATGTGCAGAGCAGGCTATTATACAGTGATTAGGAGGAGTCCTCCCTCTGCAGCCAGTGTAACAGCCTGTATTGTGCAGAGCAGTCTATTATACAGTGATTAGGAGGAGTCCTCCCTCTGCAGCCAGTGTAACAGCCTGTATTGTGCAGAGCAGTCTATTATACAGTGATTAGGAGGAGTCCTCCCCCTGCAGCCAGTGTATCAGCCTGTATTGTGCAGAGGAGGCTATTATACAGTGATTAGGAGGGGTCCTCCCTCTGCAGCTAGTGTAGCAGCCTGTATTGTGCAGAGAAGGCTATTATACAGTGATTAGGAGGAGTCCTCCCCCTGCAGCCAGTGTAGCAGCCTGTATTGTACAGAGCAGGCTATTATACAGTGATCAGGAGGAGTCCTCCCCCTGCAGCCAGTGTAGCAGCCTGTATTGTACAGAGCAGTCTATTATACAGTGATTAGGAGGAGTCCTCCCTCTGCAGCCAGTGTAGCAGCCTGTATTGTGCAGAGCAGGCTATTATACAGTGATTAGGAGGAGTCCTCCCTCTGCAGCCAGTGTAGCAGCCTGTATTGTGTAGAGCAGGCTATTATACAGTGATTAGGAGGAGTCCTCCCTCTGCAGCCAGTGTAGCAGCCTGTATTGTGCAGAGCAGTCTATTATACAGTGATTAGGAGGAGTCCTCCCCCTGCAGCCAGTGTAGCAGCCTGTATTGTGTAGAGCAGGCTATTATACAGTGATTAGGAGGAGTCCTCCCTCTGCAGCCAGTGTAGCAGCCTGTATTGTACAGAGCAGTCTATTATACAGTGATCAGGAGGAGACCTCCCTCTGCAGCCAGTGTAGCAGCCTGTATTGTGCAGAGCAGGCTATTATACAGTGATTAGGAGGAGTCCTCCCCCTGCAGCCAGTGTATCAGCCTGTATTGTACAGAGCAGGCTATTATACAGTGATTAGGAGGAGTCCTCCCCCTGCAGCCAGTGTAGCAGCCTGTATTGTGCAGAGCAGGCTATTATACAGTGATTAGGAGGAGTTCTCCCCCTGCAGTCAGTGTAGCAGCCTGTATTGTGCAGAGCAGGCTATTATACAGTGATTAGGAGGAGTACTCCCCCTGCAGCCAGTGTAGCAGCCTGTATTGTGCAGAGCAGGCTATTATACAGTGATTAGGAGGAGTCCTCCCCCTGCAGCCAGTGTAGCAGCCTGTATTGTACAGAGCAGTCTATTATACAGTGATCAGGAGGAGTCCTCCCTCTGCAGCCAGTGTAGCAGCCTGTATTGTGCAGAGCAGGCTATTATACAGTGATCAGGAGGAGTCCTCCCCCTGCAGCCAGTGTAATAGCCTGTGATGTGCAGAGCAGGCTATTATACAGTGATTAGGAGGAGTCCTTCCCCTGCAGCCAGTGTAGCAGCCTGTATTGTGCAGAGCAGGCTATTATACAGTGATTAGGAGGAGTCCTCCCTCTGCAGCCAGTGTAGCAGCCTGTATTGTGCAGAGCAGGCTATTATACAGTGATTAGGAGGAGTCCTCCCTCTGCAGCCAGTGTAGCAGCCTGTATTGTACAGAGCAGGCTATTATACAGTGATTAGGAGGAGTCCTCCCCCTGCAGCCAGTGTAGCAGCCTGTATTGTGCAGAGCAGGCTATTATACAGTGATTAGGAGGAGTCCTCCCTCTGCAGCCAGTGTAGCAGCCTGTATTGTGCAGAGCAGGCTATTACACAGTGATTAGGAGGAGTCCTCCCCAGGCAGCCAGTGTAGCAGCCTGTATTGTGCAGAGCAGGCTATTATACAGTGATTAGGAGGAGTCCTCCCTCAGCAGCCAATGTAGCAGCCTGTATTGTGCAAAGCAGGCTATTATACGGTGATTAGGAGGAGTCCTCCCTCTGCAGCCAGTGTAGCAGCCTGTATTGTGCAGAGCAGGCTATTATACGGTGATTAGGAGGATTCCTACCTCTGCAGCCAGTGTAGCAGCCTGTATTGTGCAGAGCAGGCTATTATACAGTGATTAGGAGGAGTCCTCCCCCTGCAGTCAGTGTAACAGCCTGTATTGTGCAGAGCAGTCTATTATACAGTGATAAGGAGGAGTCCTCCCCCTGCAGCCAGTGTAGCAGCCTGTATTGTGCAGAGCAGTCTATTATACAGTGATTAGGAGGAGTCCTCCCTCTGCAGCCAGTGTTGCAGCCTGTATTGTGCAGAGCAGGCTATTATACGGTGATTAGGAGGAGTCCTCCCTCTGCAGCCAGTGTAGCAGCCTGTATTGTGCAGAGCAGGCTATTATACAGTGATTAGGAGGAGTCCTCCCCCTGCAGTCAGTGTAACAGCCTGTATTGTGCAGAGCAGTCTATTATACAGTGATTAGGAGGAGTCCTCCCCCTGCAGCCAGTGTAGCAGCCTGTATTGTGCAGAGCAGTCTATTATACAGTGATTAGGAGGAGTCCTCCCCCTGCAGCCAGTGTAGCAGCCTGTATTGTGCAGAGCAGGCTATTATACAGTGATTAGGAGGAGTCCTTCCCCTGCAGCCAGTGTAGCAGCCTGTGTTGTGCAGAGCAGGCTATTATACAGTGATTAGGAGGAGTCCTCCCTCTGCAGCCAGTGTAGCAGCCTGTATTGTGCAGAGCAGGCTATTACACAGTGATTAGGAGGAGTCCTCCCCCTGCAGCCAGTGTAGCAGCCTGTATTGTGCAGAGCAGGCTATTATACAGTGATTAGGAGGATTCCTCCCCCTGCAGCCAGTGTAGCAGCCTGTATTGTGCAGAGCAGGCTATTATACAGTGATTAGGAGGAGTCCTCCCTCTGCAGCCAGTGTAGCAGCCTGTATTGTGCAGAGCAGGCTATTATACAGTGATTAGGAGGAGTCCTCCCTCTGCAGTCAGTGTAGCAGCCTGTATTGTGCAGAGCAGGCTATTATACAGTGATTAGGAGGAGTCCTCCCCTTGCAGCCAGTGTAGCAGCCTGTATTGTGCAAAGCAGGCTATTATACAGTGATTAGGAGGAGTCCTCCCTCTGCAGCCAGTGTAGCAGCCTGTATTGTGCAGAGCAGGCTATTATACAGTGATTAGCAGGAGTCCTCCCTCTGCAGCCAGTGTAGCAGCCTGTATTGTGCAGAGCAGGCTATTATACAGTGAATAGGAGGAGTCCTCCCTCTGCAGCCAGTGTAGCAGCCTGTATTGTACAAAGCAGGCTATTATACAGTGATTAGGAGGAGTCCTCCCCCTGCAGCCAGTGTAGCAGCCTGTATTGTACAAAGCAGGCTATTATACAGTGATCAGGAGGAGTCCTCCCCCTGCAGCCAGTGTAGCAGCCTGTATTGTGCAGAGCAGGCTATTATGCAGTGATTAGGAGGAGTCCTCCCCCTGCAGCCAGTATAGCAGCCTGTATTGTGGAGAGCAGGCTATTATACACTGTTTAGGAGGAGTCCTCCCCCTGCAGCCAGTGTAGCAGCCTGTATTATGCAGAGCAGGTTATTATACAGTGATTAGGAGGAGTCCTCCCCCTGCAGCCAGTGTAGCAGCCTGTATTGTGCACAGCAGGCTATTATACAGTGATTAGGAGGAGTCCTCCCTCTGCAGCCAGTGTAGCAGCCTGTATTGTGCAGAGCAGGTTATTATACAGTGATTAGGAGGAGTCCTCCCTCTGCAGCCAGTGTAGCAGCCTGTATTGTGCAGAGCAGGTTATTATACAGTGATTAGGAGGAGTCCTCCCTCTGTAGCCAGTGTAGCAGCCTGTATTGTGCAGAGCAGGCTATTATACAGTGATTAGGAGGAGTCCTCCCCCTGCAGCCAGTGTAGCAGCCTGTATTGTGCAGACTAGGCTATTATACAGTGATTAGGAGGAGTCCTCCCCCTGCAGTCAGTGTAGCAGCCTGTATTGTGCAGAGCAGGCTATTATAAAGTGATTAGGAGGAGTCCTCCCTCTGCAGTCAGTGTAGCAGCCTGTATTGTGCAGAGCAGGCTATTTGTTAGCCGGAGTATTACCACAGCAGCGCGTGTTACTTCATATAAGCAGCAGAATCCAACGTAAGGCAAACTGTGTTTAATATATGCAGCTTGAACTGGAACAAAATAAGAAAGCTTTGACAGTAACTACCGATATAATCTAGTCCATGTAACACATGTCTCTCTGTGAAGGAAACAGCAGCAGAATGATGCAATCAGTGAGAGTCCTCTGACCTTTTTGTACAAACTTTAACAATCACAGCATAGCTGACAAATGAACACTCATAGACATTCAATGCAGACTACAACAGGAATGGAGTTGTTGCATTTAAACTTATTCCAACACCCCCACTCAACAACTGCTTATCCTGTTAGTCCCATTGCAGTTCTGAATTCTTCAAACTTGGCTCTTGACAATGGCTTTGTCAAAACATCTGCTAACATCTTGTCAGATTCACAGTAAACGAACTTTAGAACTTCACGCTCTACTAAGTCACGCAAATGATGATGTTTAACATCAATGTGCTTTGTTCTTGCACTTATCCTTTCACTGCTGGCGAGCTTGATACATCCTTGGTTGTCCTCATAGATAACAGTTGGTTCAGCTAGTGGTTTGCCGAATTCTTCCAAAAGTTGCTTCAACCAAATTAACTCTTGACTTGCATGAGCAGCTGATGTATATTCTGCTTCTGTAGAAGACAATGCAACTGACACTTGTTTTCTACTGGACCATGAGATTGAAGTGTGTCCTAACTTGAACAAGTAACCACTTGTTGATCTTCGATCACTTGAGTCTCCAGCCCAATCTGCATCTACATATCCTCTGAGAATTAGATCTCCTGATGCAGAAATCTTTAGACTTAACTCTTGGGTTGCCTTAAGATACTGAAGAAGTCTCTTAATTGCATTCCAATCTCTTTGGCGTGGCTTGCTTACACGTCGGCAGAGAATTCCCACTGTGGCTGAGATATCTGGACGGGTTGTGGTTGCTATGTATAGAAGTGCCCCCACTGCTTGTCTGTAACTGTCATTTGTGGGTAGCAGATCTTCTTCTCCTTCCAATTTTAGGTAAGATGGATCCATTGGAGTTGATATGCCTTTGGCTTCTGACATTCCAAACTGGTTTAGAACTGTGGAGATTTTAGAATTTTGATTAAGAAGAAAACTTCCATCTTCCTCTCTCTGGATTTGGATTCCCAAATAGTATGTCACATCTCCAAGGTCCTTGGTCTCGAAATGCTTGTTCAGAATTTGACCTAGTTTTGAAATTTCTCTCTCTTCTTGATGCGCTATTATTACATCATCCACATATAGAATAACATACATCCAATCTTGTGATACACCTTTTGTATACAAACATGGATCCGCTTGAGACCTTTTAAATCCTTCGTCGATTAACACTTTGTTCATCTTAGTGTTCCATGCTCTTGCTGATTGCTTAAGGCCGTAGAGAGATTTTTGCATTCTGCAAACAAGGTTCTCTTTACCCCTTTTAACATAGCCTTCTGGTTGAGTCATGTACAGCTCTTCTTCAATGTCTCCATGTAGAAAGGCTGTTTTGATGTCAAAATGTCTTACTTTCATCTGCTGAACAGCAGCTATGGATAATAAAGTTCTGAATGTAGTTTGCTTGGCAACTGGAGCAAAAGTAGCATCATAATCTTCACCATATTTTTGTGAATATCCTTTTGCGACCAATCTTGCTTTAAAACGGTGAACATTACCTTCGGAGTCATATTTGTTCTTAAAGACCCACTTACATCCAATTGCTTTCTTGCCTTGAGGTAGCTCTGTGAGCTCCCATGTTTTGAGCTTATGAAGGGATTCCATTTCTTCATCAGCAGCTTTTATCCATTTTTGCTTCTTATGAATAGGCAGTTTTTGCATTTCCTGCCATGACTGTGGCTCTTCTTCTGGAATTGATCTGACCATATAAGAAAGGCGTTTAGCTGGAATTCCTTTATTTGATCTTCCTGATCTTCTGATCTCCTGAGGTTGGCTTGGTTCTTCTGTTTCTTTTTCAGTACTTTCAGAGCATATCCAGACTTCAGTATTTTCTTTGAGATTCTCTTCAATGTCTGGAATCACTGACTGAAATTCTTGTTCCTTAGGTTGAATTATTTGCGTAACCTCATGAAATTTGAGCGATACTGAGTTTTCATCAATCACTACATCTCTGCTGATTGTTACTGTGTTGGTCTGTGGGTGCAGGATTCTGTATCCTTTCTGAGTTTCACTGTACCCCACAAGAACTCCTTCCTTTGCATGAGATTCCCACTTAGAACGTTTTTCTTTGGGAACATGCACAAAAGTTTTGCTTCCGAATATCCTGAGATGCTTCAGGTTGGGCTTCTCACAGTTCCATAGCTCATATGGAGTTTTACTTGTAGCTTTACTTGGCAGTCGATTTTGAAGATAGGTAGCAGTCATGATGGCTTCTCCCCAATATGTTGTAGGTAGGTTTCCATCAAATAGCATACTTCTTCCACTTTCACAAAGAGTTCGGTTCTTTCTCTCTGCTGTGCCATTCTGCTCTGGGTTGTATGGAACGGTTGTCTGGAACACGATTCCATTCTTTTTCAGGATGGTTTGCACTTTACCACTTGTATATTCAGTTCCATTATCTGCTCGCAGTACCTTTGGTATTCTTCCAAATTTGTTAAGAACTGCAGCAAGATATTCTTCAAGTTTCTGTGGAACTTCATCTTTACTTTGAAGTAGGTAAGTAACAGTATATCTGGAATAATCATCAATGAATGTGAGAAAATATCTCTTCTTGCTGGGAGTAAGAACACTCATTGGACCACACACATCTGTATGTATCAAATCCAGTATCTGTGCAGATTTAGTAGTGCTTACTTTAGGAAACGATTTTCTGGACATTTTCCCTTTTAGGCAACTTGTGCACTTCATTGTTTGATTACACTGGTTGATTGCAATACCATTTGCAAGTTGAGCTAGTTTCTTTACTGCTTCTGGATCTCTGTGGCCTAGGCGTCTGTGCCACACATGAATACAGTCCTTATGAAAATCTTGTCTAGCACTGTAAACAGTTTCATTGCATTTCAGCTGATAAAGTTCATCTTTGATTTTTCCTTCGGCAAGGGTATGACCCTTCTTTGAAATGATGCATCTGTCATCCTTAAATGTAACTATATTTCCCTGTTGTGCAAGCTTCTTTACAGATAAAAGGTTACTTTCAAGTTTGGGAACATACAGCACGTCTTTAACTGGGATTTTTCTGACTTGTGCTGAGGATTGAACTTGACAATGGAGATAACCATCTCCTATTCCTTCTGATGTCATATAGTGACCATTAGCTAAAATTACCTTTTCAGACTTGCTTTCATCTAGATTAATGAAGAAATCTTTATCACGTGTCATGTGAGCAGTCGCTCCAGAGTCAATACACCAAACATGGTTTGCATATGGGCTTGTGCTGACCCCAAATGCAGTCGCAATACATGCATCTTCCTTCTTTACAGCTGTTTTAACCTTTTGATGACTGTCCTGCTTTTTAAACTGATTCATTCTTGCTTTCCACACTCTGCAGTCTGCTTTAAGGTGACCAGGCTTTTTACAGACAAAACATTCACGAGTTTCCTTTAAATGACTCTGAGCTTTAGAAAAGTACTGTGTCTTTAATGCTGCTTCTGCTTTGCATATATTATTGCTAATAGTCTCTGACTTTCTCTTGTATTCATCTGCAAGTTTCCCTTTCACATATTCTAGTGTGAGTTCATCATCTGGTCTGGCATCTAATGCAGTCACAAGCGTGTCATAACTTTCTGGAAGACCACTTAATAGTAATGCAGCAACATGAAAATCTTTAATTTCTTCACCAATACCCCTTAGGCGCTCCACAATCTCTAGGGTGTTTCTGATATAGTCCTGCATATGCTGGCCATCACTTAATTTAGACTGATACAGCTTTCTCATAAGATATAGCTTATTGCTGAGATTTGACCTTTCATGCACTTTCTGTAATTCTTCCCACATTTTCTTTGCAGTATCACATTTGCATACATGTACAATCTGGTTATCATCTATGCTGAGGGAAATAGTGCTTTGTGCTTTCTGATCAGTCTCTAGCCAATCACCCGGTACTGGGTCAGGCACAGGCTGTTCAATACATTTCCATGTACCCTCTCTTATAAGTAACATCTTTACCTTGAATTTCCAGGAGCTGTAATTGTGATTTGTGAGACTTGGCACTGTGTACTTCACTGCATTCCTTTCTGTAGACATTCTTGTCTCTTGTACCTTTTTTTTTTTTTTTTTTTGTTACTGGCCCTTTAAGCTGCGCTGTCCGGTGCTCTGTACACTGCGGTACCTTTGCGTTCCGGTGTCCTTGTATTCCGGGGGTTCCTCTGTGCTGTCTGCGCTTGGCTCGCTGCTTATTCCGGTGACTGGGCTTTTTACCATTTACTTTCCGGTGGCTGGGCCCATAACCTGTTAGCCGGAGTATTACCACAGCAGCGCGTGTTACTTCATATAAGCAGCAGAATCCAACGTAAGGCAAACTGTGTTTAATATATGCAGCTTGAACTGGAACAAAATAAGAAAGCTTTGACAGTAACTACCGATATAATCTAGTCCATGTAACACATGTCTCTCTGTGAAGGAAACAGCAGCAGAATGATGCAATCAGTGAGAGTCCTCTGACCTTTTTGTACAAACTTTAACAATCACAGCATAGCTGACAAATGAACACTCATAGACATTCAATGCAGACTACAACAGGAATGGAGTTGTTGCATTTAAACTTATTCCAACACTATTATACAGTGATTAGGAGGAGTCCTCCCCCTGCAGCCAGTGTAGCAGCCTGTATTGTGCAGAGCAGTCTATTATACAGTGATTAGGAGGAGTCCTCCCTCTGCAGCCAGTGTAGCAGCCTGTATTGTGCAGAGCAGTCTATTATACAGTGATTAGGAGGAGTCCTCCCCCTGCAGCCAGTGTAGCAGCCTGTATTGTGCAGAGCAGGCTATTATACAGTGATTAGGTGGCGTCCTTCCCCTGCAGCCAGTGTAGCAGCCTGTATTGTGCAGAGCAGGCTATTATACAGTGATTAGGAGGAGTCCTCCCCCTGCAGCCAGTGTAGCAGCCTGTATTGTGCAGAGCAGACTATTATACAGTGATTAGGAGGAGTCCTTCCCCTGCAGCCAGTGTAGCAGCCTGTATTGTGCAGAGCAGGCTATTATACAGTGATTAGGAGGAGTCCTCCCCCTGCAGCCAGTATAGCAGCCTGTATTGTGCAGAGGAGGCTATTATACAGTTATTAGGAGGAGTCCTCCCCCTGCAGCCAGTGTAGCAGCCTGTATTGTGCAGAGCAGGCTATTATACAGTGATTCGGAGGAGTCCTCCCCCTGCAGCCAGTGTAGCAGCCTGTATTGTGCAGAGTAGGCTATTATACAGTGATTAGGAGGAGTCCTCCCTCTGCAGTCAGTGTAGCAGCCTGTATTGTGCAGAGCAGGCTATTATACAGTGATTAGGAGGAGTCCTCCCCCTGCAGCCAGTGTAGCAGCCTCTATTGTGCAGAGCAGGCTATTATACAGTGATTAGGAGGAGTCCTCCCCCTGCAGCCAGTGTAGCAGCCTGTATTGTGCAGAGCAGGCTATTATACAGTGATTAGGAGGAGTCCTCCCTCGGCAGCCAGTGTAGCAGCCTGTATTGTGCAGAGCAGTCTATTATACAGTGATTAGGAGGAGTCCTCCCTCTGCAGCCAGTGTAGCAGCCTGTATTGTGCAGAGCAGACTATTATTCAGTGATTAGGAGGAGTCCTCCCTCTGCAGCCAGTGTAGCAGCCTGTATTGTGCAGAGCAGGTTATTATACAGTGATTAGGAGGAGTCCTCCCCCTGCAGCCAGTGTAGCAGCCTGTATTGTACAGAGCAGGCTATTATTCAGTAATTAGGAGGAGTCCTCCCCCTGCAGCCAGTGTAGCAGCCTGTATTGTGCAGAGCAGGTTATTATACAGTGATTAGGAGGAGTCCTCCCCCTGCAGCCAGTGTAGCAGCCTGTATTGTACAGAGCAGGCTATTATACAGTAATTAGGAGGAGTCCTCCCCCTGCAGCCAGTGTAGCAGCCTGTATTGTGCAGAGCAGGCTATTATACAGGGATTAGGAGGAGTCCTCCCCCTGCAGCCAGTGTAGCAGCCTGTATTGTGCAGAGCAGGTATTATACAGTGATTAGGAGGAGTCCTCCCTCTGCAGCCAGTGTAGCAGCCTGTATTGTGCAGAGCAGGCTATTATACAGTGATTAGGAGGAGTCCTCCCCCTGCAGCCAGTGTAGCAGCCTGTATTGTGCAGAGCAGGCTATTATACAGTGATTAGGAGGATTCCTCCCCCTGCAGCCAGTGTAGCAGCCTGTATTGTGCAGAGCAGGCTATTATACAGTGATTAGGAGGAGTCCTCCCCCTGCAGCCAGTGTAGCAGCCTGTATTGTGCAGAGCAGGCTATTATACAGTGATTAGGAGGATTCCTCCCCCTGCAGCCAGTGTAGTAGCCTGTATTGTGCAGAGCAGGCTATTATACAGTGATTAGGAGGAGTCCTCCCTCTGCAGCCAGTGTAGCAGCCTGTATTGTGCAGAGCAGGCTATTATACAGTGATTAGGAGGAGTCCTCCCTCTGCAGCCAGTGTAGCAGCCTGTATTGTGCAGAGCAGGCTATTATACAGTGATTAGGAGGAGTCCTCCCCTTGCAGCCAGTGTAGAAGCCTGTATTGTGCAAAGCAGGCTATTATACAGTGATTAGGAGGAGTCCTCCCCTTGCAGCCAGTGTAGCAGCCTGTATTGTGCAGAGCAGGCTATTATACAGTGATTAGGAGGAGTCCTCCCTCTGCAGCCAGTGTAGCAGCCTGTATTGTGCAGAGCAGGCTAATATACAGTGATTAGGAGGAGTCCTCCCTCTGCAGCCAGTGTAGCAGCCTGTATTGTGCAGAGCAGGCTATTATACAGTGATTAGGAGGAGTCCTCCCCTTGCAGCCAGTGTAGCAGCCTGTATTGTGCAAAGCAGGCTATTATACAGTGATTAGGAGGAGTCCTCCCTCTGCAGCCAGTGTAGCAGCCTGTATTGTGCAGAGCAGGCTATTATACAGTGATTAGCAGGAGTCCTCCCTCTGCAGCCAGTGTAGCAGCCTGTATTGTGCAGAGCAGGCTATTATACAGTGATTAGGAGGAGTCCTCCCTCTGCAGCAAGTGTAGCAGCCTGTATTGTGCAGAGCAGGCTATTATACAGTGATTAGGAGGAGTCCTCCCTCTGCAGCCAGTGTAGCAGCCTGTATTGTACAAAGCAGGCTATTATACAGTGATTAGGAGGAGTCCTCCCCCTGCAGCCAGTGTAGCAGCCTGTATTGTACAAAGCAGGCTATTATACAGTGATCAGGAGGAGTCCTCCCCCTGCAGCCAGTGTAGCAGCCTGTATTGTGCAGAGCAGGCTATTATGCAGTGATTAGGAGGAGTCCTCCCCCTGCAGCCAGTATAGCAGCCTGTATTGTGGAGAGCAGGCTATTATACACTGTTTAGGAGGAGTCCTCCCCCTGCAGCCAGTGTAGCAGCCTGTATTATGCAGAGCAGGTTATTATACAGTGATTAGGAGGAGTCCTCCCCCTGCAGCCAGTGTAGCAGCCTGTTTTGTGCACAGCAGGCTATTATACAGTGATTAGGAGGAGTCCTCCCTCTGCAGCCAGTGTAGCAGCCTGTATTGTGCAGAGCAGGTTATTATACAGTGATTAGGAGGAGTCCTCCCTCTGCAGCCAGTGTAGCAGCCTGTATTGTGCAGAGCAGGTTATTATACAGTGATTAGGAGGAGTCCTCCCTCTGTAGCCAGTGTAGCAGCCTGTATTGTGCAGAGCAGGCTATTATACAGTGATTAGGAGGAGTCCTCCCCCTGCAGCCAGTGTAGCAGCCTGTATTGTGCAGACTAGGCTATTATACAGTGATTAGGAGGAGTCCTCCCCCTGCAGTCAGTGTAGCAGCCTGTATTGTGCAGAGCAGGCTATTATAAAGTGATTAGGAGGAGTCCTCCCTCTGCAGTCAGTGTAGCAGCCTGTATTGTGCAGAGCAGGCTATTATACAGTGATTAGGAGGAGTCCTCCCCCTGCAGCCAGTGTAGCAGCCTGTATTGTGCAGAGCAGTCTATTATACAGTGATTAGGAGGAGTCCTCCCTCTGCAGCCAGTGTAGCAGCCTGTATTGTGCAGCAGCCTGTATTGTGCAGAGCAGTCTATTATACAGTGATTAGGAGGAGTCCTCCCCCTGCAGCCAGTGTAGCAGCCTGTATTGTGCAGAGCAGGCTATTATACAGTGATTAGGTGGCGTCCTTCCCCTGCAGCCAGTGTAGCAGCCTGTATTGTGCAGAGCAGGCTATTATACAGTGATTAGGAGGAGTCCTCCCCCTGCAGCCAGTGTAGCAGCCTGTATTGTGCAGAGCAGACTATTATACAGTGATTAGGAGGAGTCCTTCCCCTGCAGCCAGTGTAGCAGCCTGTATTGTGCAGAGCAGGCTATTATACAGTGATTAGGAGGAGTCCTCCCCCTGCAGCCAGTATAGCAGCCTGTATTGTGCAGAGGAGGCTATTATACAGTTATTAGGAGGAGTCCTCCCCCTGCAGCCAGTGTAGCAGCCTGTATTGTGCAGAGCAGGCTATTATACAGTGATTCGGAGGAGTCCTCCCCCTGCAGCCAGTGTAGCAGCCTGTATTGTGCAGAGTAGGCTATTATACAGTGATTAGGAGGAGTCCTCCCTCTGCAGTCAGTGTAGCAGCCTGTATTGTGCAGAGCAGGCTATTATACAGTGATTAGGAGGAGTCCTCCCCCTGCAGCCAGTGTAGCAGCCTGTATTGTGCAGAGCAGGCTATTATACAGTGATTAGGAGGAGTCCTCCCTCGGCAGCCAGTGTAGCAGCCTGTATTGTGCAGAGCAGTCTATTATACAGTGATTAGGAGGAGTCCTCCCTCTGCAGCCAGTGTAGCAGCCTGTATTGTGCAGAGCAGACTATTATTCAGTGATTAGGAGGAGTCCTCCCTCTGCAGCCAGTGTAGCAGCCTGTATTGTGCAGAGCAGGTTATTATACAGTGATTAGGAGGAGTCCTCCCCCTGCAGCCAGTGTAGCAGCCTGTATTGTACAGAGCAGGCTATTATACAGTAATTAGGAGGAGTCCTCCCCCTGCAGCCAGTGTAGCAGCCTGTATTGTGCAGAGCAGGCTATTATACAGGAATTAGGAGGAGTCCTCCCCCTGCAGCCAGTGTAGCAGCCTGTATTGTGCAGAGCAGGTATTATACAGTGATTAGGAGGAGTCCTCCCTCTGCAGCCAGTGTAGCAGCCTGTATTGTGCAGAGCAGGCTATTATACAGTGATTAGGAGGAGTCCTCCCCCTGCAGCCAGTGTAGCAGCCTGTATTGTGCAGAGCAGGCTATTATACAGTGATTAGGAGGATTCCTCCCCCTGCAGCCAGTGTAGCAGCCTGTATTGTGCAGAGCAGGCTATTATACAGTGATTAGGAGGAGTCCTCCCCCTGCAGCCAGTGTAGCAGCCTGTATTGTGCAGAGCAGGCTATTATACAGTGATTAGGAGGATTCCTCCCCCTGCAGCCAGTGTAGCAGCCTGTATTGTGCAGAGCAGGCTATTATACAGTGATTAGGAGGAGTCCTCCTTCTGCAGCCAGTGTAGCAGCCTGTATTGTGCAGAGCAGGCTATTATACAGTGATTAGGAGGAGTCCTCCCTCTGCAGCCAGTGTAGCAGCCTGTATTGTGCAGAGCAGGCTATTATACAGTGATTAGGAGGAGTCCTCCCTCTGCAGCCAGTGTAGCAGCCTGTATTGTGCAGAGCAGGCTGTTAAACAGTGATTAGGAGGAGCCCTCCCTCTGCAGCCAGTGTAGCAGCCTGTATTGTGCAGAGCAGGCTGTTATACAGTGATTAGGAGGAGTCCTCCCCCTGCAGCCAGTGTAGCAGCCTGTATTGTGCAGAGCAGGCTGTTATACAGTGATTAGGAGGAGTCCTCCCTCTGCAACCAGTGTAGCAGCCTGTATTGTGCAGAGCAGGCTGTTATACAGTGATTAGGAGGAGTCCTCCCCCTGCAGCCAGTGTAGCAGCCTGTATTGTGCAGAGCAGGCTATTATACAGTGATTAGGAGGAGTCCTCCCTCTGCAGCCAGTGTAGCAGCCTGTATTGTGCAGAGCAGGCTGTTATACAGTGATTAGGAGGAGTCCTCCCCCTGCAGCCAGTGTAGCAGCCTGTATTGTGCAGAGCAGGCTATTATACAGTGATCAGGAGGTGTCCTCCCTCTGCAGCCAGTATAGCAGCCTGTATTGTGCAGAGCAGGCTATTATACAGTGATTAGTAGGTGTCCTCCCCCTGCAGCCAGTGTAGCAGCCTGTATTGTGCAGAGCAGGCTATTATACAGTGATTAGGAGGAGTCCTCTCTCTGCAGCCAGTGTAGCAGCCTGTAATGTGCAGAGCAGACTATTATACAGTGATTAGCAGGAGTCCTCCCTCTGCAGCCAGTGTAGCAGCCTGTATTGTGCAGAGCAGGCTATTATACAGTGATTAGGAGGAGTCCTCCCTCTGCAGCCAGTGTAGCAGCCTGTATTGTGCAGAGCAGGCTGTTATACTGTGATTAGGAGGAGCCCTCCCCCTGCAGCCAGTGTAGCAGCCTGTATTGTGCAGAGCAAGCTATTATACAGTGATTAGGAGGAGTCCTCCCTCTGCAGCCAGTGTAGCAGCCTGTATTGTTGCAGAACAGGCTATTATACAGTGATCAGGAGGAGTCCTCCCTCTGCAGCCAGTATAGCAGCCTGTATTGTGCAGAGCAGGCTATTATACAGTGATCAGGAGGAATCCTCCCTCTGCAGCCAATGTAGCAGCCTGTATTGTGCAGAGCAGGCTATTATACAGTGATTAGCAGGAGTCCTCCCTCTGCAGCCAGTGTAGCAGCCTGTATTGTGCAGAGCAGGCTATTATACAGTGATTAGGAGGAGTCCTCCCTCTGCAGCCAGTGTAGCAGCCTGTATTGTGCAGAGCAGGCTATTATACAGTGATTAGGAGGAGTCCTCCCTCTGCAGCCAGTGTAGGAGCCTGTATTGTGCAGAGCAGACTATTATAAAGTGATTAGCAGGAGTCCTCCCTCTGCAGCCAGTGTAGCAGCCTGTATTGTGCAGAGCAGGCTATTATACAGTGATTAGCAGGAGTCCTCCCTCTGCAGCCAGTGTAGCAGCCTGTATTGTGCAGAGCAGGCTATTATACAGTGATTAGGAGGAGTCCTCCCCCTGCAGCCAGTGTAGCAGCCTGTATTGTGCAGAGCAGGCTATTATACAGTGATTAGGAGGAGTCCTCCCCCTGCAGCCAGTGTAGCAGCCTGTATTGTGCAGAGCAGGCTATTATACAGTGATTAGGAGGAGTCGTCCCTCTGCAGCCAGTGTAGCAGCCTGTATTTTGCAGAGCAGGCTATTATACAGTGATTAGGAGGAGTCCTCCCCCTGCAGCCAGTGTAGCAGCCTGTATTGTACAGAGCAGGCTATTATACAGTGATTAGGAGGAGTCCTCCCTCTGCAGCCAGTATAGCAGCCTGTATTGTGCAGAGCAGGCTATTATACAGTGATTAGGAGGAGTCCTCCCCCTGCAGCCAGTGTAGCAGCCTGTATTGTGCAGAGCAGGCTATTATACAGTGATTAGTTGGAGTCCTCCCTCTACAGCCAGTGTAGCAGCCTGTATTTTGCAGAGCAGGCTATTATACAGTGATTAGGAGGAGTCCTCCCCCTGCAGCCAGTGTGGCAGCCTGTATTGTGCAGAGCAGGCTATTATACAGTGATTAGGAGGAGTCCTCCCCCTGCAGCCAGTGTAGCAGCCTGTATTGTGTAGAGCAGGTTATTATACAGTGATTAGATGGAGTCCTCCCCCTGCAGCCAGTGTAGCAGCCTGTATTGTGCAGAGCAGGCTATTATACAGTGATTAGGAGGAGTCCTCCCCCTGCAGACAGTGTAGCAGCCTGTATTGTGCAGAGCAGGCTATTATACAGTGATTAGGAGGAGTCCTCCCTCTGCAGCCAATAGCAGCCTGTATTGTGCAGAGCAGGCTATTATACAGTGATTAGGAGGAGTCCTCCATCTGCAGCCAGTGTAGCAGCCTGTATTGTGCAGAGCAGGCTATTATACAGTGATTAGGAGGAGTCCTCCCCCTGCAGCCAGTGTAGCAGCCTGTATTGTGCAGAGCAGGCTATTATACAGTGATTAGGAGGAGTCCTCCATCTGCAGCCAGTGTAGCAGCCTGTATTGTGCAGAGCAGGCTATTATACAGTGATTAGGAGGGGTCCTCCCCCTGCAGCCAGTGTAGCAGCCTGTATTGTGCAGAGCAGGCTATTATACAGTGATTAGGAGGAGTCCTCCCCCTGCAGCCAGTGTAGCAGTCTGTATTGTGCAGAGCAGGCTATTATACAGTGAATAGGATGAGTCCTCCCCCTGCAGCCAGTGTAGCAGCCTGTATTGTGCAGAGCAGGCTATTATACAGTGAATAGGAGGAGTCCTCCCTCTGCAGCCAGTGTAGCAGCCTGTATTGTGCAGAGCAGGTTATTATACAGTGATTAGGAGGAGTCCTCCCTCTGCAGTCAGTGTAGCAGCCTGTATTGTGCAGAGCAGGCTATTATACAGTGATTAGGAGGAGTCCTCCCTCTGCAGCCAGTGTAGCAGCCTGTATTGTGCAGAGCAGGCTATTATACAGTGATTAGGAGGAGTCCTCCCTCTGCAGCCAGTGTAGCAGCCTGTATTGTACAGAGCAGGCTATTATACAGTGATTAGGAGGAGTCCTCCCTCTGCAGCCAGTGTAGCAGCTTGTATTGTGCAGAGCAGGCTATTATGTAGTGATTAGGAGGAGTCCTCCCTCTGTAGCCAGTGTAGCAGCCTGTATTGTGCAGAGCAGGCTATTATACAGTGATTAGGAGGAGACCTCCCCCTGCAGCCAGTGTAGCAGCCTGTACTGTGCAGAGCAGGCTATTATACAGTGATTAGGAGGGCTCCTCCCTCTGCAGCCAGTGTAGCAGCCTGTATTGTGCAGAGCAGGCTATTATACAGTGATTAGGAGGAGTCCTCCCTCTGCAGCCAGTGTAGCAGCCTGTATTGTGCAGAGCAGGCTATTATACAGTGATTAGGAGGAGACCTCCCCCTGCAGCCAGTGTAGCAGCCTGTACTGTGCAGAGCAGGCTATTATACAGTGATTAGGAGGGCTCCTCCCTCTGCAGCCAGTGTAGCAGCCTGTATTGTGCAGAGCAGGCTATTATACAGTTATTAGGAGGAGACCTCCACCTGCAGCCAGTGTAGCAGCCTGTATTCTGCAGAGCAGGCTATTACATAGTGATTAGGAAGGGCCCTCCCCCTGCAGCCAGTGTAGCAGCCTGTATTGTGCAGAGCAGTCTATTATACAGTGATTAGGAGGAGTCCTCCCTCTGCAGCCAGTGTAGCAGCCTGTATTGTGCAGAGCAGGCTATTATACAGTGATTAGGAGGAGTCCTCCCTCTGTAGCCAGTGTAGCAGCCTGTATTGTGCAGAGCAGGCTATTATACAGTGATTAGGAGGAGTCCTCCCTCTGCAGCCAGTGTAGCAGCCTGTATTGTACAGAGCAGGCTATTATACAGTGATTAGGAGGAGTCCTCCCTCTGCAGCCAGTGTAGCAGCTTGTATTGTGCAGAGCAGGCTATTATGTAGTGATTAGGAGGAGTCCTCCCTCTGTAGCCAGTGTAGCAGCCTGTATTGTGCAGAGCAGGCTATTATACAGTGATTAGGAGGAGACCTCCCCCTGCAGCCAGTGTAGCAGCCTGTACTGTGCAGAGCAGGCTATTATACAGTGATTAGGAGGGCTCCTCCCTCTGCAGCCAGTGTAGCAGCCTGTATTGTGCAGAGCAGGCTATTATACAGTGATTAGGAGGAGTCCTCCCTCTGCAGCCAGTGTAGCAGCCTGTATTGTGCAGAGCAGGCTATTATACAGTGATTAGGAGGAGACCTCCCCCTGCAGCCAGTGTAGCAGCCTGTACTGTGCAGAGCAGGCTATTATACAGTGATTAGGAGGGCTCCTCCCTCTGCAGCCAGTGTAGCAGCCTGTATTGTGCAGAGCAGGCTATTATACAGTTATTAGGTGGAGACCTCCACCTGCAGCCAGTGTAGCAGCCTGTATTCTGCAGAGCAGGCTATTACACAGTGATTAGGAAGGGCCCTCCCCCTGCAGCCAGTGTAGCAGCCTGTATTGTGCAGAGCAGTCTATTATACAGTGATTAGGAGGAGTCCTCCCTCTGCAGCCAGTGTAGCAGCCTGTATTGTGCAGAGCAGGCTATTATACAGTGATTAGGAGGAGTCCTCCCTCTGTAGCCAGTGTAGCAGCCTGTATTGTGCAGAGCAGGCTATTATACACTGATCAGGAGGATTCCTCCCCCTGCAGCAAGTGTAGCAGCCTGTATTGTGCAGAGCAGGCTATTATACAGTGATTAGGAGGAGTCCTCCCCCTGCAGCCAGTGTAGCAGCCTGTATTGTGCAGAGCAGGCTATTATACAGTGATTAGGAGGAGTCCTCCCCCTGCAGCCAGTGTAGCAGCCTGTATTGTGCAGAGCAGGCTATTATACAGTGATTAGGAGGAGTCCTCCCCCTGCAGCCAGTGTAGCAGCCTGTATTGTGCAGAGCAGGCTATTATACAGTGATTAGGAGGAGTCCTCCCTCTGCAGCCAGTGTAGCAGCCTGTATTGTGCAGAGCAGGCTATTATACAGTGATTAGGAGGAGTCCTCCCTCTGCAGCCAGTGTAGCAGCCTGTATTGTGCAGAGCAGGCTATTATACAATGATTAGGAGGAGTCCTCCCTCTGCAGCCAGTGTAGCAGCCTGTATTGTACAGAGCAGGCTATTATACAGTGATTAAGAGGAGTCCTCCCTCTGCAGCCAGTGTAGCAGCCTGTATTGTGCAGAGCAGGCTATTATACAGTGATTAGGAGGAGTCCTCCCCCTGCAGCCAGTGTAGCAGCCTTTATTGTGCAGAGCAGGCTATTATACAGTGAATAGGAGGAGTCCTCCCCCTGCAGCCAGTGTAGCAGCCTGTATTGTGCAGAGCAGGCTATTATACAGTGATTAGGAGGAGTCCTCCCTCTGCAGCCAGTGTAGCAGCCTGTATTGTGCAGAGCAGGCTATTATACAATGATTAGGAGGAGTCCTCCCTCTGCAGCCAGTGTAGCAGCCTGTATTGTACAGAGCAGGCTATTATACAGTGATTAAGAGGAGTCCTCCCTCTGCAGCCAGTGTAGCAGCCTGTATTGTGCAGAGCAGGCTATTATACAGTGATTAGGAGGAGTCCTCCCCCTGCAGCCAGTGTAGCAGCCTTTATTGTGCAGAGCAGGCTATTATACAGTGAATAGGAGGAGTCCTCCCCCTGCAGCCAGTGTAGCAGCCTGTATTGTGCAGAGCAGGCTATTATACAGTGATTAGGAGGAGTCCTCCCCCTGCAGCCAGTGTAGCAGTCTGTATTGTGCAGAGCAGGCTATTATACAGTGATTAGGAGGAGTCCTCCCCCTGCAGCCAGTGTAGCAGCCTGTATTGTGCAGAGCAGGCTATTATACAGTGAATAGGAGGAGTCCTCCCTCTGCAGCCAGTGTAGCAGCCTGTATTGTGCAGAGCAGGCTATTATACAGTGATTAGGAGGAGTCCTCCCTCTGCAGTCAGTGTAGCAGCCTGTATTGTGCAGAGCAGGCTATTATACAGTGATTAGGAGGAGTCCTCCCTCTGCAGCCAGTGTAGCAGCCTGTATTGTACAGAGCAGGCTATTATACAGTGATTAGGAGGAGTCCTCCCTCTGCAGCCAGTGTAGCAGCCTGTATTGTGCAGAGCAGGCTATTATGTAGTGATTAGGAGGAGTCCTCCCTCTGTAGCCAGTGTAGCAGCCTGTATTGTGCAGAGCAGGCTATTATACAGTGATTTGGAGGAGACCTCCCCCTGCAGCCAGTGTAGCAGCCTGTACTGTGCAGAGCAGGCTATTATACAGTGATTAGGAGGGCTCCTCCCTCTGCAGCCAGTGTAGCAGCCTGTATTGTGCAGAGCAGGCTATTATACAGTGATTAGGAGGAGTCCTCCCTCTGCAGCCAGTGTAGCAGCCTGTATTGTGCAGAGCAGGCTATTATACAGTGATTAGGAGGAGACCTCCCCCTGCAGCCAGTGTAGCAGCCTGTACTGTGCAGAGCAGGCTATTATACAGTGATTAGGAGGGCTCTTCCCTCTGCAGCCAGTGTAGCAGCCTGTATTGTGCAGAGCAGGCTATTATACAGTTATTAGGAGGAGACCTCCACCTGCAGCCAGTGTAGCAGCCTGTATTCTGCAGAGCAGGCTATGACACAGTGATTAGGAAGGGCCCTCCCCCTGCAGCCAGTGTAGCAGCCTGTATTGTGCAGAGCAGTCTAATATACAGTGATTAGGAGGAGTCCTCCCTCTGCAGCCAGTGTAGCAGCCTGTATTGTGCAGAGCAGGCTATTATACAGTGATTAGGAGGAGTCCTCCCTCTGTAGCCAGTGTAGCAGCCTGTATTGTGCAGAGCAGGCTATTATACACTGATCAGGAGGAGTCCTCCCCCTGCAGCAAGTGTAGCAGCCTGTATTGTGCAGAGCAGGCTATTATACAGTGATTAGGAGGAGTCCTCCCCCTGCAGCCAGTGTAGCAGCCTGTATTGTGCAGAGCAGGCTATTATACAGTGATTAGGAGGAGTCCTCCCCCTGCAGCCAGTGTAGCAGCCTGTATTGTGCAGAGCAGGCTATTATACAGTGATTAGGAGGAGTCCTCCCTCTGCAGCCAGTGTAGCAGCCTGTATTGTGCAGAGCAGGCTATTATACAGTGATTAGGAGGAGTCCTCCCTCTGCAGCCAGTGTAGCAGCCTGTATTGTGCAGAGCAGGCTATTATGTAGTGATTAGGAGGAGTCCTCCCCCTGCAGCCAGTGTAGCAGCCTGTATTGTGCAGACTAGGCTATTATACAGTGATTAGGAGGAGTCCTCCCCCTGCAGCCAGTGTAGCAGCCTGTATTGTGCAGAGCAGGCTATTATACAGTGATTAGGAGGGCTCCTCCCTCTGCAGCCATTGTAGCAGCCTGTATTGTGCAGAGCAGGCTATTATACAGTTATTAGGAGGAGACCTCCACCTGCAGCCAGTGTAGCAGCCTGTATTCTGCAGAGCAGGCTATTACACAGTGATTAGGAAGGGCCCTCCCCCTGCAGCCAGTGCAGCAGCCTGTATTGTGCAGAGCAGGCTATTATACAGTGATTAGGAGGAGTTCTCCCTCTGCAGCCAGTGTAGCAGCCTGTATTGTGCAGAGCAGGCTATTATACAGTGATTAGGAGGAGTTCTCCCCCTGCAGCCAGTGTAGCAGCCTGTATTGTGCAGAGCAGGCTATTATACAGTGATTAGGAGGAGTCCTCTCTCTGCAGCCTGTGTAGCAGCCTGTATTGTGCAGAGCAGGCTATTATACAGTGATTAGGAGGAGACCTCCCCCTGCAGCCAGTGTAGCAGCCTGTATTGTGCAGAGCAGACTATTATACAGTGATTAGGAGGAGTCCTCCCTCTGCAACCAGTGTAGCAGCCTGTATTGTGCAGAGCAGGCTATTATACAGTGATTCGGAGGAGTCCTCCCCCTGCAGCCAGTGAAGCAGCCTGTATTGTGCAGAGCAGGCTATTATACAGTGATTAGGAGGAGTCCTCCCTCTGCAGCCAGTGTAGCAGCCTGTATTGTGCAGAGCAGGCTGCTATACATTGATTAGGAGGAGTCCTCCCCCTGCAGCCAGTGTAGCAGCCTGTATTGTGCAGAGCAGGCTGTTATACAGTGATCAGGAGGAGTCCTCCCTCTGCAGCCAGTGTAGCAGCCTGTATTGTGCAGAACTGGCGATTATACAGTGATTAGGAGGAGTCCTCCCTCTACAGCCAGCGTAGCAGCCTGTATTGTGCAGAGCAGGCTATTATACAGTGATTAGGAGGGGTCCTCCCCCTGCAGCCAGTGTAGCAGCCTGTATTGTGCAGACTAGGCTATTATACAGTGATTAGGAGGAGTCCTCCGCCTGCAGTCAGTGTAGCAGCCTGTATTGTGCAGAGCAGGCTATTATACAGTGATTAGGAGGAGTCCTCCCTCTGCAGTCAGTGTAGCAGCCTGTATTGTGTAGAGCAGGCTATTATACAGTGATTAGGAGGAGTCCTCTCCCTGCAGCCAGTGTAGCAGCCTGTATTGTGCAGAGCAGTCTATTATACAGTGATTAGGAGGAGTCCTCCCTCTGCAGCCAGTGTAGCAGCCTGTATTGTGCAGAGCAGTCTATTATACAGTGATTAGGAGGAGTCCTCCCCCTGCAGCCAGTGTAGCAGCCTGTATTGTGCAGAGCAGGCTATTATACAGTGATTAGGAGGCGTCCTTCCCCTGCAGCCAGTGTAGCAGCCTGTATTGTGCAGAGCAGGCTATTATACAGTGATTAGGAGGAGTCCTCCCCCTGCAGCCAGTGTAGCAGCCTGTATTGTGCAGAGCAGACTATTATACAGTGATTAGGAGGAGTCCTTCCCCTGCAGCCAGTGTAGCAGCCTGTATTGTGCAGAGCAGGCTATTATACAGTGATTAGGAGGAGTCCTCCCCCTGCAGCCAGTGTAGCAGCCTGTATTGTGCAGAGTAGGCTATTATACAGTGATTAGGAGGAGTCCTCCCTCTGCAGTCAGTGTAGCAGCCTGTATTGTGCAGAGCAGGCTATTATACAGTGATTAGGAGGAGTCCTCCCCCTGCAGCCAGTGTAGCAGCCTGTATTGTGCAGAACAGGCTATTATACAGTGATTAGGAGGAGTCCTCCCCCTGCAGCCAGTGTAGCAGCCTGTATTGTGCAGAGCAGGCTATTATACAGTGATTAGGAGGAGTCCTCCCTCGGCAGCCAGTGTAGCAGCCTGTATTGTGCAGAGCAGTCTATTATACAGTGATTAGGAGGAGTCCTCCCTCTGCAGCCAGTGTAGCAGCCTGTATTGTGCAGAGCAGACTATTATACAGTGATTAGGAGGAGTCCTCCCTTTGCAGCCAGTGTAGCAGCCTGTATTGTGCAGAGCAGGTTATTATACAGTGATTAGGAGGAGTCCTCCCCCTGCAGCCAGTGTAGCAGCCTGTATTGTACAGAGCAGGCTATTATACAGTAATTAGGAGGAGTCCTCCCCCTGCAGCCAGTGTAGCAGCCTGTATTGTGCAGAGCAGGCTATTATACAGTGATTAGGAGGAGTCCTCCCCCTGCAGCCAGTGTAGCAGCCTGTATTGTGCAGAGCAGGCTATTATACAGTGATTAGGAGGAGTCCTCCCTCTGCAGCCAGTGTAGCAGCCTGTATTGTGCAGAGCAGGCTATTATACAGTGATTAGGAGGAGTCCTCCCTCTGCAGCCAGTGTAGCAGCCTGTATTGTGCAGAGCAGGCTATTATACAGTGATTAGGAGGAGTCCTCCCTCTGCAGCCAGTGTAGCAGCCTGTATTGTGCAGAGCAGGCTATTATACGGTGATTAGGAGGTGTCCTCCTCCTGCAGCCAGTGTAGCAGCCTGTATTGTGCAGAGCAGGCTATTATACGGTGATTAGGAGGAGTCCTCCCCCTGCAGCCAGTGTAGCAGCCTGTATTGTGCAGAGCAGGCTATTATACAGTGATTAGGAGGAGTCCTCCCCCTGCAGCCAGTGTAGCAGCCTGTATTGTGCAGAGCAGGCTATTATACAGTGATTAGGAGGAGTCCTCCCTCTGCAGCCAGTGTAGCAGCCTGTATTGTGCAGAGCAGGCTATTATACAGTGATTAGGAGGAGTCCTCCCTCTGCAGCCAGTGTAGCAGCCTGTATTGTGCAGAGCAGGCTATTATACAGTGATTAGGAGGAGTCCTCCCTCTGCAGCCAGTGTAGCAGCCTGTATTGTGCAGAGCAGGCTATTATACAGTGATTGGGAGGTGTCCTCCTCCTGCAGCCAGTGTAGCAGCCTGTATTGTGCAGAGCAGGCTATTATACAGTGATTAGGAGGAGTCCTCCCCCTGCAGCCAGTGTAGCAGCCTGTATTGTGCAGAGCAGGCTATTATACAGTGATTAGGAGGAGTCCTCCCTCTGCAGCCAGTGTAGCAGCCTGTATTGTGCAGAGCAGGCTATTATACAGTGATTAGGAGGAGTCCTCCCCTTGCAGCCAGTGTAGCAGCCTGTATTGTGCAGAGCAGGCTATTATACAGTGATTAGGAGGAGTCCTCCTCCTGCAGCCAGTGTAGCAGCCTGTATTGTGCAGAGCAGGTTATTATACAGTGATTAGGAGGAGTCCTCCCTCTGCAGCCAGTGTAGCAGCCTGTATTGTGCAGAGCAGGCTATTATACAGTGATTAGCAGGAGTCCTCCCTCTGCAGCCAGTGTAGCAGCCTGTATTGTGCAGAGCAGGCTATTATACAGTGATTAGGAGGAGTCCTCCCTCTGCAGCCAGTATAGCAGCCTGTATTGTGGAGAGCAGGCTATTATACAGTGATTAGGAGGAGTCCTCCCTCTGCAGCCAGTGTAGCAGCCTGTATTGTGCAGAGCAGGTTATTATACAGTGATTAGGAGGAGTCCTTCCCTCTGCAGCCAGTGTAGCAGCCTGTATTGTGCAGAGCAGGCTATTATACAGTGATTAGCAGGAGTCCTCCCTCTGCAGCCAGTGTAGCAGCCTGTATTGTGCAGAGCAGGCTATTATACAGTGATTAGGAGGAGTCCTCCCTCTGCAGCCAGTGTAGCAGCCTGTATTGTACAAAGCAGGCTATTATACAGTGATTAGGAGGAGTCCTCCCCCTGCAGCCAGTGTAGCAGCCTGTATTGTGCAGAACAGGCTATTATACAGTGATAAGGAGGAGTCCTCCCCCTGCAGCCAGTGTAGCAGCCTGTATTGTGCAGAGCAGGCTATTATGCAGTGATTAGGAGGAGTCCTCCCCCTGCAGCCAGTATAGCAGCCTGTATTGTGGAGAGCAGGCTATTATACAGTGATTAGGAGGAGTCCTCCCTCTGCAGCCAGTGTAGCAGCCTGTATTGTGCAGAGCAGGTTATTCTACAGTGATTGGGAGGAGTCCTCCCCCTCCAGCCAGTGTAGCAGCCTGTATTATGCAGAGCAGGTTATTATACAGTGATTAGGAGGAGTCCTCCCCCTCCAGCCAGTGTAGCAGCCTGTATTGTGCAGAACAGGCTATTATACAGTGATTAGGAGGAGTCCTCCCCCTGCAGCCAGTGTAGCAGCCTGTATTGTGCAGAGCAGGTTATTATTCAGTGATTAGGAGGAGTCCTTCCTACTGCAGCCAGTGTAGCAGCCTGTATTGTGCAGAGCAGGTTATTATTCAGTGATTAGGAGGAGTCCTCCCTCTGTAGCCAGTGTAGCAGCCTGTATTGTGCAGAGCAGGTTATTATTCAGTGATTAGGAGGAGTCCTCCCTCTGTAGCGGGTGTAGCAGCCTGTATTGTGCAGAGCAGGCTATTATACAGTGAATAGGAGGAGTCCTCCCTCTGCAGCCAGTGTAGCAGCCTGTATTGTGCAGAGCAGGCTATTATACAGTGATTAGGAGGAGTCCTCCCTCTGCAGTCAGTGTAGCAGCCTGTATTGTACAGAGCAGGCTATTATACAGTGATTAGGAGGAGTCCTCCCTCTGCAGCCAGTGTAGCAGCCTGTATTGTACAGAGCAGGCTATTATACAGTGATTAGGAGGAGTCCTCCCTCTGCAGCCAGTGTAACAGCCTGTATTGTACAGAGCAGGCTATTATACAGTGATTAGGAGGAGTCCTCCCTCTGCAGCCAGTGTAGCAGCCTGTATTGTACAGAGCAGGCTATTATACAGTGATTAGGAGGAGTCCTCCCTCTGCAGCCAGTGTAGCAGCCTGTATTGTGCAGAGCAGGCTATTATACAGTGATTAGGAGGAGTCCTCCCCCTGCAGCCAGTGTAGCAGCCTGTATTGTACAGAGCAGGCTATTATACAGTGATTAGGAGGAGTCCTCCCTCTGCAGCCAGTGTAGCAGCCTGTATTGTGCAGAGCAGGCTATTATACAGTGATTAGGAGGTCTCCTCCCTCTGCAGCCAGTGTAGCAGCCTGTATTGTACAGAGCAGGCTATTATACAGTGATTAGGAGGAGTCCTCCCTCTGCAGCCAGTGTAACAGCCTGTATTGTACAGAGCAGGCTATTATACAGTGATTAGGAGGAGTCCTCCCTCTGCAGCCAGTGTAGCAGCCTGTATTGTACAGAGCAGGCTATTATACAGTGATTAGGAGGAGTCCTCCCTCTGCAGCCAGTGTAGCAGCCTGTATTGTACAGAGCAGGCTATTATACAGTGATTAGGAGGAGTCCTCCCTCTGCAGCCAGTGTAGCAGCCTGTATTGTACAGAGCAGGCTATTATACAGTGATTAGGAGGAGTCCTCCCTCTGCAGCCAGTGTAGCAGCCTGTATTGTGCAGAGCAGGCTATTATACAGTGATTAGGAGGAGACCTCCCCCTGCAGCCAGTGTAGTAGCCTGTACTGTGCAGAGCAGGCTATTATACAGTGATTAGGAGGAGTCCTCCCTCTGCAGCCAGTGTAGCAGCCTGTATTGTACAGAGCAGGTTATTATACAGTGATTAAGAGGAGTCCTCCTTCTGCAGCCAGTGTAGCAGCCTGTATTGTGCAGAGCAGGCTATTATGTAGTGATTAGGAGGAGTCCTCCCTCTGTAGCCAGTGTAGCAGCCTGTATTGTGCAGAGCAGGCTATTATACAGTGATTAGGAGGAGACCTCCCCCTGCAGCCAGTGTAGCACCTGTACTGTGCAGAGCAGGCTATTATACAGTGATTAGGAGGGCTCCTCCCTCTGCAGCCATTGTAGCAGCCTGTATTGTGCAGAGCAGGCTATTATACAGTTATTAGGAGGAGACCTCCACCTGCAGCCAGTGTAGCAGCCTGTATTCTGCAGAGCAGGCTATTACACAGTGATTAGGAAGGGCCCTCCCCCTGCAGCCAGTGTAGCAGCCTGTATTGTGCAGAGCAGGCTATTATACAGTGATTAGGAGGAGTTCTCCCTCTGCAGCCAGTGTAGCAGCCTGTATTGTGCAGAGCAGGCAATTATACAGTGATTAGGAGGAGTCCTCCCTCTGCAACCAGTGTAGCAGCCTGTATTGTGCAGAGCAGGCTATTATACAGTGATTCGGAGGAGTCCTCCCCCTGCAGCCAGTGAAGCAGCCTGTATTGTGCAGAGCAGGCTATTATACAGTGATTAGGAGGAGTCCTCCCTCTGCAGCCAGTGTAGCAGCCTGTATTGTGCAGAGCAGGCTGCTATACAGTGATTAGGAGGAGTCCTCCCCCTGCAGCCAGTGTAGCAGCCTGTATTGTGCAGAGCAGGCTGTTATACAGTGATCAGGAGGAGTCCTCCCTCTGCAGCCAGTGTAGCAGCTTGTATTGTGCAGAGCAGGCTATTATACAGTGATTAGGAGGAGTCCTCCCCCTGCAGTCAGTGTAGCAGCCTGTATTGTGCAGAGCAGGCTATTATACAGTGATTAGGAGGCGTCCTCCCTCTGCAGTCAGTGTAGCAGCCTGTATTGTGCAGAGCAGGCTATTATACAGTGATTAGGAGGAGTCCTCCCCCTGCAGCCAGTGTAGCAGCCTGTATTGTGCAGAGCAGGCTATTATACAGTGATTAGGAGGAGTCCTCCCTCTGCAGCCAGTGTAGCAGCCTGTATTGTACAGAGCAGTTTATTATACAGTGATTAGGAGGAGTCCTCCCTCTGCAGCCAGTGTAGCAGCCTGTATTATGCAGAGCAGTCTATTATACAGTGATTAGGAGGAGTCCTCCCCCTGCAGCCAGTGTAGCAGCCTGTATTGTGCAGAGCAGGCTATTATACAGTGATTAGGAGGAGTCCTCCCCCTGCAGCCAGTGTAGCAGCCTGTATTGTGCAGAGCAGACTATTATACAGTGATTAGGAGGAGTCCTTCCCCTGCAGCCAGTGTAGCAGCCTGGATTGTGCAGAGCAGGCTATTATACAGTGATTAGGAGGAGTCCTCCCTCTGCAGCCAGTGTAGCAGCCTGTATTGTGCAGAGCAGGCTATTATACAGTGATTAGGAGGAGTCCTTCCCCTGCAGCCAGTGTAGCAGCCTGGATTGTGCAGAGCAGGCTATTATACAGTGATTAGGAGGAGTCCTCCCTCTGCAGCCAGTGTAGCAGCCTGTATTGTGCAGAGCAGGCTATTATACTGTGATTAGGAGGAGTCCTCCCTCTGCAGCCAGTGTAGCAGCCTGTATTGTGCAGAGCAGGCTATTATACAGTGATTAGGAGGAGTCCTCCCTCTGCAGCCAGTGTAGCAGCCTGTATTGTGCAGAGCAGGCTATTATACAGTGATTAGGAGGTGTCCTCATCCTGCAGCCAGTGTAGCAGCCTGTATTGTGCAGAGCAGGCTATTATACAGTGATTAGGAGGAGTCCTCCCCCTGCAGCCAGTGTAGCAGCCTGTATTGTGCAGAGCAGGCTATTATACAGTGATTAGGAGGAGTCCTCCCTCTGCAGCCAGTGTAGCAGCCTGTATTGTGCAGAGCAGGCTATTATACAGTGATTAGGAGGAGTCCTCCCCTTGCAGCCAGTGTAGCAGCCTGTATTGTGCAGAGCAGGCTATTATACAGTGATTAGGAGGAGTCCTCCTCCTGCAGCCAGTGTAGCAGCCTGTATTGTGCAGAGCAGGCTATTAAACAGTGATTAGGAGGAGTCCTCCCTCTGCAGCCAGTGTAGCAGCCTGTATTGTACAAAGCAGGCTATTATACAGTGATTAGGAGGAGTCCTCCCCCTGCAGCCAGTGTAGCAGCCTGTATTGTGCAGAGCAGGCTATTATACAGTGATAAGGAGGAGTCCTCCCCCTGCAGCCAGTGTAGCAGCCTGTATTGTGCAGAGCAGGCTATTATGCAGTGATTAGGAGGAGTCCTCCCCCTGCAGCCAGTATAGCAGCCTGTATTGTGGAGAGCAGGCTATTATACAGTGATTAGGAGGAGTCCTCCCTCTGCAGCCAGTGTAGCAGCCTGTATTGTGCAGAGCAGGTTATTATACAGTGATTGGGAGGAGTCCTCCCCCTCCAGCCAGTGTAGCAGCCTGTATTATGCAGAGCAGGTTATTATACAGTGATTAGGAGGAGTCCTCCCCCTCCAGCCAGTGTAGCAGCCTGTATTGTGCAGAACAGGCTATTATACAGTGATTAGGAGGAGTCCTCCCCCTGCAGCCAGTGTAGCAGCCTGTATTGTGCAGAGCAGGTTATTATTCAGTGATTAGGAGGAGTCCTTCCTACTGCAGCCAGTGTAGCAGCCTGTATTGTGCAGAGCAGGTTATTATTCAGTGATTAGGAGGAGTCCTCCCTCTGTAGCCAGTGTAGCAGCCTGTATTGTGCAGAGCAGGTTATTATTCAGTGATTAGGAGGAGTCCTCCCTCTGTAGCGGGTGTAGCAGCCTGTATTGTGCAGAGCAGGCTATTATACAGTGAATAGGAGGAGTCCTCCCTCTGCAGCCAGTGTAGCAGCCTGTATTGTGCAGAGCAGGCTATTATACAGTGATTAGGAGGAGTCCTCCCTCTGCAGTCAGTGTAGCAGCCTGTATTGTGCAGAGCAGGCTATTATACAGTGATTAGGAGGAGTCCTCCCTCTGCAGCCAGTGTAGCATCCTGTATTGTACAGAGCAGGCTATTATACAGTGATTAGGAGGAGTCCTCCCTCTGCAGCCAGTGTAGCAGCCTGTATTGTACAGAGCAGGCTATTATACAGTGATTAGGAGGAGACCTCCCCCTGCAGCCAGTGTAGCAGCCTGTACTGTGCAGAGCAGGCTATTATACAGTGATTAGGAGGTCTCCTCCCTCTGCAGCCAGTGTAGCAGCCTGTATTGTGCAGAGCAGGCTATTATACAGTGATTAGGAGGAGTCCTCCCTCTGCAGTCAGTGTAGCAGCCTGTATTGTACAGAGCAGGCTATTATACAGTGATTAGGAGGAGTCCTCCCTCTGCAGCCAGTGTAGCAGCCTGTATTGTACAGAGCAGGCTATTATACAGTGATTAGGAGGAGTCCTCCCTCTGCAGCCAGTGTAGCAGCCTGTATTGTACAGAGCAGGCTATTATACAGTGATTAGGAGGAGTCCTCCCTCTGCAGCCAGTGTAGCAGCCTGTATTGTACAGAGCAGGCTATTATACAGTGATTAGGAGGAGTCCTCCCTCTGCAGCCAGTGTAGCAGCCTGTATTGTGCAGAGCAGGCTATTATACAGTGATTAGGAGGAGTCCTCCCCCTGCAGCCAGTGTAGCAGCCTGTATTGTACAGAGCAGGCTATTATACAGTGATTAGGAGGAGTCCTCCCTCTGCAGCCAGTGTAGCAGCCTGTATTGTGCAGAGCAGGCTATTATACAGTGATTAGGAGGTCTCCTCCCTCTGCAGCCAGTGTAGCAGCCTGTATTGTACAGAGCAGGCTATTATACAGTGATTAGGAGGAGTCCTCCCTCTGCAGCCAGTGTAACAGCCTGTATTGTACAGAGCAGGCTATTATACAGTGATTAGGAGGAGTCCTCCCTCTGCAGCCAGTGTAGCAGCCTGTATTGTACAGAGCAGGCTATTATACAGTGATTAGGAGGAGTCCTCCCTCTGCAGCCAGTGTAGCAGCCTGTATTGTACAGAGCAGGCTATTATACAGTGATTAGGAGGAGTCCTCCCTCTGCAGCCAGTGTAGCAGCCTGTATTGTACAGAGCAGGCTATTATACAGTGATTAGGAGGAGTCCTCCCTCTGCAGCCAGTGTAGCAGCCTGTATTGTGCAGAGCAGGCTATTATACAGTGATTAGGAGGAGACCTCCCCCTGCAGCCAGTGTAGTAGCCTGTACTGTGCAGAGCAGGCTATTATACAGTGATTAGGAGGAGTCCTCCCTCTGCAGCCAGTGTAGCAGCCTGTATTGTACAGAGCAGGTTATTATACAGTGATTAAGAGGAGTCCTCCTTCTGCAGCCAGTGTAGCAGCCTGTATTGTGCAGAGCAGGCTATTATGTAGTGATTAGGAGGAGTCCTCCCTCTGTAGCCAGTGTAGCAGCCTGTATTGTGCAGAGCAGGCTATTATACAGTGATTAGGAGGAGACCTCCCCCTGCAGCCAGTGTAGCACCTGTACTGTGCAGAGCAGGCTATTATACAGTGATTAGGAGGGCTCCTCCCTCTGCAGCCATTGTAGCAGCCTGTATTGTGCAGAGCAGGCTATTATACAGTTATTAGGAGGAGACCTCCACCTGCAGCCAGTGTAGCAGCCTGTATTCTGCAGAGCAGGCTATTACACAGTGATTAGGAAGGGCCCTCCCCCTGCAGCCAGTGTAGCAGCCTGTATTGTGCAGAGCAGGCTATTATACAGTGATTAGGAGGAGTTCTCCCTCTGCAGCCAGTGTAGCAGCCTGTATTGTGCAGAGCAGGCAATTATACAGTGATTAGGAGGAGTCCTCCCTCTGCAACCAGTGTAGCAGCCTGTATTGTGCAGAGCAGGCTATTATACAGTGATTCGGAGGAGTCCTCCCCCTGCAGCCAGTGAAGCAGCCTGTATTGTGCAGAGCAGGCTATTATACAGTGATTAGGAGGAGTCCTCCCTCTGCAGCCAGTGTAGCAGCCTGTATTGTGCAGAGCAGGCTGCTATACAGTGATTAGGAGGAGTCCTCCCCCTGCAGCCAGTGTAGCAGCCTGTATTGTGCAGAGCAGGCTGTTATACAGTGATCAGGAGGAGTCCTCCCTCTGCAGCCAGTGTAGCAGCTTGTATTGTGCAGAGCAGGCTATTATACAGTGATTAGGAGGAGTCCTCCCCCTGCAGTCAGTGTAGCAGCCTGTATTGTGCAGAGCAGGCTATTATACAGTGATTAGGAGGCGTCCTCCCTCTGCAGTCAGTGTAGCAGCCTGTATTGTGCAGAGCAGGCTATTATACAGTGATTAGGAGGAGTCCTCCCCCTGCAGCCAGTGTAGCAGCCTGTATTGTGCAGAGCAGGCTATTATACAGTGATTAGGAGGAGTCCTCCCTCTGCAGCCAGTGTAGCAGCCTGTATTGTACAGAGCAGTTTATTATACAGTGATTAGGAGGAGTCCTCCCTCTGCAGCCAGTGTAGCAGCCTGTATTATGCAGAGCAGTCTATTATACAGTGATTAGGAGGAGTCCTCCCCCTGCAGCCAGTGTAGCAGCCTGTATTGTGCAGAGCAGGCTATTATACAGTGATTAGGAGGAGTCCTCCCCCTGCAGCCAGTGTAGCAGCCTGTATTGTGCAGAGCAGACTATTATACAGTGATTAGGAGGAGTCCTTCCCCTGCAGCCAGTGTAGCAGCCTGGATTGTGCAGAGCAGGCTATTATACAGTGATTAGGAGGAGTCCTCCCTCTGCAGCCAGTGTAGCAGCCTGTATTGTGCAGAGCAGGCTATTATACAGTGATTAGGAGGAGTCCTTCCCCTGCAGCCAGTGTAGCAGCCTGGATTGTGCAGAGCAGGCTATTATACAGTGATTAGGAGGAGTCCTCCCTCTGCAGCCAGTGTAGCAGCCTGTATTGTGCAGAGCAGGCTATTATACTGTGATTAGGAGGAGTCCTCCCTCTGCAGCCAGTGTAGCAGCCTGTATTGTGCAGAGCAGGCTATTATACAGTGATTAGGAGGAGTCCTCCCTCTGCAGCCAGTGTAGCAGCCTGTATTGTGCAGAGCAGGCTATTATACAGTGATTAGGAGGTGTCCTCATCCTGCAGCCAGTGTAGCAGCCTGTATTGTGCAGAGCAGGCTATTATACAGTGATTAGGAGGAGTCCTCCCCCTGCAGCCAGTGTAGCAGCCTGTATTGTGCAGAGCAGGCTATTATACAGTGATTAGGAGGAGTCCTCCCTCTGCAGCCAGTGTAGCAGCCTGTATTGTGCAGAGCAGGCTATTATACAGTGATTAGGAGGAGTCCTCCCCTTGCAGCCAGTGTAGCAGCCTGTATTGTGCAGAGCAGGCTATTATACAGTGATTAGGAGGAGTCCTCCTCCTGCAGCCAGTGTAGCAGCCTGTATTGTGCAGAGCAGGCTATTAAACAGTGATTAGGAGGAGTCCTCCCTCTGCAGCCAGTGTAGCAGCCTGTATTGTACAAAGCAGGCTATTATACAGTGATTAGGAGGAGTCCTCCCCCTGCAGCCAGTGTAGCAGCCTGTATTGTGCAGAGCAGGCTATTATACAGTGATAAGGAGGAGTCCTCCCCCTGCAGCCAGTGTAGCAGCCTGTATTGTGCAGAGCAGGCTATTATGCAGTGATTAGGAGGAGTCCTCCCCCTGCAGCCAGTATAGCAGCCTGTATTGTGGAGAGCAGGCTATTATACAGTGATTAGGAGGAGTCCTCCCTCTGCAGCCAGTGTAGCAGCCTGTATTGTGCAGAGCAGGTTATTATACAGTGATTGGGAGGAGTCCTCCCCCTCCAGCCAGTGTAGCAGCCTGTATTATGCAGAGCAGGTTATTATACAGTGATTAGGAGGAGTCCTCCCCCTCCAGCCAGTGTAGCAGCCTGTATTGTGCAGAACAGGCTATTATACAGTGATTAGGAGGAGTCCTCCCCCTGCAGCCAGTGTAGCAGCCTGTATTGTGCAGAGCAGGTTATTATTCAGTGATTAGGAGGAGTCCTTCCTACTGCAGCCAGTGTAGCAGCCTGTATTGTGCAGAGCAGGTTATTATTCAGTGATTAGGAGGAGTCCTCCCTCTGTAGCCAGTGTAGCAGCCTGTATTGTGCAGAGCAGGTTATTATTCAGTGATTAGGAGGAGTCCTCCCTCTGTAGCGGGTGTAGCAGCCTGTATTGTGCAGAGCAGGCTATTATACAGTGAATAGGAGGAGTCCTCCCTCTGCAGCCAGTGTAGCAGCCTGTATTGTGCAGAGCAGGCTATTATACAGTGATTAGGAGGAGTCCTCCCTCTGCAGTCAGTGTAGCAGCCTGTATTGTGCAGAGCAGGCTATTATACAGTGATTAGGAGGAGTCCTCCCTCTGCAGCCAGTGTAGCATCCTGTATTGTACAGAGCAGGCTATTATACAGTGATTAGGAGGAGTCCTCCCTCTGCAGCCAGTGTAGCAGCCTGTATTGTACAGAGCAGGCTATTATACAGTGATTAGGAGGAGACCTCCCCCTGCAGCCAGTGTAGCAGCCTGTACTGTGCAGAGCAGGCTATTATACAGTGATTAGGAGGTCTCCTCCCTCTGCAGCCAGTGTAGCAGCCTGTATTGAGCAGAGCAGGCTATTATACAGTGATTAGGTGGAGTCCTCCCTCTGCAGCCAGTGTAGCAGCCTGTATTGTGCAGAGCAGGCTATTATACAGTTATTAGGAGGAGACCTCCACCTGCAGCCAGTGTAGCAGCCTGTATTCTGCAGAGCAGGCTATTACACAGTGATTAGGAAGGGCCCTCCCCCTGCAGCCAGTGTAGCAGCCTGTATTGTGCAGAGCAGTCTATTATACAGTGATTAGGAGGAGTCCTCCCTCTGCAGCCAGTGTAGCAGCCTGTATTGTGCAGAGCAGGCTATTATACAGTGATTAGGAGGAGTCCTCCCTCTGTAGCCAGTGTAGCAGCCTGTATTGTGCAGAGCAGGCTATTATACACTGATCAGGAGGAGTCCTCCCCCTGCAGCAAGTGTAGCAGCCTGTATTGTGCAGAGCAGGCTATTATACAGTGATTAGGAGGAGTCCTCCCCCTGCAGCCAGTGTAGCAGCCTGTATTGTGCAGAGCAGGCTATTATACAGTGATTAGGAGGAGTCCTCCCCCTGCAGCCAGTGTAGCAGCCTGTATTGTGCAGAGCAGGCTATTATACAGTGATTAGGAGGAGTCCTCCCCCTTCAGCCAGTGTAGCAGCCTGTATTGTGCAGAGCAGGCTATTATACAGTGATTAGGAGGAGTCCTCCCTCTGCAGCCAGTGTAGCAGCCTGTATTGTGCAGAGCAGGCTATTATACAGTGATTAGGAGGAGTCCTCCCCCTGCAGCCAGTGTAGCAGCCTGTATTGTGCAGAGCAGGCTATTATACAGTGATTAGGAGGAGTTCTCCCCCTGCAGCCAGTGTAGCAGCCTGTATTGTGCAGAGCAGGCTATTATACAGTGATTAGGAGGAGTTCTCCCCCTGCAGCCAGTGTAGCAGCCTGTATTGTGCAGAGCAGGCTATTATACAGTGATTAGGAGGAGTCGTCTCTCTGCAGCCTGTGTAGCAGCCTGTATTGTGCAGAGCAGGCTATTATACAGTGATTAGGAGGAGACCTCCCCCTGCAGCCAGTGTAGCAGCCTGTATTGTGCAGAGCAGACTATTATACAGTGATTAGGAGGAGTCCTCCCTCTGCAACCAGTGTAGCAGCCTGTATTGTGCAGAGCAGGCTATTATACAGTGATTCGGAGGAGTCCTCCCCCTGCAGCCAGTGAAGCAGCCTGTATTGTGCAGAGCAGGCTATTATACAGTGATTAGGAGGAGTCCTCCCTCTGCAGCCAGTGTAGCAGCCTGTATTGTGCAGAGCAGGCTGCTATACATTGATTAGGAGGAGTCCTCCCCCTGCAGCCAGTGTAGCAGCCTGTATTGTGCAGAGCAGGCTGTTATACAGTGATCAGGAGGAGTCCTCCCTCTGCAGCCAGTGTAGCAGCCTGTATTGTGCAGAGCAGGCTATTATACAGTGTCACGATTCCCCTGACCGCTGTCACCACTGGGTCAGGATTCACACCGTGACCGTCACCCCTACGTCACGGATCAGGGTGACTTTAGGCCAACAGACGGCTATCACATGTGCAGGGGGGCTTATCTTAGTTATCCCTCCACTGCTACAATGTGATGAAAAACCACACACAAGGCTATTGACCTCTTAGTTTACAGCAGGGGCTTATTCTAGGTATCCCACTGCTTTTCTATATACCACGAACTGCAGGGATTTATGTATATCCCGCTTACAGTTCCACTTAACACTTGCAGCTCTCTGGCGCCCCCTTAGTCTCAGGTCAGATTAGGTACTGCACCCTGGGTAATTAGTCGCCAGAGAGGCTGCCTGCTATGTACTGGCTATTGGGCACGCTGCAGCGACGCGAGAACTACTCCCACTCAGGCAGGAACAATAATTATTAAAGCCGCAGCCGCTACCACATAACCCAAAAGTCTGCACACTATCGGTATCACTGCCACCAGCTTCGATTAAACGGGTCCGAAGCTAACCCAACACAACAGTAACAGTAGCGTATTTTCCCTTCAAGAGACTTAGGGTACGGTTTAGAGCAGGAGAACGAACTAATATATAATAGTATATCCCATTCAAAATAACTAGGCAGTGCGTTATTAAAAATAGTTTATAAAGATGTTATACATGAGACAATTGCAAATATGTACATGGGTAATTATAACATAAAGGGAATAAATGAGAAAAGCAACACTTACATGTTTAAAGCATGACAAGCAACCAGGCTATTGCAGTTTCCATACATCCCAGTCCATGGGATGTACCAGCTCTTCCAGGACAATAGGACAAAGCAGTCCAGAAGGAGAAATCAGCAAAAAGTGACTCCTCAGAGCCTGCCAGACACTTAAAACATTAAGGCTGTGACATCACAGAAAGGCTGGCTTATCCAGACCCTCCTCTCTCTACATTCTGCCTAAACTTTAAACTATTCTCTCTGATTTCTATAACTTCACTACAAAACATGTCAGCGTCCTAAAAAGCTCATCATTCATCTCAGATTAACGTGAGCATTCTAATGAGATCAAATATGTCCTATCTGGGATACATATTTACATAGAAAACCCTACTTCTTTACCAGATGGAGTTAGAAACCCAAGATTCATGGGATGTGTAAATACACGGAGTGAGACTAAGAATATATATTTTCGTATTTCTAGCTTAAATCGTTTGCCTAATATCTAACAAAAACTAAACAAAGAATCTTTCATGAATTTTTGGAGCCATTTTCCTGTTCTAGCTGGAGCGAGATTCTACCCTGGCCGTAAATTCCTCTCGGCCATAAAACTTCCCCCAGTGCAGGGGCAAAGCAGCTCTTGGCTGAATGAAAGGGAAGGGGGGCTTGTTAGCCCACAGCCTTGAGCAAGAGAACTACTTATGATATTTCATACCATATCGTGACACCTCCCCCTTTTGGTGTGCGCTAGGGAGGCAGGACCTGATGGTTCTCCTCCATGCGCACCTCAGCAGGTTCACCCTGGTGGGCCAACCCATCACCATTGCCATGCTCTGGCTCCATGGTGCCTTCGCCTACCCGGTGCCCCAGGTAGGGAACCTCCCTCATGCCCATCTGACACTTTCCCGGCTTGATAGTCAGTCCTGCTTGGTGAATTCGCCTGAGCACCTCCTCAAGATGCTGCAGGTGTTCCTCCCAGGAGGAACTGAAGATGGCAATGTCATCCAAGTACGCCACGGCGTACGTCTCCAGTCCCTGAAGCAGGAGGTTGACCATCCGCTGGAAAGTGGCAGGGGCATTCTTCATGCCGAAGGGCATGACCGTGGACTCGTACAGTCCAAAGGGTGTGATAAAGGCGGACTTCTCCTGCGCCTCAGGGCTCAGGGGAATCTGCCAGTATCCTCGACTCAGATCCATTATTGTTAGGTAATCTGCGCCAGCTAACTTCTCAAGCAGCTCCTCGATGCGCGGCATTGGGTGCGCATCTGAGGCTGTGATGGCGTTGAGCCCCCTGTAGTCCACGCAGAACCGGGTGGTCCGGTCCTTCTTTGGCACGAGAACTACAGGTGATGCCCACGCGCTCTTTGACCGTCGAATCACCCCCAGCTGTAACATCTCATCGATCTCTTGGCGCATAATCTGCTGCACCTGGTCAGAGATTCGATAGGGTGTTCGCCGTAGTGGGGCGTGATTCCCGGTGTCCACCTCGTGGATGGCTAACTCAGTCCTCCCAGGTCGGTTGGAGAACACGACCCGGAAAGGTTCCAGTGTGGTTTGCAACTGCACCCGCTGGGGTTCAGTTAACGAGGCGCTTACCTCCACATCCTCGATGGACCCATTGGCCTTGGCTTGGGCCAGCAAGTCCAGGAGGGTGTCTTCCTCACCGTCTTCGGGCAAGCTGCAGACCGGTAGGACGAAAGGTTCACGTTCGTGATGAGCCTTCATCATGTTGACGTGAAAGGCCTTTCGCCTACCCCGAGCGTGGTCAAGCGTGACCACGTAAGTGACCGGGTTGAGCTGTTGGTGGACGACGTACGGGCCCTCCCAGGCTGCCTGAAGCTTATCCGTTGGTACGGGGACCAGCACCCACACCTTTTGACCCACGTGGTAGGTCCGCTCCCGGGCGTTCTGGTCGTACCAGTGCTTCTGATCAGCCTGAGCCTGCGTCATGTTGTCATGCACCAACTGCGTCAAGGTCTGCATCTTGTCACGGAAGCGCATGACATACTCCACTATGGACACTTCAGAAGGGTTCGGCTCCTCTTCCCAGGATTCTCTTACCAACCCAAGGGGTCCCCGGACTCGCCTGCCGTACAGGAGCTCGAAGGGGGAGAACCCCGTCGAGGCCTGCGGAACCTCTCGGTAAGCGAACAGCAGGTGTGGGAGGTACCGCTCCCAGTCGCGCCCTTGAGTCTCAACCAGCATGCGTAGCATCTGTTTGAGGGTACCATTGAAGCGTTCACACAAGCCATTGGTCTGTGGGTGGTACGCACTCGATACCAGGTGCTTCACCTGCATTTTCTTACAGAGAGCCTCCATTAGGCGAGACATAAATTGGGTCCCTTGATCAGTAAGCATTTCCCTGGGAAATCCTACACGTGAAAAGATGGCCAACAGGGCATCTGCCACCTTATCTGCCCTAGTTGAGGACAGAGCTACTGCCTCTGGGTACCGGGTAGCGTAGTCTACCACAGTAAGGATGTATTGCTTTCCAGAGCTGCTGGGGACGGCCAGCGGGCCCACAATGTCCACCGCGATCCTCTGGAAAGGCTCCTCTATCACTGGCAAAGGGATCAGGGGAGCCTTAAGAGCAGGCCCCGCCTTCCCCACTCTTTGACAGGTGACACAGGAGCGGCAGTAGTTTGACACATCTGTCCCCATCTTAGGCCAATAGAAGTGTTGAGACAGCCGGGCCTTAGTTTTGCTGATCCCCAAGTGTCCAGCTAGCGGGATCTCATGGGCAATCCGCAACAACTCACCCCGGAATTGCTGCGGGACGACCAGCTGTCTTTCCCTCAACCACTCCTTTTGTGATTCTCCGGGTACTGTCTCCCGGTACAACCTTCCTTGTTCCCAGAACACCTTCTCCTTATCAGTCACGGAGGTGGGCGTCTCGGCGAGTTGTCTCAAACTCTCTAGGCTCGCATCTGTGTGCAGAGCGGCCTGAAACTCCTGGCTAGGGGAAGCCAAAAGCGACGTCAGGGTCCCTTCCCCACAGGAACCCTCTTGGACCTGCTCTGGGTCCACCTCTGGTTCAGTCACAGTGATGACTGAGGAGGGTCCGGAAGGCAGACAGTTATCTGCGTTCCGGGCACTCTGACTGCGGGTGACAGCAGCTACATAGGCTGTCTCCCCGGGGATTTCTACAGGCCCATCAGCCGGCGCTGCTATGGGCTCTACCTCCCCATCCACCCCCAACACTCCAGGGGCTGTGCTACTTATGGGCCAGTTACCTTCCTCGGTGGCACTGGTCACTTTCATGGCGTCACCTTCCTCACGGTTCCCATGCATCTCCCCATTTCCTGTAGCACCGACACTTGCCCCTGTTAGGGGTTCCTCAGCCGTCTCACTCCGCAGAGCGACGTGGCTGGGCACACCTGTACCTATGGACACATTAACCTTCACAGAAAAATCATTATCAGGTTCTGCTGGCACAGGTACAACATTTTCATCATCAATCCTAGGGAAAAAATGGTTATTAGATGCATCATTACAAGATAAAGCATGGTCAGGTAACACATGCAATTTCCCATCATCATCATCATCATCAGGGTTAACGTTACCCTTATTAGTAGATTGGGGAGGGGTGTCAGGGACGTAGTATGCAAACATCCTCCCCAAATCAGTTCCCAACAAAACATCAGTGGGCAGATTATCCGACAGCCCCACTTCCTTCACCCCGCTCCCAGCACCCCAATCAATAAAAACCCGGGCCATCGGTAAGGGACAGCTAATGCCCCCAATCCCAGTGACAGTTAGGGTTTTCCCCGGAATGATTTCTTCAGGGGCCGCCAGTTCGGGTCAGATGAGGGTTCGTTCAGCCCCGGTGTCCTTGAGGCCTGTAGCAACATGGCCTCCCACAGTGACGTGCTGTACGTTGTCACACACCCTCCCAACCACACCACCCACCAAAAGAACTGCTGCATTAGGCCCTGGGGCCTTGGCTGGGGGGTTCTTCGGCCTGTCTGGACAGAAGGTACTGATATGCCCAGGCCGCTTGCAGGTGTGACACGTGCGAGGTTCGGTGGTAGGTCTGGTGCTGTTGGCCACAGGGCCAGGACCTCGGGTGTGCTGGCTGGCAGGGGTACTGGCGTTGGTTGCAGGCTTACCCCCTCTCCAGCTGGTGGTGACTGGCTTCCGCACTTCCGATCTACGGTTGGCCTCATAGGCATCGGCTGCAGCAGAGGTCCAACCACTGAATGCTGGCCCTGTTAGTAATCCGGGCGAATTGGACCCCCACCTGCAGGCGGCCTTGAAAGAATTCCCCATTGACGACCATGAGGGACGTCGGCAGCTGATTCAGCAATACCGGCAGGAGGCCCAGGCAGCCGAGAGAGAGGCCCGAGCTGAGAGAGAGGCCCAGCGAGCCGAGCGGCAAGCTGAGCGGGAGTACCAGCTGCAGTTAGCCCGACTGCAAATGCAGGGGTTGTCTCAGACCAACCGTGAGCCTAGCAGCGCTCAGACACCGAAGCCCCGGCCTGATCACTTTCCTGTTATGGAGAAGGACGGAGATTTGGACACTTTTCTGCGGGCCTTTGAGAAAGCCTGCAGGCAGTACCAGCTGCCTACAGATGAATGGGCCCGATACCTGACACCAGGGCTGAAAGGTAAAGCTCTGGAGGCGTTTGCTGCCCTCCCTCAAGAACAAGATGGAGACTATGAGGCCATCAAGCAGGCTCTGATAGCCAAGTACCAGCTTACACCCGAGGTGTACCGTAGAAAGTTCCGGACCCTCCAACGTGGCCCACACGACAGTTACAGTGATGTGGTGCATGGACTGGGGACCCACTTTGACCAGTGGACCCAAGGACTGTCAGTGACCACCTTTGCACAGCTGCGAGACCTGATGATCAAAGACCAGTTCTTTCATCTTTGCCCAGCTGAGGTGCGACAGTTCGTGATGGACAGAGAACCCAAAGACGTGACGAAAGCAGCGCAGTTGCTTCAGCAGAATCCAACCGTCAGCACACTTTCGCTGCCACCAGCTTCGATTAAACGGGTCCGAAGCTAACCCAACACAACAGTAACAGTAGCGTATTTTCCCTTCAAGAGACTTAGGGTACGGTTTAGAGCAGGAGAACGAACTAATATATAATAGTATATCCCATTCAAAATAACTAGGCAGTGCGTTATTAAAAATAGTTTATAAAGATGTTATACATGAGACAATTGCAAATATGTACATGGGTAATTATAACATAAAGGGAATAAATGAGAAAAGCAACACTTACATGTTTAAAGCATGACAAGCAACCAGGCTAGTGCAGTTTCCATACATCCCAGTCCATGGGATGTACCAGCTCTTCCAGGACAATAGGACAAAGCAGTCCAGAAGGAGAAATCAGCAAAAAGTGACTCCTCAGAGCCTGCCAGACACTTAAAACATTAAGGCTGTGACATCACAGAAAGGCTGGCTTATCCAGACCCTCCTCTCTCTACATTCTGCCTAAACTTTAAACTATTCTCTCTGATTTCTATAACTTCACTACAAAACATGTCAGCGTCCTAAAAAGCTCATCATTCATCTCAGATTAACGTGAGCATTCTAATGAGATCAAATATGTCCTATCTGGGATACATATTTACATAGAAAACCCTACTTCTTTACCAGATGGAGTTAGAAACCCAAGATTCATGGGATGTGTAAATACACGGAGTGAGACTAAGAATATATATTTTCGTATTTCTAGCTTAAATCGTTTGCCTAATATCTAACAAAAACTAAACAAAGAATCTTTCATGAATTTTTGGAGCCATTTTCCTGTTCTAGCTGGAGCGAGATTCTACCCTGGCCGTAAATTCCTCTCGGCCATAAAACTTCCCCCAGTGCAGGGGCAAAGCAGCTCTTGGCTGAATGAAAGGGAAGGGGGGCTTGTTAGCCCACAGCCTTGAGCAAGAGAACTACTTATGATATTTCATACCATATCGTGACATACAGTGATTAGGATGAGTCCTCCCTCTGCAGCCAGTGTAGCAGCCTGTATTGTGCAGAACTGGCTATTATACAGTGATTAGGAGGAGTCCTCCCTCTACAGCCAGCGTAGCAGCCTGTATTGTGCAGAGCAGGCTATTATACAGTGATTAGGAGGGGTCCTCCCCCTGCAGCCAGTGTAGCAGCCTGTATTGTGCAGACTAGGCTATTATACAGTGATTAGGAGGAGTCCTCCGCCTGCAGTCAGTGTAGCAGCCTGTATTGTGCAGAGCAGGCTATTATACAGTGATTAGGAGGAGTCCTCCCCCTGCAGCCAGTGTAGCAGCCTGTATTGTGCAGAGCAGGCTATTATACAGTGATCAGGAGGAGTCCTCCCTCTGAAGCTAGTGTAGCAGCCTGTATTGTGCAGAGGAGGCTATTATACAGTGATTAGGTGGAGTCCTCCCCCTGCAGCCAGTGTAGCAGCCTGTATTGTGCAGAGCAGGCTATTATACAGTGATTAGGAGGAGTCCTCCCTCTGCAGCCAGTGGAGCAGCCTGTATTGTGCAGAGCAGGCTATTATACAGTGATTAGCAGGAGTCCTCCCTCTGCAGCCAGTGTAGCAGCCTGTATTGTGCAGGGCACGCTATTATACAGTGATTAGGAGGAGTCCTCCCCCTGCAGCCAGTGTAGCAGCCTGTATTGTGCAGAGCAGGCTATTATACAGTGATTAGGAGGAGTCCTCCCCCTGCAGCCAGTGTAGCAGCCTGTATTGTGCAGAGCAGGCTATTATACAGTGATTAGGAGGAGTCCTCCCTCTGCAGTCAGTGTAGCAGCCTGTATTGTGTAGAGCAGGCTATTATACAGTGATTAGGAGGAGTCCTCTCCCTGCAGCCAGTGTAGCAGCCTGTATTGTGCAGAGCAGTCTATTATACAGTGATTAGGAGGAGTCCTCCCTCTGCAGCCAGTGTAGCAGCCTGTATTGTGCAGAGCAGTCTATTATACATTGATTAGGAGGAGTCCTCCCCCTGCAGCCAGTGTAGCAGCCTGTATTGTGCAGAGCAGGCTATTATACAGTGATTAGGAGGCGTCCTTCCCCTGCAGCCAGTGTAGCAGCCTGTATTGTGCAGAGCAGGCTATTATACAGTGATTAGGAGGCGTCCTTCCCCTGCAGCCAGTGTAGCAGCCTGTATTGTGCAGAGCAGGCTATTATACAGTGATTAGGAGGAGTCCTCCCCCTGCAGCCAGTGTAGCAGCCTGTATTGTGCAGAGTAGGCTATTATACAGTGATTAGGAGGAGTCCTCCCTCTGCAGTCAGTGTAGCAGCCTGTATTGTGCAGAGCAGGCTATTATACAGTGATTAGGAGGAGTCCTCCCCCTGCAGCCAGTGTAGCAGCCTGTATTGTGCAGAACAGGCTATTATACAGTGATTAGGAGGAGTCCTCCCCCTGCAGCCAGTGTAGCAGCCTGTATTGTGCAGAGCAGGCTATTATACAGTGATTAGGAGGAGTCCTCCCTCGGCAGCCAGTGTAGCAGCCTGTATTGTGCAGAGCATTCTATTATACAGTGATTAGGAGGAGTCCTCCCTCTGCAGCCAGTGTAGCAGCCTGTATTGTGCAGAGCAGACTATTATACAGTGATTAGGAGGAGTCCTCCCTTTGCAGCCAGTGTAGCAGCCTGTATTGTGCAGAGCAGGTTATTATACAGTGATTAGGAGGAGTCCTCCCCCTGCAGCCAGTGTAGCAGCCTGTATTGTACAGAGCAGGCTATTATACAGTAATTAGGAGGAGTCCTCCCCCTGCAGCCAGTGTAGCAGCCTGTATTGTGCAGAGCAGGCTATTATACAGTGATTAGGAGGAGTCCTCCCCCTGCAGCCAGTGTAGCAGCCTGTATTGTGCAGAGCAGGCTATTATACAGTGATTAGGAGGAGTCCTCCCTCTGCAGCCAGTGTAGCAGCCTGTATTGTGCAGAGCAGGCTATTATACAGTGATTAGGAGGAGTCCTCCCTCTGCAGCCAGTGTAGCAGCCTGTATTGTGCAGAGCAGGCTATTATACAGTGATTAGGAGGAGTCCTCCCTCTGCAGCCAGTGTAGCAGCCTGTATTGTGCAGAGCAGGCTATTATACAGTGATTAGGAGGTGTCCTCCTCCTGCAGCCAGTGTAGCAGCCTGTATTGTGCAGAGCAGGCTATTATACGGTGATTAGGAGGAGTCCTCCCCCTGCAGCCAGTGTAGCAGCCTGTATTGTGCAGAGCAGGCTATTATACAGTGATTAGGAGGAGTCCTCCCCCTGCAGCCAGTGTAGCAGCCTGTATTGTGCAGAGCAGGCTATTATACAGTGATTAGGAGGAGTCCTCCCTCTGCAGCCAGTGTAGCAGCCTGTATTGTGCAGAGCAGGCTATTATACAGTGATTAGGAGGAGTCCTCCCTCTGCAGCCAGTGTAGCAGCCTGTATTGTGCAGAGCAGGCTATTATACAGTGATTAGGAGGAGTCCTCCCTCTGCAGCCAGTGTAGCAGCCTGTATTGTGCAGAGCAGGCTATTATACAGTGATTAGGAGGTGTCCTCCTCCTGCAGCCAGTGTAGCAGCCTGTATTGTGCAGAGCAGGCTATTATACAGTGATTAGGAGGAGTCCTCCCCCTGCAGCCAGTGTAGCAGCCTGTATTGTGCAGAGCAGGCTATTATACAGTGATTAGGAGGAGTCCTCCCTCTGCAGCCAGTGTAGCAGCCTGTATTGTGCAGAGCAGGCTATTATACAGTGATTAGGAGGAGTCCTCCCCTTGCAGCCAGTGTAGCAGCCTGTATTGTGCAGAGCAGGCTATTATACAGTGATTAGGAGGAGTCCTCCTCCTGCAGCCAGTGTAGCAGCCTGTATTGTGCAGAGCAGGTTATTATACAGTGATTAGGAGGAGTCCTTCCCTCTGCAGCCAGTGTAGCAGCCTGTATTGTGCAGAGCAGGCTATTATACAGTGATTAGCAGGAGTCCTCCCTCTGCAGCCAGTGTAGCAGCCTGTATTGTGCAGAGCAGGCTATTATACAGTGATTAGGAGGAGTCCTCCCTCTGCAGCCAGTATAGCAGCCTGTATTGTGGAGAGCAGGCTATTATACAGTGATTAGGAGGAGTCCTCCCTCTGCAGCCAGTGTAGCAGCCTGTATTGTGCAGAGCAGGTTATTATACAGTGATTAGGAGGAGTCCTTCCCTCTGCAGCCAGTGTAGCAGCCTGTATTGTGCAGAGCAGGCTATTATACAGTGATTAGCAGGAGTCCTCCCTCTGCAGCCAGTGTAGCAGCCTGTATTGTGCAGAGCAGGCTATTATACAGTGATTAGGAGGAGTCCTCCCTCTGCAGCCAGTGTAGCAGCCTGTATTGTACAAAGCAGGCTATTATACAGTGATTAGGAGGAGTCCTCCCCCTGCAGCCAGTGTAGCAGCCTGTATTGTGCAGAACAGGCTATTATACAGTGATAAGGAGGAGTCCTCCCCCTGCAGCCAGTGTAGCAGCCTGTATTGTGCAGAGCAGGCTATTATGCAGTGATTAGGAGGAGTCCTCCCCCTGCAGCCAGTATAGCAGCCTGTATTGTGGAGAGCAGGCTATTATACAGTGATTAGGAGGAGTCCTCCCTCTGCAGCCAGTGTAGCAGCCTGTATTGTGCAGAGCAGGTTATTCTACAGTGATTGGGAGGAGTCCTCCCCCTCCAGCCAGCGTAGCAGCCTGTATTATGCAGAGCAGGTTATTATACAGTGATTAGGAGGAGTCCTCCCCCTCCAGCCAGTGTAGCAGCCTGTATTGTGCAGAACAGGCTATTATACAGTGATTAGGAGGAGTCCTCCCCCTGCAGCCAGTGTAGCAGCCTGTATTGTGCAGAGCAGGTTATTATTCAGTGATTAGGAGGAGTCCTTCCTACTGCAGCCAGTGTAGCAGCCTGTATTGTGCAGAGCAGGCTATTATACAGTGATTAGGAGGAGTCCTCCCTCTGTAGCCAGTGTAGCAGCCTGTATTGTGCAGAGCAGGTTATTATTCAGTGATTAGGAGGAGTCCTCCCTCTGTAGCGGGTGTAGCAGCCTGTATTGTGCAGAGCAGGCTATTATACAGTGAATAGGAGGAGTCCTCCCTCTGCAGCCAGTGTAGCAGCCTGTATTGTGCAGAGCAGGCTATTATACAGTGATTAGGAGGAGTCCTCCCTCTGCAGCCAGTGTAGCAGCCTGTATTGTGCAGAGCAGGCTATTATACAGTGATTAGGAGGAGTCCTCCCTCTGCAGCCAGTGTAGCAGCCTGTATTGTACAGAGCAGGCTATTATACAGTGATTAGGAGGAGTCCTCCCTCTGCAGCCAGTGTAACAGCCTGTATTGTACAGAGCAGGCTATTATACAGTGATTAGGAGGAGTCCTCCCTCTGCAGCCAGTGTAGCAGCCTGTATTGTACAGAGCAGGCTATTATACAGTGATTAGGAGGAGTCCTCCCTCTGCAGCCAGTGTAGCAGCCTGTATTGTACAGAGCAGGCTATTATACAGTGATTAGGAGGAGTCCTCCCTCTGCAGCCAGTGTAGCAGCCTGTATTGTGCAGAGCAGGCTATTATACAGTGATTAGAAGGAGTCCTCCCTCTGCAGCCAGTGTAGCAGCCTGTATTGTACAGAGCAGGCTATTATACAGTGATTAGGAGGAGACCTCCCCCTGTAGCCAGTGTAGCAGCCTGTACTGTGCAGAGCAGGCTATTATACAGTGATTAGGAGGTCTCCTCCCTCTGCAGCCAGTGTAGCAGCCTGTATTGAGCAGAGCAGGCTATTATACAGTGATTAGGAGGAGTCCTCCCTCTGCAGCCAGTGTAGCAGCCTGTATTGTGCAGAGCAGGCTATTATACAGTGATTAGGAGGAGACCTCCCCCTGCAGCCAGTGTAGTAGCCTGTACTGTGCAGAGCAGGCTATTATACAGTGATTAGGAGGAGTCCTCCCCCTGCAGCCAGTGTAGCAGCCTGTATTGTACAGAGCAGGTTATTATACAGTGATTAAGAGGAGTCCTCCTTCTGCAGCCAGTGTAGCAGCCTGTATTGTGCAGAGCAGGCTATTATGTAGTGATTAGGAGGAGTCCTCCCTCTGTAGCCAGTGTAGCAGCCTGTATTGTGCAGAGCAGGCTATTATACAGTGATTAGGAGGAGACCTCCCCCTGCAGCCAGTGTAGCACCTGTACTGTGCAGAGCAGGCTATTATACAGTGATTAGGAGGGCTCCTCCCTCTGTAGCCAGTGTAGCAGCCTGTATTGTGCAGAGCAGGCTATTATACAGTTATTAGGAGGAGACCTCCACCTGCAGCCAGTGTAGCAGCCTGTATTCTGCAGAGCAGGCTATTACACAGTGATTAGGAAGGGCCCTCCCCCTGCAGCCAGTGTAGCAGCCTGTATTGTGCAGAGCAGGCTATTATACAGTGATTAGGAGGAGTTCTCCCTCTGCAGCCAGTGTAGCAGCCTGTATTGTGCAGAGCAGGCTATTATACAGTGATTAGGAGGAGTCCTCCCTCTGCAACCAGTGTAGCAGCCTGTATTGTGCAGAGCAGGCTATTATACAGTGATTCGGAGGAGTCCTCCCCCTGCAGCCAGTGAAGCAGCCTGTATTGTGCAGAGCAGGCTATTATACAGTGATTAGGAGGAGTCCTCCCTCTGCAGCCAGTGTAGCAGCCTGTATTGTGCAGAGCAGGCTGCTATACAGTGATTAGTAACATACATAGTAACATACATAGTTAGTAAGGCCGAAAAAAGACATTTGTCCATCCAGTTCAGCCTATATTCCATCATAATAAATACCCAGATCTACGTCCTTCTACAGAACCTAATAATTGTATGATACAATATTGTTCTGCTCCAGGAAGACATCCAGGCCTCTCTTGAACCCCTCGACTGAGTTCGCCATCACCACCTCCTCAGGCAAGCAATTCCAGATTCTCACTGCCCTAACAGTAAAGAATCCTCTTCTATGTTGGTGGAAAAACCTTCTCTCCTCCAGACGCAAAGAATGCCCCCTTGTGCCCGTCACCTTCCTTGGTATAAACAGATCCTCAGCGAGATATTTGTATTGTCCCCTTATATACTTATACATGGTTATTAGATCGCCCCTCAGTCGTCTTTTTTCTAGACTAAATAATCTTAATTTCGCTAATCTATCTGGGTATTGTAGTTCTCCCATCCCCTTTATTAATTTTGTTGCCCTCCTTTGTACTCTCTCTAGTTCCATTATATCCTTCCTGAGCACCGGTGCCCAAAACTGGACACAGTACTCCATGTGCGGTCTAACTAGGGATTTGTACAGAGGCAGTATAATGCTCTCATCATGTGTATCCAGACCTCTTTTAATGCACCCCATGATCCTGTTTGCCTTGGCAGCTGCTGCCTGGCACTGGCTGCTCCAGGTAAGTTTATCATTAACTAGGATCCCCAAGTCCTTCTCCCTGTCAGATTTACCCAGTGGTTTCCCGTTCAGTGTGTAATGGTGATATTGATTCCCTCTTCCCATGTGTATAACCTTACATTTATCATTGTTAAACCTCATCTGCCACCTTTCAGCCCAAGTTTCCAACTTATCCAGATCCATCTGTAGCAGAATACTATCTTCTCTTGTATTAACTGCTTTACATAGTTTTGTATCATCTGCAAATATCGATATTTTACTGTGTAAACCTTCTACCAGATCATTAATGAATATGTTGAAGAGAACAGGTCCCAATACTGACCCCTGCGGTACCCCACTGGTCACAGCGACCCAGTTAGAGACTATACCATTTATAACCACCCTCTGCTTTCTATCACTAAGCCAGTTACTAACCCATTTACACACATTTTCCCCCAGACCAAGCATTCTCATTTTGTGTACCAACCTCTTGTGCGGCACGGTATCAAACGCTTTGGAAAAATCGAGATATACCACGTCCAATGACTCACCGTGGTCCAGTCTATAGCTTACCTCTTCATAAAAACTGATTAGATTGGTTTGACAGGAGCGATTTCTCATAAACCCATGCTGATATGGAGTTAAACAGTTATTCTCATTGAGATTAGGAGGAGTCCTCCCCCTGCAGCCAGTGTAGCAGCCTGTATTGTGCAGAGCAGGCTGTTATACAGTGATCAGGAGGAGTCCTCCCTCTGCAGCCAGTGTAGCAGCTTGTATTGTGCAGAGCAGGCTATTATACAGTGATTCGGAGGAGTCCTCCCCCTGCAGCCAGTGAAGCAGCCTGTATTGTGCAGAGCAGGCTATTATACAGTGATTAGGAGGAGTCCTCCCTCTGCAGCCAGTGTAGCAGCCTGTATTGTGCAGAGCAGGCTGCTATACAGTGATTAGGAGGAGTCCTCCCCCTGCAGCCAGTGTAGCAGCCTGTATTGTGCAAACTAGGCTATTATACAGTGATTAGGAGGAGTCCTCCCCCTGCAGTCAGTGTAGCAGCCTGTATTGTGCAGAGCAGGCTATTATACAGTGATTAGGAGGCGTCCTCCCTCTGCAGTCAGTGTAGCAGCCTGTATTGTGCAGAGCAGGCTATTATACAGTGATTAGGAGGAGTCCTCCCCCTGCAGCCAGTGTAGCAGCCTGTATTGTGCAGAGCAGGCTATTATACAGTGATTAGGAGGAGTCCTCCCTCTGCAGCCAGTGTAGCAGCCTGTATTGTACAGAGCAGTTTATTATACAGTGATTAGGAGGAGTCCTCCCTCTGCAGCCAGTGTAGCAGCCTGTATTATGCAGAGCAGTCTATTATACAGTGATTAGGAGGAGTCCTCCCCCTGCAGCCAGTGTAGCAGCCTGTATTGTGCAGAGCAGGCTATTATACAGTGATTAGGAGGAGTCCTCCCCCTGCAGCCAGTGTAGCAGCCTGTATTGTGCAGAGCAGACTATTATACAGTGATTAGGAGGAGTCCTTCCCCTGCAGCCAGTGTAGCAGCCTGGATTGTGCAGAGCAGGCTATTATACAGTGATTAGGAGGAGTCCTCCCTCTGCAGCCAGTGTAGCAGCCTGTATTGTGCAGAGCAGGCTATTATACAGTGATTAGGAGGAGTCCTTCCCCTGCAGCCAGTGTAGCAGCCTGGATTGTGCAGAGCAGGCTATTATACAGTGATTAGGAGGAGTCCTCCCTCTGCAGCCAGTGTAGCAGCCTGTATTGTGCAGAGCAGGCTATTATACTGTGATTAGGAGGAGTCCTCCCTCTGCAGCCAGTGTAGCAGCCTGTATTGTGCAGAGCAGGCTATTATACAGTGATTAGGAGGAGTCCTCCCTCTGCAGCCAGTGTAGCAGCCTGTATTGTGCAGAGCAGGCTATTATACAGTGATTAGGAGGTGTCCTCATCCTGCAGCCAGTGTAGCAGCCTGTATTGTGCAGAGCAGGCTATTATACAGTGATTAGGAGGAGTCCTCCCCCTGCAGCCAGTGTAGCAGCCTGTATTGTGCAGAGCAGGCTATTATACAGTGATTAGGAGGAGTCCTCCCTCTGCAGCCAGTGTAGCAGCCTGTATTGTGCAGAGCAGGCTATTATACAGTGATTAGGAGGAGTCCTCCCCTTGCAGCCAGTGTAGCAGCCTGTATTGTGCAGAGCAGGCTATTATACAGTGATTAGGAGGAGTCCTCCTCCTGCAGCCAGTGTAGCAGCCTGTATTGTGCAGAGCAGGTTATTATACAGTGATTAGGAGGAGTCCTTCCCTCTGCAGCCAGTGTAGCAGCCTGTATTGTGCAGAGCAGGCTATTATACAGTGATTAGCAGGAGTCCTCCCTCTGCAGCCAGTGTAGCAGCCTGTATTGTGCAGAGCAGGCTATTATACAGTGATTAGGAGGAGTCCTCCCTCTGCAGCCAGTATAGCAGCCTGTATTGTGGAGAGCAGGCTATTATACAGTGATTAGGAGGAGTCCTCCCTCTGCAGCCAGTGTAGCAGCCTGTATTGTGCAGAGCAGGTTATTATACAGTGATTAGGAGGAGTCCTTCCCTCTGCAGCCAGTGTAGCAGCCTGTATTGTGCAGAGCAGGCTATTATACAGTGATTAGCAGGAGTCCTCCCTCTGCAGCCAGTGTAGCAGCCTGTATTGTGCAGAGCAGGCTATTATACAGTGATTAGGAGGAGTCCTCCCTCTGCAGCCAGTGTAGCAGCCTGTATTGTACAAAGCAGGCTATTATACAGTGATTAGGAGGAGTCCTCCCCCTGCAGCCAGTGTAGCAGCCTGTATTGTGCAGAGCAGGCTATTATACAGTGATAAGGAGGAGTCCTCCCCCTGCAGCCAGTGTAGCAGCCTGTATTGTGCAGAGCAGGCTATTATGCAGTGATTAGGAGGAGTCCTCCCCCTGCAGCCAGTATAGCAGCCTGTATTGTGGAGAGCAGGCTATTATACAGTGATTAGGAGGAGTCCTCCCTCTGCAGCCAGTGTAGCAGCCTGTATTGTGCAGAGCAGGTTATTATACAGTGATTGGGAGGAGTCCTCCCCCTCCAGCCAGTGTAGCAGCCTGTATTATGCAGAGCAGGTTATTATACAGTGATTAGGAGGAGTCCTCCCCCTCCAGCCAGTGTAGCAGCCTGTATTGTGCAGAACAGGCTATTATACAGTGATTAGGAGGAGTCCTCCCCCTGCAGCCAGTGTAGCAGCCTGTATTGTGCAGAGCAGGTTATTATTCAGTGATTAGGAGGAGTCCTTCCTACTGCAGCCAGTGTAGCAGCCTGTATTGTGCAGAGCAGGTTATTATTCAGTGATTAGGAGGAGTCCTCCCTCTGTAGCCAGTGTAGCAGCCTGTATTGTGCAGAGCAGGTTATTATTCAGTGATTAGGAGGAGTCCTCCCTCTGTAGCGGGTGTAGCAGCCTGTATTGTGCAGAGCAGGCTATTATACAGTGAATAGGAGGAGTCCTCCCTCTGCAGCCAGTGTAGCAGCCTGTATTGTGCAGAGCAGGCTATTATACAGTGATTAGGAGGAGTCCTCCCTCTGCAGTCAGTGTAGCAGCCTGTATTGTGCAGAGCAGGCTATTATACAGTGATTAGGAGGAGTCCTCCCTCTGCAGCCAGTGTAGCATCCTGTATTGTACAGAGCAGGCTATTATACAGTGATTAGGAGGAGTCCTCCCTCTGCAGCCAGTGTAGCAGCCTGTATTGTACAGAGCAGGCTATTATACAGTGATTAGGAGGAGACCTCCCCCTGCAGCCAGTGTAGCAGCCTGTACTGTGCAGAGCAGGCTATTATACAGTGATTAGGAGGAGACCTCCACCTGCAGCCAGTGTAGCAGCCTGTATTCTGCAGAGCAGGCTATTACACAGTGATTAGGAAGGGCCCTCCCCCTGCAGCCAGTGTAGCAGCCTGTATTGTGCAGAGCAGTCTATTATACAGTGATTAGGAGGAGTCCTCCCTCTGCAGCCAGTGTAGCAGCCTGTATTGTGCAGAGCAGGCTATTATACAGTGATTAGGAGGAGTCCTCCCTCTGTAGCCAGTGTAGCAGCCTGTATTGTGCAGAGCAGGCTATTATACACTGATCAGGAGGAGTCCTCCCCCTGCAGCAAGTGTAGCAGCCTGTATTGTGCAGAGCAGGCTATTATACAGTGATTAGGAGGAGTCCTCCCCCTGCAGCCAGTGTAGCAGCCTGTATTGTGCAGAGCAGGCTATTATACAGTGATTAGGAGGAGTCCTCCCCCTGCAGCCAGTGTAGCAGCCTGTATTGTGCAGAGCAGGCTATTATACAGTGATTAGGAGGAGTCCTCCCCCTTCAGCCAGTGTAGCAGCCTGTATTGTGCAGAGCAGGCTATTATACAGTGATTAGGAGGAGTCCTCCCTCTGCAGCCAGTGTAGCAGCCTGTATTGTGCAGAGCAGGCTATTATACAGTGATTAGGAGGAGTCCTCCCCCTGCAGCCAGTGTAGCAGCCTGTATTGTGCAGAGCAGGCTATTATACAATGATTAGGAGGAGTCCTCCCTCTGCAGCCAGTGTAGCAGCCTGTATTGTACAGAGCAGGTTATTATACAGTGATTAAGAGGAGTCCTCCTTCTGCAGCCAGTGTAGCAGCCTGTATTGTGCAGAGCAGGCTATTATGTAGTGATTAGGAGGAGTCCTCCCTCTGTAGCCAGTGTAGCATCCTGTATTGTACAGAGCAGGCTATTATACAGTGATTAGGAGGAGACCTCCCCCTGCAGCCAGTGTAGCAGCCTGTATTGTGCAGAGCAGGCTATTATACAGTGATTAGGAGGAGACCTCCCCCTGCAGCCAGTGTAGCACCTGTACTGTGCAGAGCAGGCTATTATACAGTGATTAGGAGGGCTCCTCCCTCTGCAGCAATTGTAGCAGCCTGTATTGTGCAGAGCAGGCTATTATACAGTTATTAGGAGGAGACCTCCACCTGCAGCCAGTGTAGCAGCCTGTATTCTGCAGAGCAGGCTATTACACAGTGATTAGGAAGGGCCCTCCCCCTGCAGCCAGTGTAGCAGCCTGTATTGTGCAGAGCAGGCTATTATACAGTGATTAGGAGGAGTTCTCCCTCTGCAGCCAGTGTAGCAGCCTGTATTGTGCAGAGCAGGCTATTATACAGTTATTAGGAGGAGACCTCCACCTGCAGCCAGTGTAGCAGCCTGTATTCTGCAGAGCAGGCTATTACACAGTGATTAGGAAGGGCCCTCCCCCTGCAGCCAGTGTAGCAGCCTGTATTGTGCAGAGCAGGCTATTATACAGTGATTAGGAGGAGACCTCCCCCTGCAGCCAGTGTAGTAGCCTGTACTGTGCAGAGCAGGCTATTATACAGTGATTAGGAGGGCTCCTCCCTCTGCAGCCAGTGTAGCAGCCTGTATTGTGCAGAGCAGGCTATTATACAGTTATTAGGAGGAGACCTCCACCTGCAGCCAGTGTAGCAGCCTGTATTCTGCAGAGCAGGCTATTACACAGTGATTAGGAAGGGCCCTCCCCCTGCAGCCAGTGTAGCAGCCTGTATTGTGCAGAGCAGTCTATTATACAGTGATTAGGAGGAGTCCTCCCTCTGCAGCCAGTGTAGCAGCCTGTATTGTGCAGAGCAGGCTATTATACAGTGATTAGGAGGAGTCCTCCCTCTGTAGCCAGTGTAGCAGCCTGTATTGTGCAGAGCAGGCTATTATACAGTGATTAGGAGGAGACCTCCCCCTGCAGCCAGTGTAGCAGCCTGTATTGTGCAGAGCAGGCTATTATACACTGATCAGGAGGAGTCCTCCCCCTGCAGCAAGTGTAGCAGCCTGTATTGTGCAGAGCAGGCTATTATACAGTGATTAGGAGGAGTCCTCCCCCTGCAGCCAGTGTAGCAGCCTGTATTGTGCAGAGCAGGCTATTATACAGTGATTAGGAGGAGTCCTCCCCCTGCAGCCAGTGTAGCAGCCTGTATTGTGCAGAGCAGGCTATTATACAGTGATTAGGAGGAGTCCTCCCCCTTCAGCCAGTGTAGCAGCCTGTATTGTGCAGAGCAGGCTATTATACAGTGATTAGGAGGAGTCCTCCCCCTGCAGCCAGTGTAGCAGCCTGTATTGTGCAGAGCATGCTATTATACAGTGATTAGGAGGAGTCCTCCCCCTTCAGCCAGTGTAGCAGCCTGTATTGTGCAGAGCAGGCTATTATACAGTGATTTGGAGGAGTCCTCCCTCTGCAGCCAGTGTAGCAGCCTGTATTGTGCAGAGCAGGCTATTATACAGTGATTAGGAGGAGTCCTCCCCCTGCAGCCAGTGTAGCAGCCTGTATTGTGCAGAGCAGGCTATTATACAATGATTAGGAGGAGTCCTCCCTCTGCAGCCAGTGTATCAGCCTGTATTGTGCAGAGCAGGCTATTATGTAGTGATTAGGAGGAGTCCTCCCTCTGTAGCCAGTGTAGCATCCTGTATTGTGCAGAGCAGGCTATTATACAGTGATTAGGAGGAGACCTCCCCCTGCAGCCAGTGTAGCAGCCTGTATTGTGCAGAGCAGGCTATTATACAGTGATTAGGAGGAGACCTCCCCCTGCAGCCAGTGTAGCACCTGTACTGTGCAGAGCAGGCTATTATACAGTGATTAGGAGGGCTCCTCCCTCTGCAGCAATTGTAGCAGCCTGTATTGTGCAGAGCAGGCTATTATACAGTTATTAGGAGGAGACCTCCACCTGCAGCCAGTGTAGCAGCCTGTATTCTGCAGAGCAGGCTATTACACAGTGATTAGGAAGGGCCCTCCCCCTGCAGCCAGTGTAGCACCTGTACTGTGCAGAGCAGGCTATTATACAGTGATTAGGAGGGCTCCTCCCTCTGCAGCAATTGTAGCAGCCTGTATTGTGCAGAGCAGGCTATTATACAGTGATTAGGAGGAGTTCTCCCTCTGCAGCCAGTGTAGCAGCCTGTATTGTGCAGAGCAGGCTATTATACAGTGATTAGGAGGAGTCCTCCCTCTGCAGCCAGTGTAGCAGCCTGTATTGTGCAGAGCAGGCTATTATACAGTGATTAGGAGGAGTTCTCCCCCTGCAGCCAGTGTAGCAGCCTGTATTGTGCAGAGCAGGCTATTATACAGTAATTAGGAGGAGTCCTCTCTCTGCAGCCTGTGTAGCAGCCTGTATTGTGCAGAGCAGGCTATTATACAGTGATTAGGAGGAGACCTCCCCCTGCAGCCAGTGTAGCAGCCTGTATTGTGCAGAGCAGACTATTATACAGTGATTAGGAGGAGTCCTCCCTCTGCAACCAGTGTAGCAGCCTGTATTGTGCAGAGCAGGCTATTATACAGTGATTCGGAGGAGTCCTCCCCCTGCAGCCAGTGAAGCAGCCTGTATTGTGCAGAGCAGGCTATTATAAAGTGATTAGGAGGAGTCCTCCCTCTGCAGCCAGTGTAGCAGCCTGTATTGTGCAGAGCAGGCTGCTATACAGTGATTAGGAGGAGTCCTCCCCCTGCAGCCAGTGTAGCAGCCTGTATTGTGCAGAGCAGGCTGTTATACAGTGATCAGGAGGAGTCCTCCCTCTGCAGCCAGTGTAGCAGCTTGTATTGTGCAGAGCAGGCTATTATACAGTGATTAGGATGAGTCCTCCCTTTGCAGCCAGTGTAGCAGCCTGTATTGTGCAGAACAGGCTATTATACAGTGATTAGGAGGAGTCCTCCCTCTGCAGCCAGCGTAGCAGCCTGTATTGTGCAGAGCAGGCTATTATACAGTGATTAGGAGGGGTCCTCCCCCTGCAGCCAGTGTAGCAGCCTGTATTGTGCAGACTAGGCTATTATACAGTGATTAGGAGGAGTCCTCCCCCTGCAGTCAGTGTAGCAGCCTGTATTGTGCAGAGCAGGCTATTATACAGTGATTAGGAGGCGTCCTCCCTCTGCAGTCAGTGTAGCAGCCTGTATTGTGCAGAGCAGGCTATTATACAGTGATTAGGAGGAGTCCTCCCCCTGCAGCCAGTGTAGCAGCCTGTATTGTGCAGAGCAGGCTATTATACAGTGATTAGGAGGAGTCCTCCCTCTGCAGCCAGTGTAGCAGCCTGTATTGTACAGAGCAGTCTATTATACAGTGATTAGGAGGAGTCCTCCCTCTGCAGCCAGTGTAGCAGCCTGTATTATGCAGAGCAGTCTATTATACAGTGATTAGGAGGAGTCCTCCCCCTGCAGCCAGTGTAGCAGCCTGTATTGTGCAGAGCAGGCTATTATACAGTGATTAGGAGGAGTCCTCCCCCTGCAGCCAGTGTAGCAGCCTGTATTGTGCAGAGCAGACTATTATACAGTGATTAGGAGGAGTCCTTCCCCTGCAGCCAGTGTAGCAGCCTGTATTGTGCAGAGCAGGCTATTATACAGTGATTAGGAGGAGTCCTCCCCCTGCAGCCAGTGTAGCAGCCTGTATTGTGCAGAGTAGGCTATTATACAGTGATTAGGAGGAGTCCTCCCTCTGCAGTCAGTGTAGCAGCCTATATTGTGCAGAGCAGGCTATTATACAGTGATTAGGAGGAGTCCTCCCCCTGCAGCCAGTGTAGCAGCCTGTATTGTGCAGAACAGGCTATTATACAGTGATTAGGAGGAGTCCTCCCCCTGCAGCCAGTGTAGCAGCCTGTATTGTGCAGAGTAGGCTATTATACAGTGATTAGGAGGAGTCCTCCCCCTGCAGCCAGTGTAGCAGCCTGTATTGTGCAGAGCAGGCTATTATACAGTGATTAGGAGGAGTCCTCCCCCTGCAGCCAGTGTAGCAGCCTGTATTGTGCAGAGCAGGCTATTATACAGTGATTAGGAGCAGTCCTCCCTCGGCAGCCAGTGTAGCAGCCTGTATTGTGCAGAGCAGTCTATTATACAGTGATTAGGAGGAGTCCTCCCTCTGCAGCCAGTGTAGCAGCCTGTATTGTGCAGAGCAGACTATTATACAGTGATTAGGAGGAGTCCTCCCTCTGCAGCCAGTGTAGCAGCCTGTATTGTGCAGAGCAGGTTATTATACAGTGATTAGGAGGAGTCCTCCCCCTGCAGCCAGTGTAGCAGCCTGTATTGTGCAGAGCAGGCTATTATACAGTGATTAGGAGGAGACCTCCCCCTGCAGCCAGTGTAGCAGCCTGTATTGTGCAGAGCAGGCTATTATACAGTGATTAGGAGGAGACCTCCCTCTGCAGCAATTGTAGCAGCCTGTATTGTGCAGAGCAGGCTATTATACAGTTATTAGGAGGAGACCTCCACCTGCAGCCAGTGTAGCAGCCTGTATTCTGCAGAGCAGGCTATTACACAGTGATTAGGAAGGGCCCTCCCCCTGCAGCCAGTGTAGCAGCCTGTATTGTGCAGAGCAGGCTATTATACAGTGATTAGGAGGAGTTCTCCCTCTGCAGCCAGTGTAGCAGCCTGTATTGTGCAGAGCAGGCTATTATACAGTGATTAGGAGAAGTCCTCCCTCTGCAGCCAGTGTAGCAGCCTGTATTGTGCAGAGCAGGCTATTATACAGTGATTAGGAGGAGTTCTCCCCCTGCAGCCAGTGTAGCAGCCTGTATTGTGCAGAGCAGGCTATTATACAGTAATTAGGAGGAGTCCTCTCTCTGCAGCCTGTGTAGCAGCCTGTATTGTGCAGAGCAGGCTATTATACAGTGATTAGGAGGAGACCTCCCCCTGCAGCCAGTGTAGCAGCCTGTATTGTGCAGAGCAGGCTATTATACAGTGATTAGCAGGAGTCCTCCCTCTGCAGCCAGTGTAGCAGCCTGTATTGTGCAGAGCAGGCTATTATACAGTGATTAGGAGGAGTCCTCCCTCTGCAGCCAGTGTAGCAGCCTGTATTGTACAAAGCAGGCTATTATACAGTGATTAGGAGGAGTCCTCCCCCTGCAGCCAGTGTAGCAGCCTGTATTGTGCAGAGCAGGCTATTATACAGTGATAAGGAGGAGTCCTCCCCCTGCAGCCAGTGTAGCAGCCTGTATTGTGCAGAGCAGGCTATTATGCAGTGATTAGGAGGAGTCCTCCCCCTGCAGCCAGTATAGCAGCCTGTATTGTGGAGAGCAGGCTATTATACAGTGATTAGGAGGAGTCCTCCCTCTGCAGCCAGTGTAGCAGCCTGTATTGTGCAGAGCAGGTTATTATACAGTGATTAGGAGGAGTCCTCCCCCTCCAGCCAGTGTAGCAGCCTGTATTGTGCAGAGCAGGTTATTATACAGTGATTAGGAGGAGTCCTCCCCCTCCAGCCAGTGTAGCAGCCTGTATTGTGCAGAACAGGCTATTATACAGTGATTAGGAGGAGTCCTCCCCCTGCAGCCAGTGTAGCAGCCTGTATTGTGCAGAGCAGGTTATTATTCAGTGATTAGGAGGAGTCCTTCCTACTGCAGCCAGTGTAGCAGCCTGTATTGTGCAGAGCAGGTTATTATTCAGTGATTAGGAGGAGTCCTCCCTCTGTAGCCAGTGTAGCAGCCTGTATTGTGCAGAGCAGGCTATTATACAGTGATTAGGAGGAGTCCTCCCCCTGCAGCCAGTGTAGCAGCCTGTATTGTGCAGAGCAGGCTATTATACAGTGATTAGGAGGAGTCCTCCCCATGCAGCCAGTGTAGCAGCCTGTATTGTGCAGAGCAGGCTATTATACAGTGATTAGGAGGAGTCCTCCCCCTGCAGTCAGTGTAGCAGCCTGTATTGTGCAGAGCAGGCTATTATACAGTGATAAGGAGGAGTCCTCCCCCTGCAGCCAGTGTAGCAGCCTGTATTGTGCAGAGCAGGCTATTATACAGTGATTAGGAGGATTCCTTCCTCTGCAGCCAGTGTAGCAGCCTGTATTGTGCAGAGCAGGCTATTATACAGTGATTAGGAGGAGTCCTCCCTCTGCAGTCAGTGTAGCAGCCTGTATTGTGCAGAGCAGGCTATTATACAGTGATTAGTAGGAGTCCTCCCTCTGCAGCCAGTGTAGCAGCCTGTATTGTGCAGAGCAGGCTATTATACAGTGATTAGGAGGAGTCCTCCCCCTGCAGTCAGTGTAGCAGCCTGTATTCTGCAGAGCAGGCTATTATGTAGTGATTAGGAGGAGTCCTCCCTCTGTAGCCAGTGTAGCAGCCTGTATTGTGCAGAGCAGGCTATTATACAGTGATTAGGAGGATTCCTTCCTCTGCAGCCAGTGTAGCAGCCTGTATTGTGCAGAGCAGGCTATTATACAGTGATTAGGAGGAGTCCTCCCTCTGCAGTCAGTGTAGCAGCCTGTATTGTGCAGAGCAGGCTATTATACAGTGATTAGGAGGAGTCCTCCCCCTGCAGCCAGTGTAGCAGCCTGTATTGTGCAGAGCAGGCTATTATACAGTGATTAGGAGGAGTCCTCCCTCTGTAGCCAGTGTAGCAGCCTGTATTGTGCAGAGCAGGCTATTATACAGTGATTAGGAGGAGTCCTCCCCCTGCAGTCAGTGTAGCAGCCTGTATTGTGCAGAGCAGGCTATTATACAGTGATTAGGAGGAGTCCTCCCTCTGCAGCCAGTGTAGCAGCCTGTATTGTGCAGAGCAGGCTATTATACAGTGAATAGGAGGAGTCCTCCCTCTGCAGCCAGTGTAGCAGCCTGTATTGTGCAGAGCAGGTGTCACGATATGGTATGAAATATCATAAGTAGTTCTCTTGCTAGCCTGAGTGGGCTAAGCCCCCCTTCTTGGAGCACAGTTTGAGCTGCAAATTCCTGGCTTTCCTTCTCTGAGAGTATGGGGGAAGAGAGTTTTTTTTGCCGAACGGAATTTACGACTAGCATTTCCTGTGTAAGCTCTTGTTCAGCTATAAGGGAAGTAGAAACTTCAAGAATCCATGAAAGATTCTTTGTTTAGTTTTTGTTAGATATTAGGCAAACGATTTAAGCTAGGAACATGAAAATATATATTCGTATTCCCACTCGGAGTAGGTACCCATCCCTTTAAACTCGGGCTTCTAACTCCATCTGGTAAAGAAGTAGGGATTTCTCTGTAAATATGTATCCCAGTGTCACGATATGGTATGAAATATCATAAGTAGTTCTTTTGCTAGCCTGAGTGGGCTAAGCCCCCCCTTCTTGGAGTAACAGTTGTAGCTGCAAATTCCTGGCTTTCCTTCTCAGAGAGTGTGGGGGTAGAAGTTTTATGGCCGAACGGAATTTACGACTGGCATTTCCTGTGTAAGCTCTTGTCCAGCTAGAACAGGAAAAATGGCTCCAAAAATCCATGAAAGATTCTTTGTTTAGTTTTTGTTAGATATTAGGCAAACGATTTAAGCTAGAAATACGAAAATATATATTCGTAGTCCCACTCGGTGTAGCTACACATCTCATGACACTCGGGTTTCTAACTCCATCTGGTAAAGAAGTAGGGTTTTCTCTGTAAATATGTATCCCAGATAGGACATATTTGATCTCATTAGAATGCTCACGTTAATCTGAGATGAATGATGAGCTTTTTAGGACGCTGACATGTTTTGTAGTGAAGTTATAGAAATCAGAGAGAATAGTTTAAAGTTTAGGCAGAATGTAGAGAGAGGAGGGTCTGGATAAGCCAGCCTTTCTGTGATGTCACAGCCTTAATGTTTTAAGTGTCTGGCAGGCTCTGAGGAGGCACTTTTTGCTGATTTCTCCTTCTGGACTGCTTTGTCCTATTGTCCTGGAAGAGCTGGTACATCCCATGGACTGGGATGTATGGAAACTGCACTAGCCTGGATGCCTGCAATGCTTTTAATATGTGAGTGTTATCTTTTCTCATTTATTCCCTTTATGTTATAATTACCCTTGTACATATTTGCAATTGTCTCATGTATAACATCTTTATAAACTATTTTTAATAACGCACTGCCTAGTTATTTTGAATGGGATATACTATTATATATTAGTTCGTTCTCCCGCTCTAAACCGTACCCTAAGTCTCTTGAAGGGAAAATACGCTACTGTTACTGTTGTGTTGGGTTAGCTTCGGACCCGTTTAATCGAAACTGGTGGCAGCGAAAGTGTGCTGACGGTTGGATTATGCTGAAGCAACTGCGGGTTTGATAATTATTGTTCCTGCCTGTGTGGGAGTAGTTATCGCGTCGCTGCAGCGTGCCCAATAGCCAGTACATAGCAGGCAGCCTTTCTGGCGACTAATTACCCAGGGTGCAGTACCTAATCTGACCTGAGAGTAAGGGGGCGCCAGAGAGCTGCAAGTGTTAAGTGGAACTGTAAGCGGGATACACATAAATCCCTGCAGTTCGTGGTATATAGAAAAGCAGTGGGATACCTAGAATAAGCCCCTGCTGTAAACTAAGAGGTCAATAGCCTTGTGTGTGGTTTTTCATCACATTGTTAGCAGTGGAGGGATAACTAAGATAAGCCCCCCTGCACATGTGATAGCCGTCTGTTGGCCTAAAGTCACCCTGATCCGTGACGTAGGGGTGACGGTCACGGTGTGAATCCTGACCCAGTGGTGACAGCGGTCAGGGGAATCGTGACAATTGGTGGCAAGGCGGTGGGATATCTTAAAGCATTAGTGATTTGGTTTGAGTAATCATTCCTCTCACTAAAAACTTGCAGAAAGTTCTTGCGAGGACTCTGCGCAAATAAGTTTGGAGAACGAACTCAGTGCTTTTTAGTTGTGAGACAATTGTGTACGGGTAATTATCCCCTCCCTTTCTCTTCGTTTTTCTATCCTATCTTTTATTTGGCAACCATGGTTGTGCTGGGAGAAACCTTTTATGAGCAGCAGACCAGAGACACCCTTGTTGCCTTATGCAAGACACAGCACATTGACTTTGCAAGCAAAAACAAAGCCCAACTGGTCGCAGATCTGGTGCAATGGGAAGCCGCTCGAGACCAATCTCAGAGCTCAGAGGCTGCAGAAGCCAGCACCAGCGAACATGGTGCTGCAGCAGAGGTCCAACCACTGAATGCTGGCCCTGTTAGTAATCCGGGCGAATTGGACCCCCACCTGCAGGCGGCCTTGAAAGAATTTTCCATTGACGACCATGAGGGACGTCGGCAGCTGATTCAGCAATACCGGCAGGAGGCCCGAGCTGAGAGAGAGGCCCAAGCTGAGCGGGAGTACCAGCTGCAGTTAGCCCGACTGCAAATGCAGGGGTTGTCCCAGACCAACCGTGAGCCTAGCAGCGCTCAGACACCGAAGCCCCGGCCTGATCACTTTCCTGTTATGGAGAAGGACGGAGACTTGGACACTTTTCTGCGGGCCTTTGAGAAAGCCTGCAGACAGTACCGGCTGCCTACAGATGAATGGGCCCGATACCTGACACCAGGGCTGAAAGGTAAAGCTCTGGAGGCGTTTGCTGCCCTCCCTCAAGAACAAGATGGAGACTATGAGGCCATCAAGCAGGCTCTGATAGCCAAGTACCAGCTTACACCCGAGGTGTACCGTAGAAAGTTCCGGACCCTCCAACGTGGCCCACACGACAGTTACAGTGATGTGGTGCATGGACTGGGGACCCACTTTGACCAGTGGACCCAAGGACTGTCAGTGACCACCTTTGCACAGCTGCGAGACCTGATGATCAAAGACCAGTTTTTTCATCTTTGCCCAGCTGAGGTGCGACAGTTCGTGATGGACAGAGAACCCAAAGACGTGACGAAAGCAGCGCAGATTGCCGATGCCTATGAGGCCAACCGTAGATCGGAAGCGCGGAAGCCAGTCACCACCAGCTGGAGAGGGGGTAAGCCTGCAACCAACGCCAGTACCCCTGCCAGCCAACACACCAGAGGTCCTGTCCCTGTGGCCAACAACACCAGACCTACCACCGAACCTCGCCAGTGTTACTACTGCAAGCGGCCTGGGCATATCAGTACCTTCTGTCCAGACAGGCCGAAGAACCCCCCAGCCAAGGCCCCAGGGCCTAATGCAGCAGTTCTTTTTGTGGGTGGTGTGGTTGGGAGGGTGTGTGACAACGTACAGCACGTCACGGTGGGAGGCCATGTTGCTACAGGCCTCAAGGACACCGGGGCTGAACGAACCCTCATCCGACCCGAACTGGCGGCCCCTGAAGAAATCATTCCGGGGAAAACCCTAACTGTCACTGGGATTGGGGGCATCAGCTGTCCCTTACCAATGGCCCGGGTTTTTATTGATTGGGGTGCTGGGAGCGGGGTGAAGGAAGTGGGGCTGTCTGATAATTTGCCCACTGATGTTTTGTTGGGGACTGATTTGGGGAGGATGTATGCATACTACGTCCCTGACACCCCTCCCCAATCTACTAATGAGGGTAAAGTTAACCCTGATGATGATGATGATGGGAAATCGCATGTGTTACCTGACCATGCTTTATCTTGTGTTGATGCATCTACTAATGATTTTTTCCCTAGGATTGATGGTGAAAATGTTGTACCTGTGCCAGCTGAACCTGATAATGATTTTTCTGTGAAGGTTAATGTGTCCATAGGTACAGATGTGCCCAGCCACGTCGCTCTGCGGAGTGAGACGGCTGAGGAACCCCTAACAGGGGCAAGTGTCGGTGCTACAGGAAATGGGGAGATGCATGGGAACCGTGAGGAAGGTGATGCCATGAAAGTGACCAGTGCCACCGAGGAAGGTAACTGGCCCATAAGTAGCACTGCCCCTGGAGTGTTGGGGGTGGATGGGGAGGTAGAGCCCATAGCAGCGCCGGCTGATGGGACTGTAGAAATCCCCGGGGAGACAGCCTACGTAGCTGCTGTCACCCGCAGTCAGAGTGCCCGGAACGCAGATAACTGTCTGCCTTCCGGACCCTCCTCAGTCCCCACTGTGACTGAACCAGAGGTGGACCCAGAGCAGGTCCAAGAGGGTTCCCGTGGGGAAGGGACCCTGTCGTCGCTTTTGGCTTCCCCTAGCCAGGAGTTTCAGGCCGCTCTGCACACAGATGCAAGCCTAGAGAGTTTGAGACAACTCGCCGAGACGCCCACCTCCGTGACTGATAAGGAGAGGGTGTTCTGGGAACAAGGAAGGTTATACCGGGAGACAGTACCCGGAGAATCACAAAAGGAGTGGTTGAGGGAAAGACAGCTGGTCGTCCCGCAGCAATTCCGGGGTGAGTTGTTGCGGATTGCCCATGAGATCCCGCTAGCTGGACACTTGGGGACCAGCAAAACTAAGGCCCGGCTGTCTCAACACTTCTATTGGCCTAAGATGGGGACAGATGTGTCAAACTACTGCCGCTCCTGTGTCACCTGTCAAAGAGTGGGGAAGGCAGGGCCTGCTCTTAAGGCTCCCCTGATCCCTTTGCCAGTGATAGAAGAGCCTTTCCAGAGGATCGCGGTGGACATTGTGGGCCCGCTGGCCGTCCCCAGCAGCTCTGGAAAGCAATACATCCTTACTGTGGTAGACTATGCTACCCGGTACCCAGAGGCAGTAGCTCTGTCGTCAACTAGGGCAGATAAGGTGGCGGATGCCCTGTTGGCCATCTTTTCACGTGTAGGATTTCCCAGGGAAATGCTTACTGATCAAGGGACCCAATTTATGTCTCGCCTAATGGAGGCTCTCTGTAAGAAAATGCAGGTGAAGCACCTGGTATCGAGTGCGTACCACCCACAGACCAATGGCTTGTGTGAACGCTTCAATGGTACCCTCAAACAGATGCTACGCATGCTGGTTGAGACTCAAGGGCGCGACTGGGAGCGGTACCTCCCACACCTGCTGTTCGCTTACCGAGAGGTTCCGCAGGCCTCGACGGGGTTCTCCCCCTTCGAGCTCCTGTACGGCAGGCGAGTTCGGGGACCCCTTGGGTTGGTAAGAGAATCCTGGGAAGAGGAGCCGAACCCTTCTGAAGTGTCCATAGTGGAGTATGTCATGCACTTCCGTGACAAGATGCAGACCTTGACGCAGTTGGTGCATGACAACATGACGCAGGCTCAGGCTGATCAGAAGCACTGGTACGACCAGAACGCCCGGGAGCGGACCTACCACGTGGGTCAAAAGGTGTGGGTGCTGGTCCCCGTACCAACGGATAAGCTTCAGGCAGCCTGGGAGGGCCCGTACGTCGTCCACCAACAGCTCAACCCGGTCACTTACGTGGTCACGCTTGACCACGCTCGGGGTAGGCGAAAGGCCTTTCACGTCAACATGATGAAGGCTCATCACGAACGTGAACCTTTCGTCCTACCGGTCTGCAGCTTGCCCGAAGACGGTGAGGAAGACACCCTCCTGGACTTGCTGGCCCAAGCCAAGGCCAATGGGTCCATCGAGGATGTGGAGGTAAGCGCCTCGTTAACTGAACCCCAGCGGGTGCAGTTGCAAACCACACTGGAACCCTTCCGGGTCGTATTCTCCAACCGACCTGGGAGGACTGAGTTAGCCGTCCACGAGGTGGACACCGGGAATCACGCCCCACTACGGCGAACACCCTATCGAATCTCTGACCAGGTGCAGCAGACTATGCGCCAAGAGATCGATGAGATGTTACAGCTGGGGGTGATTCGACGGTCAAAGAGCGCGTGGGCATCGCCTGTAGTTCTCGTGCCAAAGAAGGACCGGACCACACGGTTCTGCGTGGACTACAGGGGGCTCAACGCCATCACAGCCTCGGATGCGCACCCAATGCCGCGCATCGAGGAGCTGCTTGAGAAGTTAGCTGGCGCAAAATACCTGACAATAATGGATTTGAGTAGAGGATACTGGCAGATTCCCCTGAGCCCCGAGGCGCAGGAGAAGTCCGCCTTTATCACACCCTTTGGACTGTACGAGTCCACGGTCATGCCCTTCGGCATGAAGAATGCCCCTGCCACTTTCCAGCGGATGGTCAACCGCCTGCTTCAGGGACTGGAGACGTACGCCGTGGCGTACTTGGATGACATTGCCATCTTCAGTCCCTCCTGAAAGGAACACCTGCAGCATCTCGAGGAGGTGCTCAGGCGGATTCACCAAGCAGGACTGACTATCAAGCCGGGGAAGTGTCAGATGGGCAAGAGGGAGGTTCACTACCTAGGACACCGGGTAGGCGGAGGCACCCTGAAGCCAGAGCCGGAGAAAGTGGGCGCGATCGTGAACTGGCCCACTCCCGTGACCAAGAAACAGGTGATGTCCTTCTTGGGCACTGCAGGGTACTATAGGCGCTTCGTACAGCACTATAGTAGCCTGGCAAAACCTTTGACGGACCTCACCAGGAAGAAACTACCCCACATCGTCAACTGGACAGATGGCTGTGAGGGGGCTTTCAAGGCGTTGAAAACCGCACTGTGCAACGCCCCTGTGTTGAAAGCAGTCGACAGCAGTCGACCGTTCTTGGTGCAGACCGACGCCAGCGAGTTTGGCCTTGGTGCTGTACTCAGCCAGGTTGACTCGGAGGACCAAGAGCACCCCGTGTTATACCTGAGTCGGAAACTTTTGCCGAGGGAAGTGGCCTACTCCACCATCGAGAAGGAGTGCCTGGCCATAGTCTGGGCCCTGCAGCGCTTGCAGCCCTACTTGTACGGTCACACCTTCACTGTGGTGACCGACCACAACCCTCTGCGCTGGCTAAACGCCATGTGTGGAACCAACGGCAGGTTGCTACGCTGGAGCCTTGCCCTTCAGCAGTTTGACTTCACCATTGAACATAAAACTGGCAAAGAGCATGGGAATGCAGATGGACTCTCCCGCCAGGGTGAACCTACTGAGGTGCCCATGGAGGCATACCGTGGGGTACTGCCTCCCTAGCGCACGCCAAAAGGGGGGAGGTGTCACGATATGGTATGAAATATCATAAGTAGTTCTTTTGCTAGCCTGAGTGGGCTAAGCCCCCCCTTCTTGGAGTAACAGTTGTAGCTGCAAATTCCTGGCTTTCCTTCTCAGAGAGTGTGGGGGTAGAAGTTTTATGGCCGAACGGAATTTACGACTGGCATTTCCTGTGTAAGCTCTTGTCCAGCTAGAACAGGAAAAATGGCTCCAAAAATCCATGAAAGATTCTTTGTTTAGTTTTTGTTAGATATTAGGCAAACGATTTAAGCTAGAAATATGAAAATATATATTCGTAGTCCCACTCGGTGTAGCTACACATCTCATGACACTCGGGTTTCTAACTCCATCTGGTAAAGAAGTAGGGTTTTCTCTGTAAATATGTATCCCAGATAGGACATATTTGATCTCATTAGAATGCTCACGTTAATCTGAGATGAATGATGAGCTTTTTAGGACGCTGACATGTTTTGTAGTGAAGTTATAGAAATCAGAGAGAATAGTTTAAAGTTTAGGCAGAATGTAGAGAGAGGAGGGTCTGGATAAGCCAGCCTTTCTGTGATGTCACAGCCTTAATGTTTTAAGTGTCTGGCAGGCTCTGAGGAGGCACTTTTTGCTGATTTCTCCTTCGGGACTGCTTTGTCCTATTGTCCTGGAAGAGCTGGTACATCCCATGGACTGGGATGTATGGAAACTGCACTAGCCTGGATGCCTGCAATGCTTTTAATATGTGAGTGTTATCTTTTCTCATTTATTCCCTTTATGTTATAATTACCCTTGTACATATTTGCAATTGTCTCATGTATAACATCTTTATAAACTATTTTTAATAACGCACTGCCTAGTTATTTTGAATGGGATATACTATTATATATTAGTTCGTTCTCCCGCTCTAAACCGTACCCTAAGTCTCTTGAAGGGAAAATACGCTACTGTTACTGTTGTGTTGGGTTAGCTTCGGACCCGTTTAATCGAAGCTGGTGGCAGCGAAAGTGTGCTGACGGTTGGATTATGCTGAAGCAACTGCGGGTTTGATAATTATTGTTCCTGCCTGTGTGGGAGTAGTTATCGCGTCGCTGCAGCGTGCCCAATAGCCAGTACATAGCAGGCAGCCTTTCTGGCGACTAATTACCCAGGGTGCAGTACCTAATCTGACCTGAGAGTAAGGGGGCGCCAGAGAGCTGCAAGTGTTAAGTGGAACTGTAAGCGGGATACACATAAATCCCTGCAGTTCGTGGTATATAGAAAAGCAGTGGGATACCTAGAATAAGCCCCTGCTGTAAACTAAGAGGTCAATAGCCTTGTGTGTGGTTTTTCATCACATTGTTAGCAGTGGAGGGATAACTAAGATAAGCCCCCCTGCACATGTGATAGCCGTCTGTTGGCCTAAAGTCACCCTGATCCGTGACGTAGGGGTGACGGTCACGGTGTGAATCCTGACCCAGTGGTGACAGCGGTCAGGGGAATCGTGACACCCAGATAGGACATATTTGATCTCATTAGAATGCTCACCTTAACCCAAGATGATTGATGGGTTTGTTAGAACTATGACGTGTTTTGTAGTGAAGTTATAGAAATTAGAGAGAATAGTTTAAAGTTTAGGCAGAATGTTGAGAGAGGAGGGTCTGGATAAGCCAGCCTTTCTGTGATGTCACAGCCTTAATGTTTTAAGTGTCTGGCAGGCTCTGAGGAGTCACTTGCTGCTTGATTTCTTGTCTTGTCCTGGAAGAGCCCTGCTCACGTCCAAATGAGCTGGGACGTATGGGAAAAACTGCCCTAGTCTGGTTGCCTGCAATGCGTTGAACATGTGAGTGTTACTTTTCTCATTTAAACCCTGTTTATTTCATAATTACCCTTGTACATATTTGCAATTGTCTCATTTGTAACTTCTTTATAAAATATTTTTGGTAAAGCACTGCCTAATTAATTTCAATGGAATATACTATTATATATTAGTTCGTTCATCCATGCTCTAAACTTACCCTGTCTTCTGAAGGGAAATACGCTACTGTTACTGTTGTGTTGGGTTAGCTTCGGACCCGTTTAATCGAAGCTGGTGGCAGCGATAAGTGTGCAGACTGTTGAGTGCTGCTGCAGTGACTGCGGGGTTCATAATTATTGTTCCTGCCTGAGTGGGAGTAGTTATCGCGTCGCTGCAGCGTGCCCAGTAGCCAGTATATAGCAGGCAGCCTTTCTGGCGACTAATTACCCAGGGTGCAGTACCTAATCTGACCTGGAGAGTAAGGGGGCGCCAGAGAGCTGCAAGTGTTAAGTGGAACTGTTAGCGGGATATACATAAATCCCTGCAGTTCGGGGTATATTGAAAGCAGTGGGATACCTAGAATAAGCCCCTGCTGTAAACTAAGAGGTCAATAGCCTTGTGTGTGGTTCTTCATCACATTGTTAGCAGTGGAGGGATAACTAAGATAAGCCCCCCTGCACATGTGATAGCCGTCTGTTGGCCTAAAGTCACCCTGATCCGTGACGTAGGGGTGACGGTCACGGTGTGAATCCTGACCCAGTGGTGACAGCGGTCAGGGGAATCGTGACAATTGGTGGCAAGGCGGTGGGATATCTTAGAGCATTAGTGATTTGGTTTGAGTAATCATTCCTCTCACTAAAATCTTGCAGAAAGTTCTTGCGAGGACTCTGCGCAAATATGTTTGGAGAACGAACTCAGTGCTTTTTAGTTGTGAGACAATTGCGTACTGGTAATTATCCCTTCACTTTCTCTTCGTTTTCTATCCTATCTTTTATTTGGCAACCATGGTTGTGCTGGGAGAAACCTTCTATGAGCAGCAGACCAGAGACACCCTTGTCGCCTTATGCAAGTCACAGCACATTGACTTTGCAAGCAAAAACAAAGCCCAACTGGTCGCAGATCTGGTGCAATGGGAAGCCGCTCGAGACCAATCTCAGAGCTCAGAGGCCGCAGAAGCCAGCACCAGCGAACATGAGACTGCAGCAGAGGTCCAACCACTGAATACGGGCCCTACTGGCAACCCGGGGGGCGCAGACCTCCTCCTGCAGCTGGCTCTGCAGCAATGCTCCGCAGATGACCTAGAGAGACGTCTGCAGCTGATCCAGCAATACCAGGAGCAAGCCGAGAGAGAGGCCCGAGCTGAGAGAGAGGCCCAGCGAGCCGAGCGGGAGGCTGAGAGAGCCGAGCGCCAAGCCCAGCGAGAACATGAACTGGAGATGCTCCGGCAGGGGGGGATGCCCTCCACCGCCCAGAGACGTGAGCCCAGCAGCGCTCAGATACCTAAGCCCCGGCCCGATCACTTCCCTGTTATGGAGAAGGACGGGGACTTGGACACTTTTCTGCGGGCCTTTGAGAAAGCCTGCAGACAGTACCGGCTGCCTACAGAAGAATGTGCCCGATACCTGACACCAGGGCTGAGAGGCAAAGCTCTGGAGGCGTTTGCTGCCCTCCCTCAAGAACAAGATGGAGACTATGAGGCCATCAAGCAGGCCCTGATAGCAAAGTACCAGCTTACTCCCGAGGTGTACCGTAGAAAGTTCCGGACCCTCCAACGTGGCCCACACGACAGTTACAGTGATGTGGTGCATGGACTGGGGACCCACTTTGATCAGTGGACCCAAGGACTGTCAGTGACCACCTTTGCGCAGCTGCGAGACCGGATGATCAAAGACCAGTTCTTTCATCTTTGCCCAGCTGAGGTGCGACAGTTCGTGATGGACAGAGAACCCAAAGACGTGACGAAAGCAGCGCAGATTGCCGATGCCTATGAGGCCAACCGTAGATCGGAAGTGCGGAAGCCAGTCACCACCAGCTGGAGAGGGGGTAAGCCTGCAACCAACGCCAGTACCCCTGCCAGCCAACACACCCGAGGTCCTGGCCCTGTGGCCAACAGCACCAGACCTACCACCGAACCTCGCGCGTGTTACACCTGCAAGCGGCCTGGGCATATCAGTACCTTCTGTCCAGACAGGCCGAAGAACCCCCCAGCCAAGGCCCCAGGGCCTAATGCAGCAGTTCTTTTGGTGGGTGGTGTGGTTGGGAGGGTGTGTGACAACGTACAGCACGTCACTGTGGGGGGCCATGTTGCTACAGGCCTCAAGGACACCGGGGCTGAACGAACCCTCATCCGACCCGAACTGGCGGCCCCTGAAGAAATCATTCCGGGGAAAACCCTAACTGTCACTGGGATTGGGGGCATCAGCTGTCCCTTACCGATGGCCCGGGTTTTTATTGATTGGGGTGCCGGGAGCGGGGTGAAGGAAGTGGGGCTGTCTGATAATCTGCCCACTGATGTTTTTTTGGGGACTGATTTGGGGAGGATGGTTGCATACTACGTCCCTGACACCCCTCCCCAATCTACTAATAAGGGTAAAGTTAACCCTGATGATGATGATGATGGGAAATCGCATGTGTTACCTGACCATGCTTTATCTTGTAATGATGCATCTAATAACCATTTTTTCCCTAGGATTGATGGTGAAAATGTTGTACCTGTGCCAGCTGAACCTGATAATGATTTTTCTGTGAAGGTTAATGTGTCCATAGGTACAGGCGTGCCCAGCCACGTCGCTCTGCGGAGTGAGACGGCTGAGGAACCCCTAACAGGGGCAAGTGTCGGTGCTACAGGAAATGGGGAGATGCATGGGAACCGTGAGGAAGGTGACGCCATGAAAGTGACCAGTGCCACCGAGGAAGGTAACTGGCCCATAAGTAGCACTGCCCCTGGAGTGTTGGGGGTGGATGGGGAGGTAGAGCCCATAGCAGCGCCGGCTGATGGGTCTGTAGAAACCCCCGGGGAGACAGCCTACGTAGCTGCTGTCACCCACAGTCAGAGTGCCCGGAACGCAGATAACTGTCAGCCTTCCGGACCCTCTTCAGTCATCACTGTGACTGAACCAGAGGTGGACCCAGAGCAGGTCCAAGAGGGTTCCCGTGGGGAAGGGACCCTGACGTCGCTTCTGGCTTCCCCTAGCCAGGAGTTTCAGGCCGCTCTGCACACAGATGCGAGCCTAGAGAGTTTGAGACAACTCGCCGGGACGCACTTCTCCGAGACTGATAAGGAGAAGGTGTTCTGGGAACGAGGAAGGTTATACCGGGAGACCGTACCCGGAGAATCACAAAAGGAGTGGTTGAGGGAAAGACAGCTGGTCGTCCCACAGCAATTCCGGGGTGAGTTGTTGCGGATTGCCCATGAGATCCCGCTAGCTGGACACTTGGGGATCAGCAAAACTAAGGCCCGGCTGTCTCAACACTTCTATTGGCCTAAGATAGGGACAGATGTGTCAAACTACTGCCGCTCCTGTATCACTTGTCAAAGAGTGGGGAAAGCGGGGCCTGCCCTTAAGGCTCCCCTGATCCCTTTGCCAGTGATAGAGGAGCCTTTCCAGAGGATCGCGGTGGACATTGTGGGCCCGCTGGCCGTCCCCAGCAGCTCTGGAAAGCAATACATCCTTACTGTGGTAGACTACGCTACCCGGTACCCAGAGGCAGTAGCTCTGTCGTCAACTAGGGCAGATAAGGTGGCAGATGCCCTGTTGGCCATCTTTTCACGTGTAGGATTTCCCAGGGAAATGCTTACTGATCAAGGGACCCAATTTATGTCTCGGCTAATGGAGGCTCTCTGTAAGAGAATGCAGGTGAAGCACCTGGTATCGAGTGCGTATCACCCACAGACCAATGGCTTGTGTGAACGCTTCAATGGTACCCTCAAACAGATGCTACGCATGCTGGTTGAGACCCAAGGGCGCGACTGGGAGCGGTACCTCCCACACCTGCTGTTCGCTTACCGAGAGGTTCCACAGGCCTCGACGGGGTTCTCCCCCTTCGAGCTCCTGTACGGCAGGCGAGTCCGGGGACCCCTTGGGTTGGTAAGAGAATCCTGGGAAGAGGAGCCGAACCCTTCTGAAGTGTCCATAGTGGAGTATGTCATGCGCTTCCGTGACAAGATGCAGACCTTGACGCAGTTGGTGCATGACAACATGACGCAGGCTCAGGCTGATCAGAAGCACTGGTACGACCAGAATGCCCGGGAGCGGACCTACCACGTGGGTCAAAAGGTGTGGGTGCTGGTCCCTGTACCAACGGATAAGCTTCAGGCCGCCTGGGAGGGCCCGTACGTCGTCCACCAACAGCTCAACCCGGTCACCTACGTGGTCACGCTTGACCACGCTCGGGGTAGGCGAAAGGCCTTTCACGTCAACATGATGAAGGCTCATCACGAACGTGAACCTTTCGTCCTACCGGTCTGCAGCTTGCCCGAAGACGTTGAGGAAGACACCCTCCTGGACATGCTGGCCCAAGCCAAGGCCAATGGGTCCATTGAGGATGTGGAGGTAAGCGCCTCGTTAACTGAACCCCAGCGGGTGGGTGCAGTTGCAAGCCACACTGGAACCTTTCCGGGTCGTGTTCTCCAACCGACCTGGGAGGACTGAGTTAGCAGTCCACGAGGTGGACACCGGGAATCATGCCCCACTACGGCGAACACCCTATCGAATCTCTGACCAGGTGCAGCAGATTATGCGCCAAGAGATTGATGAGATGTTACAGCTGGGGGTGATTCGACGGTCAAAGAGCGCGTGGGCATCACCTGTAGTTCTCGTGCCAAAGAAGGACCGGACCACACGGTTCTGCGTGGACTACAGGGGGCTCAACGCCATTACAGCCTCTGACGCGCACCCCATGCCGCGCATCGAGGAGCTGCTTGAGAAGTTAGCTGGCGCAAAATACCTGACAATAATGGATTTGAGTAGAGGATACTGGCAGATTCCCCTGAGCCCCGAGGCGCAGGAGAAGTCCGCCTTTATCCCGCCCTTCGGACTGTACGAGTCCACGGTCATGCCCTTCGGCATGAAGAATGCCCCTGCCACTTTCCAGCGGATGGTCAACCTCCTGCTTCAGGGACTGGAGACGTACGCCGTGGCGTACTTGGATGACATTGCCATCTTCAGTCCCTCCTGGAAGGAACACCTGCAGCATCTCGAGGAGGTGCTCAGGCGAATTCACCAAGCAGGACTGACTATCAAGCCGGGAAAGTGTCAGATGGGCATGAGGGAGGTTCACTACCTGGGAAACCGGGTAGGCGAAGGCACCATGGAGCCAGATCATGGCAATGGTGATGGATTGGCCCACCAGGGTGAACCTGCTGAGGTGCGCATGGAGGAGAACCATCAGGTCCTGCCTCCCTAGCGCACACCAAAAGGGGGAGGTGTCACGATATGGTATGAAATATCATAAGTAGTTCTCTTGCTAGCCTGAGTGGGCTAAGCCCCCCTTCTTGGAGCACAGTTTGAGCTGCAAATTCCTGGCTTTCCTTCTCTGAGAGTATGGGGGAAGAGAGGTTTTATTGCCGAACGGAATTTACGACTAGCATTTCCTGTGTAAGCTCTTGTTCAGCTATAAGGGAAGTAGAAACTTCAAGAATCCATGAAAGATTCTTTGTTTAGTTTTTGTTAGATATTAGGCAAACGATTTAAGCTAGGAACATGAAAATATATATTCGTATTCCCACTCGGTGTAGGTACCCATCCCTTTAAACTCGGGCTTCTAACTCCATCTGGTAAAGAAGTAGGGATTTCTCTGTAAATATGTATCCCAGATAGGACATATTTGATCTCATTAGAATGCTCACCTTAACCCGAGATGATTGATGGGTTTGTTAGAACTATGACGTGTTTTGTAGTGAAGTTATAGAAATTAGAGAGAATAGTTTAAAGTTTAGGCAGAATGTTGAGAGAGGAGGGTCTGGATAAGCCAGCCTTTCTGTGATGTCACAGCCTTAATGTTTTAAGTGTCTGGCAGGCTCTGAGGAGTCACTTGCTGCTTGATTTCTTGTCTTGTCCTGGAAGAGCCCTGCTCACGTCCAAATGAGCTGGGACGTATGGGAAAAACTGCCCTAGTCTGGTTGCCTGCAATGCGTTGAACATGTGAGTGTTACTTTTCTCATTTAAACCCTGTTTATTTCATAATTACCCTTGTACATATTTGCAATTGTCTCATTTGTAACTTCTTTATAAAATATTTTTGGTAAAGCACTGCCTAATTAATTTCAATGGAATATACTATTATATATTAGTTCGTTCATCCATGCTCTAAACTTACCCTGTCTTCTGAAGGGAAATACGCTACTGTTACTGTTGTGTTGGGTTAGCTTCGGACCCGTTTAATCGAAGCTGGTGGCAGCGATAAGTGTGCAGACTGTTGAGTGCTGCTGCAGTGACTGCGGGGTTCATAATTATTGTTCCTGCCTGAGTGGGAGTAGTTATCGCGTCGCTGCAGCGTGCCCAATAGCCAGTATATAGCAGGCAGCCTTTCTGGCGACTAATTACCCAGGGTGCAGTACCTAATCTGACCTGGAGAGTAAGGGGGCGCCAGAGAGCTGCAAGTGTTAAGTGGAACTGTTAGCGGGATATACATAAATCCCTGCAGTTCGGGGTATATTGAAAGCAGTGGGATACCTAGAATAAGCCCCTGCTGTAAACTAAGAGGTCAATAGCCTTGTGTGTGGTTCTTCATCACATTGTTAGCAGTGGAGGGATAACTAAGATAAGCCCCCCTGCACATGTGATAGCCGTCTGTTGGCCTAAAGTCACCCTGATCCGTGACGTAGGGGTGACGGTCACGGTGTGAATCCTGACCCAGTGGTGACAGCGGTCAGGGGAATCGTGACAATTGGTGGGAAGGCGGTGGGATATCTTAGAGCATTAGTGATTTGGTTTGAGTAATCATTCCTCTCACTAAAAACTTGCAGAAAGTTCTTGCGAGGACTCTGCGCAAATAAGTTTGGAGAACGAACTCAGTGCTTTTTAGTTGTGAGACAATTGCGTACTGGTAATTATCCCTTCCCTTTCTCTTCGTTTTCTATCCTATCTTTTATTTGGCAACCATGGTTGTGCTGGGAGAAACCTTCTATGAGCAGCAGACCAGAGACACCCTTGTCGCCTTATGCAAGTCACAGCACATTGACTTTGCAAGCAAAAACAAAGCCCAACTGGTCGCAGATCTGGTGCAATGGGAAGCCGCTCGAGACCAATCTCAGAGCTCAGAGGCCGCAGAAGCCAGCACCAGCGAACATGAGACTGCAGCAGAGGTCCAACCACTGAATACGGGCCCTACTGGCAACCCGGGGGGCGCAGACCTCCTCCTGCAGCTGGCTCTGCAGCAATGCTCCGCAGATGACCTAGAGAGACGTCTGCAGCTGATCCAGCAATACCAGGAGCAAGCCGAGAGAGAGGCCCGAGCTGAGAGAGAGGCCCAGCGAGCCGAGCGGGAGGCTGAGAGAGCCGAGCGCCAAGCCCAGCGAGAACATGAACTGGAGATGCTCCGGCAGGGGGGGATGCCCTCCACCGCCCAGAGACATGAGCCCAGCAGCGCTCAGATACCTAAGCCCCGGCCCGATCACTTCCCTGTTATGGAGAAGGACGGGGACTTGGACACTTTTCTGCGGGCCTTTGAGAAAGCCTGCAGACAGTACCGGCTGCCTACAGAAGAATGTGCCCGATACCTGACACCAGGGCTGAGAGGCAAAGCTCTGGAGGCGTTTGCTGCCCTCCCTCAAGAACAAGATGGAGACTATGAGGCCATCAAGCAGGCCCTGATAGCAAAGTACCAGCTTACTCCCGAGGTGTACCGTAGAAAGTTCCGGACCCTCCAACGTGGCCCACACGACAGTTACAGTGATGTGGTGCATGGACTGGGGACCCACTTTGACCAGTGGACCCAAGGACTGTCAGTGACCACCTTTGCGCAGCTGCGAGACCGGATGATCAAAGACCAGTTCTTTCATCTTTGCCCAGCTGAGGTGCGACAGTTCGTGATGGACAGAGAACCCAAAGACGTGACGAAAGCAGCGCAGATTGCCGATGCCTATGAGGCCAACCGTAGATCGGAAGTGCGGAAGCCAGTCACCACCAGCTGGAGAGGGGGTAAGCCTGCAACCAACGCCAGTACCCCTGCCAGCCAACACACCCGAGGTCCTGGCCCTGTGGCCAACAGCACCAGACCTACCACCGAACCTCGCGCGTGTTACACCTGCAAGCGGCCTGGGCATATCAGTACCTTCTGTCCAGACAGGCCGAAGAACCCCCCAGCCAAGGCCCCAGGGCCTAATGCAGCAGTTCTTTTGGTGGGTGGTGTGGTTGGGAGGGTGTGTGACAACGTACAGCCCGTCACTGTGGGGGGCCATGTTGCTACAGGCCTCAAGGACACCGGGGCTGAACGAACCCTCATCCGACCCGAACTGGCGGCCCCTGAAGAAATCATTCCGGGGAAAACCCTAACTGTCACTGGGATTGGGGGCATCAGCTGTCCCTTACCGATGGCCCGGGTTTTTATTGATTGGGGTGCCGGGAGCGGGGTGAAGGAAGTGGGGCTGTCTGATAATCTGCCCACTGATGTTTTTTTGGGGACTGATTTGGGGAGGATGGTTGCATACTACGTCCCTGACACCCCTCCCCAATCTACTAATAAGGGTAAAGTTAACCCTGATGATGATGATGATGGGAAATCGCATGTGTTACCTGACCATGCTTTATCTTGTAATGATGCATCTAATAACCATTTTTTCCCTAGGATTGATGGTGAAAATGTTGTACCTGTGCCAGCTGAACCTGATAATGATTTTTCTGTGAAGGTTAATGTGTCCATAGGTACAGGCGTGCCCAGCCACGTCGCTCTGCGGAGTGAGACGGCTGAGGAACCCCTAACAGGGGCAAGTGTCGGTGCTACAGGAAATGGGGAGATGCATGGGAACCGTGAGGAAGGTGACGCCATGAAAGTGACCAGTGCCACCGAGGAAGGTAACTGGCCCATAAGTAGCACTGCCCCTGGAGTGTTGGGGGTGGATGGGGAGGTAGAGCCCATAGCAGCGCCGGCTGATGGGTCTGTAGAAACCCCCGGGGAGACAGCCTACGTAGCTGCTGTCACCCGCAGTCAGAGTGCCCGGAACGCAGATAACTGTCAGCCTTCCGGACCCTCTTCAGTCATCACTGTGACTGAACCAGAGGTGGACCCAGAGCAGGTCCAAGAGGGTTCCCGTGGGGAAGGGACCCTGACGTCGCTTCTGGCTTCCCCTAGCCAGGAGTTTCAGGCCGCTCTGCACACAGATGCGAGCCTAGAGAGTTTGAGACAACTCGCCGGGACGCGCTTCTCCGAGACTGATAAGGAGAAGGTGTTCTGGGAACGAGGAAGGTTATACCGGGAGACCGTACCCGGAGAATCACAAAAGGAGTGGTTGAGGGAAAGACAGCTGGTCGTCCCACAGCAATTCCGGGGTGAGTTGTTGCGGATTGCCAATGAGATCCCGCTAGCTGGACACTTGGGGATCAGCAAAACTAAGGCCCGGCTGTCTCAACACTTCTATTGGCCTAAGATGGGGACAGATGTGTCAAACTACTGCCGCTCCTGTATCACTTGTCAAAGAGTGGGGAAAGCGGGGCCTGCCCTTAAGGCTCCCCTGATCCCTTTGCCAGTGATAGAGGAGCCTTTCCAGAGGATCGCGGTGGAGATTGTGGGCCCGCTGGCCGTCCCCAGCAGCTCTGGAAAGCAATACATCCTTACTGTGGTAGACTACGCTACCCGGTACCCAGAGGCAGTAGCTCTGTCGTCAACTACGGCAGATAAGGTGGCAGATGCCCTGTTGGCCATCTTTTCACGTGTAGGATTTCCCAGGGAAATGCTTACTGATCAAGGGACCCAATTTATGTCTCGCCTAATGGAGGCTCTCTGTAAGAGAATGCAGGTGAAGCACCTGGTATCGAGTGCGTATCACCCACAGACCAATGGCTTGTGTGAACGCTTCAATGGTACCCTCAAACAGATGCTACGCATGCTGGTTGAGACCCAAGGGCGTGACTGGGAGCGGTACCTCCCACACCTGCTGTTCGCTTACCGAGAGGTTCCACAGGCCTCGACGGGGTTCTCCCCCTTCGAGCTCCTGTACGGCAGGCGAGTCCGGGGACCCCTTGGGTTGGTAAGAGAATCCTGGGAAGAGGAGCCGAACCCTTCTGAAGTGTCCATAGTGGAGTATGTCATGCGCTTCCGTGACAAGATGCAGACCTTGACGCAGTTGGTGCATGACAACATGACGCAGGCTCAGGCTGATCAGAAGCACTGGTACGACCAGAACGCCCGGGAGCGGACCTACCACGTGGGTCAAAAGGTGTGGGTGCTGGTCCCTGTACCAACGGATAAGCTTCAGGCCGCCTGGGAGGGCCCGTACGTCGTCCACCAACAGCTCAACCCGGTCACCTACGTGGTCACGCTTGACCACGCTCGGGGTAGGCGAAAGGCCTTTCACGTCAACATGATGAAGGCTCATCACGAACGTGAACCTTTCGTCCTACCGGTCTGCAGCTTGCCCGAAGACGTTGAGGAAGACACCCTCCTGGACATGCTGGCCCAAGCCAAGGCCAATGGGTCCATTGAGGATGTGGAGGTAAGCGCCTCGTTAACTGAACCCCAGCGGGTGGGTGCAGTTGCAAGCCACACTGGAACCTTTCCGGGTCGTGTTCTCCAACCGACCTGGGAGGACTGAGTTAGCAGTCCACGAGGTGGACACCGGGAATCATGCCCCACTACGGCGAACACCCTATCGAATCTCTGACCAGGTGCAGCAGATTATGCGCCAAGAGATTGATGAAATGTTACAGCTGGGGGTGATTCGACGGTCAAAGAGCGCGTGGGCATCACCTGTAGTTCTCGTGCCAAAGAAGGACCGGACCACACGGTTCTGCGTGGACTACAGGGGGCTCAACGCCATTACAGCCTCTGACGCGCACCCCATGCCGCGCATCGAGGAGCTGCTTGAGAAGTTAGCTGGCGCAAAATACCTGACAATAATGGATTTGAGTAGAGGATACTGGCAGATTCCCCTGAGCCCCGAGGCGCAGGAGAAGTCCGCCTTTATCCCGCCCTTCGGACTGTACGAGTCCACGGTCATGCCCTTCGGCATGAAGAATGCCCCTGCCACTTTCCAGCGGATGGTCAACCTCCTGCTTCAGGGACTGGAGACGTACGCCGTGGCGTACTTGGATGACATTGCCATCTTCAGTCCCTCCTGGAAGGAACACCTGCAGCATCTCGAGGAGGTGCTCAGGCGAATTCACCAAGCAGGACTGACTATCAAGCCGGGAAAGTGTCAGATGGGCATGAGGGAGGTTCACTACCTGGGAAACCGGGTAGGCGAAGGCACCATGGAGCCAGATCATGGCAATGGTGATGGGTTGGCCCACCAGGGTGAACCTGCTGAGGTGCGCATGGAGGAGAACCATCAGGTCCTGCCTCCCTAGCGCACACCAAAAGGGGGAGGTGTCACGATATGGTATGAAATATCATAAGTAGTTCTCTTGCTAGCCTGAGTGGGCTAAGCCCCCCTTCTTGGAGCACAGTTTGAGCTGCAAATTCCTGGCTTTCCTTCTCTGAGAGTATGGGGGAAGAGAGGTTTTATTGCCGAACGGAATTTACGACTAGCATTTCCTGTGTAAGCTCTTGTTCAGCTATAAGGGAAGTAGAAACTTCAAGAATCCATGAAAGATTCTTTGTTTAGTTTTTGTTAGATATTAGGCAAACGATTTAAGCTAGGAACATGAAAATATATATTCGTATTCCCACTCGGTGTAGGTACCCATCCCTTTAAACTCGGGCTTCTAACTCCATCTGGTAAAGAAGTAGGGATTTCTCTGTAAATATGTATCCCAGATAGGACATATTTGATCTCATTAGAATGCTCACGTTAACCCGAGATGATTGATGGGTTTGTTAGAACTATGACGTGTTTTGTAGTGAAGTTATAGAAATTAGAGAGAATAGTTTAAAGTTTAGGCAGAATGTAGAGAGAGGAGGGTCTGGATAAGCCAGCCTTTCTGTGATGTCACAGCCTTAATGTTTTAAGTGTCTGGCAGGCTCTGAGGAGTCACTTGCTGCTTGATTTCTTGTCTTGTCCTGGAAGAGCCCTGCTCACGTCCAAATGAGCTGGGACGTAAGGGAAAAACTGCCCTAGTCTGGTTGCCTGCAATGCGTTGAACATGTGAGTGTTACTTTTCTCATTTAAACCCTGTTTATTTCATAATTACCCTTGTACATATTTGCAATTGTCTCATTTGTAACTTCTTGATAAAATATTTTTGGTAAAGCACTGCCTAATTAATTTCAATGGAATATACTATTATATATTAGTTCGTTCATCCATGCTCTAAACTTACCCTGTCTTCTGAAGGGAAATACGCTACTGTTACTGTTGTGTTGGGTTAGCTTCGGACCCGTTTAATCGAAGCTGGTGGCAGCGATAAGTGTGCAGACTGTTGAGTGCTGCTGCAGTGACTGCGGGGTTCATAATTATTGTTCCTGCCGGTGTGGGAGTAGTTATCGCGTCGCTGCAGCGTGCCCAATAGCCAGTACATAGCAGGCAGCCTTTCTGGCGACTAATTACCCAGGGTGCAGTACCTAATCTGACCTGGAGAGAAAGGGGGCGCCAGAGAGCTGCAAGTGTTAAGTGGAACTGTAAGCGGGATATACATAAATCCCTGCAGTTCGGGGTATATTGAAAGCAGTGGGATACCTAGAATAAGCCCCTGCTGTAAACTAAGAGGTCAATAGCCTTGTGTGTGGTTCTTCATCACATTGTTAGCAGTGGAGGGATAACTAAGATAAGCCCCCCTGCACATGTGATAGCCGTCTGTTGGCCTAAAGTCACCCTGATCCGTGACGTAGGGGTGACGGTCACGGTGTGAATCCTGACCCAGTGGTGACAGCGGTCAGGGGAATCGTGACAGCAGGCTATTATACAGTGATTAGGAGGAGTCCTCCCCCTGCAGCCAGTGTAGCAGCCTGTATTGTGCAGAGCAGGCTATTATACAGTGATTAGGAGGAGTCCTCCCCTTGCAGCCAGTGTAGCAGCCTGTATTGTGCAGAGCAGGCTATTATACAGTGATTAGGAGGAGTCCTCCCCTTGCAGCCAGTGTAGCAGCCTGTATTGTGCAGAGCAGGTTATCATACAGTGATTAGGAGGAGTCCTCCCCCTGCAGCCAGTGTAGCAGTCTGTATTGTGCAGAGCAGGTTATTATACAGTAATTAGGAGGAGTCCTCCCCCTGCAGCCAGTGTAGGAGCCTGTATTGTGCAGAGCAGGCTATTGTACAGTGATTAGGAGGATTCCTACCTCTGCAACCAGTGTAGCAGCCTGTATTGTGCAGAGCAGGCAATTAAACAGTGATTAGGAGGAGTCCTCCCCTTGCAGCCAGTGTAGCAGCCTGTATTGTGCAGAGCAGGCTATTATACAGTGATTAGGAGGAGTCCTCCCCCTGCAGCCAGTGTAGCAGCCTGTATTGTGCAGAGCAGGCTATTATACAGTGATTAGGAGGAGTCCTCCCCCTGCAGCCAGTGTAGCAGCCTGTATTGTGCAGAGCAGGCTATTATACAGTGATTAGGAGGAGTCCTCCCCCTGCAGCCAGTGTAGGAGCCTGTATTGTGCAGAGCAGGCAATTATACAGTGATTAGGAGGAGTCCTCCCTCTGCAGCTGACTAGGAGGAGTCCTCCCTCTGCAGGCAGTGTAGGACCCTGTATTGTGCAGAGCAGGCTATTATACAGTGATTAGGAGGAGTCCTCCCTCTGCAGCCAGTGTAGCAGCCTGTATTGTGCAGAGCAGGCTATTATACAGTGATTAGGAGGAGTCCTCCCTCTGCAGCCAGTGTAGCAGACTGTATTGTGCAGAGCAGGCTGTTATAAAGTGATTAGGAGGAGTCCTCCCTCTGCAGCCAGTGTAGCAGCCTGTATTGTGCAGAGCAGGCTGTTATACAGTGATTAGGAGGAGTCCTCCCCCTGCAGCCAGTGTAGCAGCCTGTATTGTGCAGAGCAGGCTGTTATACAGTGATTAGGAGGAGTCCTCCCTCTGCAGCCAGTGTAGCAGCCTGTATTGTGCAGAGCAGGCTGTTATACAGTGATTAGGAGGAGTCCTCCCCCTGCAGCCAGTGTAGCAGTCTGTATTGTGCAGAGCAGGCTATTATACAGTGATTAGGAGGAGTCCTCCCTCTGCAGCCAGTGTAGCAGCCTGTATTGTGCAGAGCAGGCTGTTATACAGTGATTAGGAGTGTCACGATATGGTATGAAATATCATAATTAGTTCTCTAGCCTGTGTGGGCTAAGCCCCCCTTCTTGGAGCAACAGTTTGTAGCTGCAAATTCCTGGCTTTCCTTCTCTGAGAGTATGGGGGAAGAGAGGTTTTATTGCTCTGGGGTCGTAAATTCCAGGCTCAGAGGAAAGTCCCTCACCCCTCCCACATTCTCTAGTTCAAACTGGAAAAGTGGCTCCAAGATTCAGGAAAGATTCTTTGTTTAGTTTTTGTTAGATATTAGGCAAACGATTTAAGCTAGAAATACGAAAATATATATTTTTATTCTCACTCGGTGTATCTACACAACCCGCGAAACACGAGCTTCTAACTCCATCTGGTAAAGAAGTAGGGATTTCTCTGGAAATATGTATCCCAGATAGGACATATTTGATCTCATTAGAATGCCCACGTTAATCTGAGATGAATGAGGAGTTTGGTCTGACTCTGACATGTTTTGTAGTGAAGTTATAGAAATCAGAGAGAATAGTTTAAAGTTTAGGCAGAATGTAGAGAGAGGAGGGTCTGGATAAGCCAGCCTTTCTGTGATGTCACAGCCTTGAAAGTATAACTGGCTGCACACATCCCCAGCTGTGTCTCTGCTAGATTTCTTCCTGACTTCTTGTCCTCTCCTGAAGCCAGCAGCATCCCATGGACTGGGATATATGGAAACTGCCCTAGCCTGGTTGCCTGTCATGCTTTGAACATGTAAGTGTTGCTTTTTCTCATTTATTCCCTTTATGTTATAATTACCCTTGTACATATTGGCAATTGTCTCCTTTGTAACTTCTTTATAAAATATTTTTCATAAAGCACTGCCTAATTAATTTCAATGGAATATACTATTATATATTAGTTCGTTCATCCATGCTCTAAACTTACCCAGTCTTCTGAAGTGAAATACGCTACTGTTACTGTTGTGTTGGGTTAGCTTTGGACCCGTTTAATCGAAGCTGGTGGCAGCGAGAAGTGTGCAGACTTTTGGGTTATGTTGTAGCGGCTGCGACGTTAATAATTATTGTTCCTGCCTGAGTGGGAGTAGTTATCGCGTCGCTGCAGCGTGCCCAATAGCCAGTACATAGCAGGCAGCCTTTCTGGCGACTAATTACCCAGGGTGCAGTACCTAATCTGACCTGAGAGTAAGGGGGCGCCAGAGAGCTGCAAGTGTTAAGTGGAACTGTAAGCGGGATATACATAAATCCCTGCAGTTCGTGGTATATAGAAAAGCAGTGGGATACCTAGAATAAGCCCCTGCTGTAAACTAAGAGGTCAATAGCCTTGTGTGTGGTTTTTTTCATCACATTGTTAGCAGTGGAGGGATAACTAAGATAAGCCCCCTGCACATGTGATAGCCGTCTGTTGGCCTAAAGTCACCTCAATCCGTGACGTAGGGGTGACGGTCACAGTGTGAATCCTGACCCAGTGGTGACAGCGGTCAGGGGGAATCGTGACAATTGGTGGCAAGGCGGTGGGATATTTTAGAGCATTAGTGATTTGGTTTGAGTAATCATTCCTCTCACTAAAAACTTGCAGAAAGTTCTTGCGAGGACTCTGCGCAAATAAGTTTGGAGAACGAACTCAGTGCTTTTTAGTTGTGAGACAATTGCGTACTGGTAATTATCCCCTCCCTTTCTCTTCGTTTTTCTATCCTATCTTTTATTTGGCAACCATGGTTGTGCTGGGAGAAACCTTCTATGAGCAGCAGACCAGAGACACCCTTGTCGCCTTATGCAAGTCACAGCACATTGACTTTGCAAGCAAAAACAAAGCCCAACTGGTCGCAGATCTGGTGCAATGGGAAGCCGCTCGAGACCAATCTCAGAGCTCAGAGGCCGCAGAAGCCAGCACCAGCGAACATGGTGCTGCAGCAGAGGTCCACCCACTGAATGCTGGCCCTGTTAGCAATCCGGGCGAATTGGACCCCCACCTGCAGGCGGCCTTGAAAGAATTCCCCACTGACGACCATGAGGGACGTCGGCAGCTGATTCAGCAATACCGGCAAGAGGCCCGAGCTGAGCGAGAGGCCCGAGCTGAGCGAGAGGCCCAGGCCCAGCAAGCGGAGCGGGAGTACCAGCTGCAGATGGCCCGACTGCAAATGCAGGGGTCGTCCCAGTCCAGCCGTGAGCCCAGCAGCGCTCAGATGCCTAAACCCCGGCCCGATCACTTCCCTGTTATGGAGAAGGACGGAGACTTGGACACTTTTCTGCGGGCCTTTGAGAAAGCCTGCAGACAGTACCGGCTGCCTACAGATAAATGGGCCCGATACCTGACACCAGGGCTGAGACGTAAAGCTCTGGAGGCGTTTGCTGCCCTCCCTCAAGAACAAGATGATGACTATGAGGCCATCAAAAAGGCTCTGATAGCCAAGTACCAGCTTACACCCGAGGTGTACCGTAGAAAGTTCCGGACCCTCCAACGTGGCCCACACGACAGTTACAGTGATGTGATGCATGGACTGGGGACCCACTTTGACCAGTGGACCCAAGGACTGTCAGTGACCACCTTTGCGCAGCTGCGAGACCTGATGATCAAAGACCAGTTCTTTCATCTTTGCCCAGCTGAGGTGCGACAGTTCGTGATGGACAGAGAACCCAAAGACGTGACGAAAGCAGCGCAGATTGCCGATGCCTATGAGGCCAACCGTAGATCGGAAGTGCGGAAGCCAGTCACCACCAGCTGGAGAGGGGGTAAGCCTGCAACCAACGCCAGTACCCCTGCCAGCCAACACACCCGAGGTCCTGGCCCTGTGGCCAACAGCACCAGACCTACCACCGAACCTCGCGCGTGTTACACCTGCAAGCGGCCTGGGCATATCAGTACCTTCTGTCCAGACAGGCCGAAGAACCCCCCAGCCAAGGCCCCAGGGCCTAATGCAGCAGTTCTTTTGGTGGGTGGTGTGGTTGGGAGGGTGTGTGACAACGTACAGCCCGTCACTGTGGGGGGCCATGTTGCTACAGGCCTCAAGGACACCGGGGCTGAACGAACCCTCATCCGACCCGAACTGGCGGCCCCTGAAGAAATTCCGGGGAAAACCCTAACTGTCACTGGGATTGGGGGCATCAGCTGTCCCTTACCGATGGCCCGGGTTTTTATTGATTGGGGTGCTGGGAGCGGGGTGAAGGAAGTGGGGCTGTCGGATAATTTGCCCACTGATGTTTTGTTGGGAACTGATTTGGGGAGGATGGTTGCATACTACGTCCCTGACACCCCTCCCCAATCTACTAATAAGGGTAACGTTAACCCTGATGATGATGATGATGATGGGAAATCGCATGTGTTACCTGACCATGCTTTATCTTGTAATGATGCATCTAATAACCATTTTTTCCCTAGGATTGATGGTGAAAATGTTGTACCTGTGCCAGCGGAACCTGATAATGATTTTTCTGTGAAGGTTAATGTGTCCATAGGTACAGGCGTGCCCAGCCACGTCGCTCTGCGGAGTGAGACGGCTGAGGAACCCCTAACAGGGGCAAGTGTCGGTGTCACGATTCCCCTGACCGCTGTCACCAATGGGTCAGGAGTCACACCGTGACCGTCACCCCTACGTCACGGGTTGGGGTGACTTTAGGCCAACAGACGGCTATCACATGTGCAGGGGGCTTATCTTAGTTATCCCTCCACTCCACGCTGTGATGAAAAACCACACACAAGGCTATTGACCTCTTAGTTTACAGCAGGGGCTTATTCTAGGTATCCCACTGCTTTTCTATATACCACGAACTGCAGGGATTTATGTATATCCCGCTTACAGTTCCACTTAACACTTGCAGCTCTCTGGCGCCCCCCTTACTCTCAGGTCAGATTAGGTACTGCACCCTGGGTAATTAGTCGCCAGAAAGGCTGCCTGCTATGTACTGGCTATTGGGCACGCTGCAGCGACGCGATAACTACTCCCACACAGGCAGGAACAATAATTATCAAACCCGCAGTTGCTTCAGCATAATCCAACCGTCAGCACACTTTCGCTGCCACCAGCTTCGATTAAACGGGTCCGAAGCTAACCCAACACAACAGTAACAGTAGCGTATTTCCCTTCAGAGACAGGGTACGGCTTTTAGAGCATGGAGAAGAACTAATATATAATAGTATATCCCATTCAAAATAACTAGGCAGTGCTTTATCAAAAATAGTTTATAAAGATGTTATACATGAGACAATTGCAAATATGTACAAGGGTAATTATAACATAAAGGGAATAAATGAGAAAAGATAACACTCACATATTAAAAGCATTGCAGGCATCCAGGCTAGTGCAGTTTCCATACATCCCAGTCCATGGGATGTACTCAGCTCTTCCAGGACAATAGGACAAAGCAGTCCAGAAGGAGAAATCAGCAGAAAGAGACTCCTCAGAGCCTGCCAGACCCTTAAAACATTAAGGCTGTGACATCACAGAAAGGCTGGCTTACCCAGACCCTCCTCTCTCTACATTCTGCCTAAACTTTAAACTATTCTCTCTGATTTCTATAACTTCACTACAAAACATGTCAGCGTCCTAAAAAACTCATCATTCATCTCAGATTAACGTGAGCATTCTAATGAGATCAAATATGTCCTATCTGTGATACCTATTTACAGAGAAATCCCTACTTCTTTACCAGATGGAGTTAGAAACCCGAGTTTAAAGGGATGGGTACCTACACCGAGTGGGACTACGAATATATATTTTCGTATTTCTAGCTTAAATCGTTTGCCTAATATCTAACAAAAACTAAACAAAGAATCTTTCATGAATTTTTGGAGCCATTTTTCCTGTTCTAGCTGGACAAGAGCTTACACAGGAAATGCCAGTCGTAAATTCCGTTCGGCCATAAAACTTCTAACCCCCACACTCTCTGAGAAGGAAAGCCAGGAATTTGCAGCTACAAACTGTTACTCCAAGAAGGGGGCCTAACCCACACAGGCTAGAGAACTACTTATGATATTTCATACCATATCGTGACAGTCGGTGCTACAGGAAATGGGGAGATGCATGGGAACCGTGAGGAAGGTGACGCCATGAAAGTGACCAGTGCCACCGAGGAAGGTAACTGGCCCATAAGTAGCACTGCCCCTGGAGTGTTGGGGGTGGATGGGGAGGTAGAGCCCATAGCAGCGCCGGCTGATGGGCCTGTAGAAATCCCCGGGGAGACAGCCTACGTAGCTGCTGTCACCCGCAGACAGAGTGCCCGGAACGCAGATAACTGTCAGCCTTCCAGACCCTCGTCAGTCATCACTGTGACTGAACCAGAGGTGGACCCAGAGCAGGTCCAAGAGGGTTCCCGTGGGGAAGGGACCCTGACGTCGCTTCTGGCTTCCCCTAGCCAGGAGTTTCAGGCCGCTCTGCACACAGATGCGAGCCTAGAGAGTTTGAGACAACTTGCCGGGACGCCCTTCTCCGAGACTGATAAGGAAAAGGTGTTCTGGGAACAAGGTAGGTTGTACCGGGAGACAGTACCCGGAGAATCACAAAAGGAGTGGTTGAGGGAAAGACAGCTGGTCGTCCCACAGCAATTCCGGGGTGAGTTGTTGCGGATTGCCCATGAGATCCCGCTAGCTGGACACTTGGGGATCAGCAAAACTAAGGCCCGGCTGTCTCAACACTTCTATTGGCCTTAGATGGGGACAGATGTGTCAAACTACTGCCGCTCCTGTGTCACCTGTCAAAGAGTGGGGAAGGCGGGGCCTGCTCTTAAGGCTCCCCTGATCCCTTTGCCAGTGATAGAGGAGCCTTTCCAGAGGATCGCGGTGGACATTGTGGGCCCGCTGGCCGTCCCCAGCAGCTCTGGAAAGCAATACATCCTTACTGTGGTAGACTACGCTACCCGGTACCCAGAGGCAGTAGCTCTGTCGTCAACTAGGGCAGATAAGGTGGCGGATGCCCTGTTGGCCATCTTTTCACGTGTAGGATTTCCCAGGGAAATGCTTACTGATCAAGGGACCCAATTTATGTCTCGCCTAATGGAGGCTCTCTGTAAGAGAATGCAGGTGAAGCACCTGGTATCGAGTGCGTATCACCCACAGACCAATGGCTTGTGTGAACGCTTCAATGGTACCCTCAAACAGATGCTACGCATGCTGGTTGAGACTAAAGGGCGCGACTGGGAGCGGTACCTCCCACACCTGCCATTCGCTTACCGAGAGGTTCCGCAGGCCTCGACGGGGTTCTCCCCCTTCGAGCTCCTGTACGGCAGGCGAGTCCGGGGACCCCTTGGGTTGGTAAGAGAATCCTGGGAAGAGGAGCCGAACCCTTCTGAAGTGTCCATAGTGGAGTATGTCATGCGCTTCCGTGACAAGATGCAGACCTTGACGCAGTTGGTGCATGACAACATGACGCAGGCTCAGGCTGATCAGAAGCACTGGTACGACCAGAACGCCCGGGAGCGGACCTACCACGTGGGTCAAAAGGTGTGGGTGCTGGTCCCTGTACCAACAGATAAGCTTCAGGCCGCCTGGGAGGGCCGTACGTCGTCCACCAACAGCTCAACCCGGTCACTTACGTGGTCACGCTTGACCACGCTCGGGGTAGGCGAAAGGCCTTTCACGTCAACATGATGAAGGCTCATCACGAACGTGAACCTTTCGTCCTACCGGTCTGCAGCTTGCCCGAAGACGGTGAGGAAGACACCCTCCTGGACTTGCTGGCCCAAGCCAAGGCCAATGGGTCCATCGAGGATGTGGAGGTAAGCGCCTCGTTAACTGAACCCCAGCGGGTGCAGTTGCAAACCACACTGGAACCCTTCCGGGTCGTATTCTCCAACCGACCTGGGAGGACGGAGTTAGCAGTCCACGAGGTGGACACCGGGAATCACGCCCCACTACGGCGAACACCCTATCGAATCTCTGACCAGGTGCAGCAGACTATGCGCCAAGAGATCGATGAGATGTTACAGCTGGGGGTGATTCGACGGTCAAAGAGCGCGTGGGCATCACCTGTAGTTCTCGTGCCAAAGAAGGACCGGACCACCCGGTTCTGCGTGGACTACAGGGGACTCAACGCCATCACAGCCTCGGATGCGCACCGAATGCCGCGCATGGAGGAGCTGCTTGAGAAGTTAGCTGGCGCAGATTACCTAACAATAATGGATCTGAGTCGAGGATACTGGCAGATTCCCCTGAGCCCCGAGGCGCAGGAAAAGTCCGCCTTTATCACACCCTTTGGACTGTACGAGTCCACGGTCATGCCCTTCGGCATGAAGAATGCCCCTGCCACTTTCCAGCGGATGGTCAACCTCCTGCTTCAGGGACTGGAGACGTACGCCGTGGCGTACTTGGATGACATTGCCATCTTCAGTCCCTCCTGGAAGGAACACCTGCAGCATCTCGAGGAGGTGCTCAGGCGAATTCACCAAGCAGGACTGACTATCAAGCCGGGAAAGTGTCAGATGGGCATGAGGGAGGTTCACTACCTGGGAAACCGGGTAGGCGAAGGCACCATGGAGCCAGATCATGGCAATGGTGATGGGTTGGCCCACCAGGGTGAACCTGCTGAGGTGCGCATGGAGGAGAACCATCAGGTCCTGCCTCCCTAGCGCACACCAAAAGGGGGAGGTGTCACGATATGGTATGAAATATCATAAGTAGTTCTCTAGCCTGTGTGGGCTAAGCCCCCCTTCTTGGAGCAACAGTTTGTAGCTGCAAATTCCTGGCTTTCCTTCTCTGAGAGTATGGGGGAAGAGAGGTTTTATTGCTCTGGGGTCGTAAATTCCAGGCTCAGAGGAAAGTCCCTCACCCCTCCCACATTCTCTAGTTCAAACTGGAAAAGTGGCTCCAAGATTCAGGAAAGATTCTTTGTTTAGTTTTTGTTAGATATTAGGCAAACGATTTAAGCTAGAAATACGAAAATATATATTTTTATTCTCACTCGGTGTATCTACACAACCCGCGAAACACGAGCTTCTAACTCCATCTGGTAAAGAAGTAGGGATTTCTCTGGAAATATGTATCCCAGATAGGACATATTTGATCTCATTAGAATGCCCACGTTAATCTGAGATGAATGAGGAGTTTGGTCTGACTCTGACATGTTTTGTAGTGAAGTTATAGAAATCAGAGAGAATAGTTTAAAGTTTAGGCAGAATGTAGAGAGAGGAGGGTCTGGATAAGCCAGCCTTTCTGTGATGTCACAGCCTTGAAAGTATAACTGGCTGCACACATCCCCAGCTGTGTCTCTGCTAGATTTCTTCCTGACTTCTTGTCCTCTCCTGAAGCCAGCAGCATCCCATGGACTGGGATATATGGAAACTGCCCTAGCCTGGTTGCCTGTCATGCTTTGAACATGTAAGTGTTGCTTTTTCTCATTTATTCCCTTTATGTTATAATTACCCTTGTACATATTGGCAATTGTCTCCTTTGTAACTTCTTTATAAAATATTTTTCATAAAGCACTGCCTAATTAATTTCAATGGAATATACTATTATATATTAGTTCGTTCATCCATGCTCTAAACTTACCCAGTCTTCTGAAGTGAAATACGCTACTGTTACTGTTGTGTTGGGTTAGCTTTGGACCCGTTTAATCGAAGCTGGTGGCAGCGAGAAGTGTGCAGACTTTTGGGTTATGTTGTAGCGGCTGCGACGTTAATAATTATTGTTCCTGCCTGAGTGGGAGTAGTTATCGCATCGCTGCAGCGTGCCCAATAGCCAGTACATAGCAGGCAGCCTTTCTGGCGACTAATTACCCAGGGTGCAGTACCTAATCTGACCTGAGAGTAAGGGGGTGCCAGAGAGCTGCAAGTGTTAAGTGGAACTGTAAGCGGGATATACATAAATCCCTGCAGTTCGTGGTATATAGAAAAGCAGTGGGATACCTAGAATAAGCCCCTGCTGTAAACTAAGAGGTCAATAGCCTTGTGTGTGGTTTTTTTCATCACATTGTTAGCAGTGGAGGGATAACTAAGATAAGCCCCCTGCACATGTGATAGCCGTCTGTTGGCCTAAAGTCACCTCAATCCGTGACGTAGGGGTGACGGTCACAGTGTGAATCCTGACCCAGTGGTGACAGCGGTCAGGGGGAATCGTGACAAGGAGGAGTCCTCCCCCTGCAGCCAGTGTAGCAGCCTGTATTGTGCAGAGCAGGCTATTATACAGTGATCAGGAGGTGTCCTCCCTCTGCAGCCAGTATAGCAGCCTGTATTGTGCAGAGCAGGCTATTATACAGTGATTAGTAGGTGTCCTCCCCCTGCAGCCAGTGTAGCAGCCTGTATTGTGCAGAGCAGGCTATTATACAGTGATTAGGAGGAGTCCTCTCTCTGCAGCCAGTGTAGCAGCCTGTATTGTGCAGAGCAGACTATTATACAGTGATTAGCAGGAGTCCTCCCTCTGCAGCCAGTGTAGCAGCCTGTATTGTGCAGAGCAGGCTATTATACAGTGATTAGGAGGAGTCCTTCCTCTGCAGCCAGTGTAGCAGCCTGTATTGTGCAGAGCAGGCTGTTATACAGTGATTAGGAGGAGACCTCCCCCTGCAGCCAGTGTAGCAGCCTGTATTGTGCAGAGCAGGCTATTATACAGTGATTAGGAGGAGTCCTCCTTCTGCAGCCAGTGTAGCAGCCTGTATTGTTGCAGAACAGGTTATTATACAGTGATCAGGAGGAGTCCTCCCTCTGCAGCCAGTATAGCAGCCTGTATTGCGAAGAGCAGGCTATTATACAGTGATCAGGAGGAGTCCTCCCTCTGCAGCCAGTGTAGCAGCCTGTATTGTGCAGAGCAGGCTATAATACAGTGATTAGCAGGAGTCCTCCCTCTGCAGCCAGTGTAGCAGCCTGTATTGTGCAGAGCAGGCTATTATACAGTGATTAGGAGGAGTCCTCCCTCTGCAGCCAGTGTAGCAGCCTGTATTGTGCAGAGCAGGCTATTATACAGTGATTAGGAGGAGTCCTCCCTCTGCAGCCAGTGTAGCAGCCTGTATTGTGCAGAGCAGACTATTATAAAGTGATTAGCAGGAGTCCTCCCTCTGAAGCCAGTGTAGCAGCCTGTATTGTGCAGAGCAGGCTATTATACAGTGATTAGCAGGAGTCCTCCCTCTGCAGCCAGTGTAGCAGCCTGTATTGTGCAGAGCATGCTATTATACAGTGATTAGGAGGAGTCCTCCACCTGCAGCCAGTGTAGCAGCCTGTATTGTGCAGAGCAGGCTATTATACAGTGATTAGGAGGAGTCCTCCCCCTGCAGCCAGTGTAGCAGCCTGTATTGTGCAGAGCAGGCTATTATACAGTGATTAGGAGGAGTCGTCCCTCTGCAGCCAGTGTAGCAGCCTGTATTTTGCAGAGCAGGCTATTATACAGTGATTACGAGGAGTCCTCCCCCTGCAGCCAGTGTAGCAGCCTGTATTGTACAGAGCAGGCTATTATACAGTGATTAGGAGGAGTCCTCCCTCTGCAGCCAGTATAGCAGCCTGTATTGTGCAGAGCAGGCTATTATACAGTGATTAGGAGGAGTCCTCCCCCTGCAGCCAGTGTAGCAGCCTGTATTGTGCAGAGCAGGCTATTATACAGTGATTAGTTGGAGTCCTCCCTCTACAGCCAGTGTAGCAGCCTGTATTTTGCAGAGCAGGCTATTATACAGTGAATAGGAGGAGTCCTCCCCCTGCAGCCAGTGTAGCAGCCTGTATTGTGCAGAGCAGGCTATTATACAGTGATTAGGAGGAGTCCTCCCTCTGCAGCCAGTGTAGCAGCCTGTATTGTGTAGAGCAGGTTATTATACAGTGATTAGATGGAGTCCTCCCCCTGCAGCCAGTGTAGCAGCCTGTATTGTGCAGAGCAGGCTATTATACAGTGATTAGGAGGAGTCCTCCCCCTGCAGACAGTGTAGCAGCCTGTATTGTGCAGAGCAGACTATTATACAGTGATTAGGAGGAGTCCTCCCTCTGCAGCCAATAGCAGCCTGTATTGTGCAGAGCAGGCTATTATACAGTGATTAGGAGGAGTCCTCCATCTGCAGCCAGTGTAGCAGCCTGTATTGTGCAGAGCAGGCTATTATACAGTGATTAGGAGGAGTCCTCCCCCTGCAGCCAGTGTAGCAGCCTGTATTGTGCAGAGCAGGCTATTATACAGTGATTAGGAGGAGTCCTCCATCTGCAGCCAGTGTAGCAGCCTGTATTGTGCAGAGCAGGCTATTATACAGTGATTAGGAGGGGTCCTCCCCCTGGAGCCACTGTAGCAGCCTGTATTGTGCAGAGCAGGCTATTATACAGTGATTAAAAGGAGTCCTCCCCCTGCAGCCAGTGTAGCAGTCTGTATTGTGCAGAGCAGGCTATTATACAGTGATTAGGAGGAGTCCTCCCCCTGCAGCCAGTGTAGCAGCCTGTATTGTGCAGAGCAGGCTATTATTCAGTGATTAGGAGGAGTCCTCCCCCTGCAGCCAGTGTAGCAGTCTGTATTGTGCAGAGCAGGCTATTATACAGTGATTAGGAGGAGTCCTCCCCCTGCAGCCAGTGTAGCAGCCTGTATTGTGCAGAGCAGGCTATTATTCAGTGATTAGGAGGAGTCCTCCCCCTGCAGTCAGTGTAGCAGCCTGTATTGTGCAGAGCAGGCTATTATACAGTGCTTAGGAGGAGTCCTCCCTCTGCAGCCAGTGTAGCAGCCTGTATTGTGCAGAGCAGGCTATTATACAGTGATTAAGAGGAGTCCTCCCTCTGCAGTCAGTGTAGCAGCCTGTATTGTGCAGAGCAGGCTATTATACAGTGATTAGGAGGAGTCCTCCCTCTGCAGCCAGTGTAGGAGCCTGCATTGTTCAGAGCAGGCTATTATACAGTGATTAGGAGGAGTCCTCCCTCTGCAGCCAGTGTAGCAGCCTGTATTGTGCAGAGCAGGCTATTATGTAGTGATTAGGAGGAGTCCTCCCTCTGTAGCCAGTGTAGCAGCCTGTATTGTGCAGAGCAGGCTATTATACAGTGATTAGGAGGAGACCTCCCCCTGCAGCCAGTGTAGCAGCCTGTACTGTGCAGAGCAGGCTATTATACAGTGATTAGGAGGGCTCCTTCCTCTGCAGCCAGTGTAGCAGCCTGTATTGTGCAGAGCAGGTTATTATACAGTGATTAGGAGGAGTCCTCCCCCTGCAGCCAGTGTAGCAGCCTGTATTGTGCAGAGCAGGCTATTATACAGTGATTAGGAGGAGTCCTCCCTCTGCAGCCAGTGTAGCAGCCTGTATTGTGCAGAGCAGGCTATTATACAGTGATTAGGAGGAGTCCTCCCTCTGCAGACAGTGTAGCAGCCTGTATTGTGCAGAGCAGGCTATTATACAGTGATTAGGAGGAGTCCTCCCTCTGCAGCCAGTGTAGCAGCCTGTATTGTGCAGAGCAGGCTATTATACAGTGATTAGGAGGAGTCCTCCCTCTGCAGTCAGTGTAGCAGCCTGTATTGTGCAGAGCAGGCTATTATACAGTGATTAGGAGGAGTCCTCCCTCTGCAGCCAGTGTAGCAGCCTGTATTGTACAGAGCAGGCTATTATACAGTGATTAGGAGGAGTCCTCCCTCTGCAGCCAGTGTAGCAGCCTGTATTGTGCAGAGCAGGCTATTATGTAGTGATTAGGAGGAGTCCTCCATCTGTAGCCAGTGTAGCAGCCTGTATTGTGCAGAGCAGGCCATTATACAGTGATTAGGAGGAGACCTCCCCCTGCAGCCAGTGTAGCAGCCTGTACTGTGCAGAGCAGGCTATTATACAGTGATTAGGAGGGCTCCTCCCTCTGCAGCCAGTGTAGCAGCCTGTATTCTGCATAGCAGGCTATTACACAGTGATTAGGAAGGGCCCTCCCCCTGCAGCCAGTGTAGCAGCCTGTATTGTGCAGAGCAGGCTATTATACAGTGATTAGGAGGAGTTCTCCCTCTGCAGCCAGTGTAGCAGCCTGTATTGTGCAGAGCAGGCTATTATACAGTGATTAGGAGGGCTCCTTCCTCTGCAGCCAGTGTAGCAGCCTGTATTGTGCAGAGCAGGTTATTATACAGTGATTAGGAGGAGTCCTCCCCCTGCAGCCAGTGTAGCAGCCTGTATTGTGCAGAGCAGGCTATTATACAGTGATTAGGAGGAGTCCTCCCTCTGCAGCCAGTGTAGCAGCCTGTATTGTGCAGAGCAGGCTATTATACAGTGATTAGGAGGAGTCCTCCCTCTGCAGACAGTGTAGCAGCCTGTATTGTGCAGAGCAGGCTATTATACAGTGATTAGGAGGAGTCCTCCCTCTGCAGCCAGTGTAGCAGCCTGTATTGTGCAGAGCAGGCTATTATACAGTGATTAGGAGGAGTCCTCCCTCTGCAGTCAGTGTAGCAGCCTGTATTGTGCAGAGCAGGCTATTATACAGTGATTAGGAGGAGTCCTCCCTCTGCAGCCAGTGTAGCAGCCTGTATTGTACAGAGCAGGCTATTATACAGTGATTAGGAGGAGTCCTCCCTCTGCAGCCAGTGTAGCAGCCTGTATTGTGCAGAGCAGGCTATTATGTAGTGATTAGGAGGAGTCCTCCATCTGTAGCCAGTGTAGCAGCCTGTATTGTGCAGAGCAGGCCATTATACAGTGATTAGGAGGAGACCTCCCCCTGCAGCCAGTGTAGCAGCCTGTACTGTGCAGAGCAGGCTATTATACAGTGATTAGGAGGGCTCCTCCCTCTGCAGCCAGTGTAGCAGCCTGTATTCTGCATAGCAGGCTATTACACAGTGATTAGGAAGGGCCCTCCCCCTGCAGCCAGTGTAGCAGCCTGTATTGTGCAGAGCAGGCTATTATACAGTGATTAGGAGGAGTTCTCCCTCTGCAGCCAGTGTAGCAGCCTGTATTGTGCAGAGCAGGCTATTATACAGTGATTAGGAGGAGTCCTCCCTCTGCAGCCAGTGTAGCAGCCTGTATTGTGCAGAGCAGGCTATTATACAGTAATTAGGAGGAGTCCTCCCCCTGCAGCCAGTGTAGCAGCCTGTATTGTGCAGAGCAGGCTATTATACAGTGATTAGGAGGAGTCCTCTCTCTGCAGCCTGTGTAGCAGCCTGTATTGTGCAGAGCAGGCTATTATACAGTGATTAGGAGGAGACCTCCCCCTGCAGCCAGTGTAGCAGCCTGTATTGTGCAGAGCAGACTATTATACAGTGATTAGGAGGAGTCCTCCCTCTGCAACCAGTGTAGCAGCCTGTATTGTGCAGAGCAGGCTATTATACAGTGATTCGGAGGAGTCCTCCCCCTGCAGCCAGTGAAGCAGCCTGTATTGTGCAGAGCAGGCTATTATACAGTGATTAGGAGGAGTCCTCCCTCTGCAGCCAGTGTAGCAGCCTGTATTGTGCAGAGCAGGCTATTATACAGTGATTAGGAGGAGTCCTCCCCCTGCAGCCAGTGTAGCAGCCTGTATTGTGCAGAGCAGGCTATTATACAGTGATTAGGAGGAGTCGTCCCTCTGCAGCCAGTGTAGCAGCCTGTATTTTGCAGAGCAGTCTATTATACAGTGATTACGAGGAGTCCTCCCCCTGCAGCCAGTGAAGCAGCCTGTATTGTACAGAGCAGGCTATTATACAGTGATTAGGAGGAGTCCTCCCTCTGCAGCCAGTATAGCAGCCTGTATTGTGCAGAGCAGGCTATTATACAGTGATTAGGAGGAGTCCTCCCCCTGCAGCCAGTGTAGCAGCCTGTATTGTGCAGAGCAGGCTATTATACAGTGATTAGTTGGAGTCCTCCCTCTACAGCCAGTGTAGCAGCCTGTATTTTGCAGAGCAGGCTATTATACAGTGATTAGGAGGAGTCCTCCCCCTGCAGCCAGTGTAGCAGCCTGTATTGTGCAGAGCAGGCTATTATACAGTGATTAGCAGGAGTCCTCCCCCTGCAGCCAATGTAGCAGCCTGTATTGTGTAGAGCAGGTTATTATACAGTGATAAGGAGGAGTCCTCCCCCTGCAGCCAGTGTAGCAGCCTGTATTGTGCAGAGCAGGCTATTATACAGTGATTAGGAGGAGTCCTCCCCCTGCAGACAGTGTAGCAGCCTGTATTGTGCAGAGCAGACTATTATACAGTGATTAGGAGGAGTCCTCCCTCTGCAGCCAATAGCAGCCTGTATTGTGCAGAGCAGGCTATTATACAGTGATGAGGAGGAGTCCTCCATCTGCAGCCAGTGTAGCAGCCTGTATTGTGCAGAGCAGGCTATTATACAGTGATTAGGAGGAGTCCTCCCCCTGGAGCCAGTGTAGCAGCCTGTATTGTGCAGAGCAGGCTATTATACAGTGATTAGGAGGAGTCCTCCATCTGCAGCCAGTGTAGCAGCCTGCATTGTGCAGAGCAGGCTATTATACAGTGATTAGGAGGGGTCCTCCCCCTGGAGCCAGTGTCGCCTGTATTGTGCAGAGCAGGCTATTATACAGTGATTAGGAGGAGTCCTCCCCCTGCAGCCAGTGTAGCAGTCTGTATTGTGCAGAGCAGGCTATTATACAGTGATTAGGAGGAGCCCTCCCCCTGCAGCCAGTGTAGCAGCCTGTATTGTGCAGAGCAGGCTATTATACAGTGCTTAGGAGGAGTCCTCCCTCTGCAGCCAGTGTAGCAGCCTGTATTGTGCAGAGCAGGCTATTATACAGTGATTAGGAGGAGTCCTCCCTCTGCAGCCAGTGTAGCAGCCTGTATTGTGCAGAGCAGGCTATTATCAGTGATTAGGAGGAGTCCTCCCTCTGCAGCCAGTGTAGCAGCCTGTATTGTGCAGAGCAGGTTATTATACAGTGATTAGGAGGAGTCCTCCCCCTGCAGCCAGTGTAGCAGCCTGTATTGTGCAGAGCAGGCTATTATACAGTGATTAGGAGGAGTCCTCCCTCTGCAGCCAGTGTAGCAGCCTGTATTGTGCAGAGCAGGCTATTATACAGTGATTAGGAGGAGTCCTCCCTCTGCAGACAGTGTAGCAGCCTGTATTGTGCAGAGCAGGCTATTATACAGTGATTAGGAGGAGTCCTCCCTCTGCAGCCAGTGTAGCAGCCTGTATTGTGCAGAGCAGGCTATTATACAGTGATTAGGAGGAGTCCTCCCTCTGCAGTCAGTGTAGCAGCCTGTATTGTGCAGAGCAGGCTATTATACAGTGATTAGGAGGAGTCCTCCCTCTGCAGCCAGTGTAGCAGCCTGTATTGTACAGAGCAGGCTATTATACAGTGATTAGGAGGAGTCCTCCCTCTGCAGCCAGTGTAGCAGCCTGTATTGTGCAGAGCAGGCTATTATGTAGTGATTAGGAGGAGTCCTCCATCTGTAGCCAGTGTAGCAGCCTGTATTGTGCAGAGCAGGCCATTATACAGTGATTAGGAGGAGACCTCCCCCTGCAGCCAGTGTAGCAGCCTGTACTGTGCAGAGCAGGCTATTATACAGTGATTAGGAGGGCTCCTCCCTCTGCAGCCAGTGTAGCAGCCTGTATTCTGCATAGCAGGCTATTACACAGTGATTAGGAAGGGCCCTCCCCCTGCAGCCAGTGTAGCAGCCTGTATTGTGCAGAGCAGGCTATTATACAGTGATTAGGAGGAGTTCTCCCTCTGCAGCCAGTGTAGCAGCCTGTATTGTGCAGAGCAGGCTATTATACAGTGATTAGGAGGAGTCCTCCCTCTGCAGCCAGTGTAGCAGCCTGTATTGTGCAGAGCAGGCTATTATACAGTAATTAGGAGGAGTCCTCCCCCTGCAGCCAGTGTAGCAGCCTGTATTGTGCAGAGCAGGCTATTATACAGTGATTAGGAGGAGTCCTCTCTCTGCAGCCTGTGTAGCAGCCTGTATTGTGCAGAGCAGGCTATTATACAGTGATTAGGAGGAGACCTCCCCCTGCAGCCAGTGTAGCAGCCTGTATTGTGCAGAGCAGACTATTATACAGTGATTAGGAGGAGTCCTCCCTCTGCAACCAGTGTAGCAGCCTGTATTGTGCAGAGCAGGCTATTATACAGTGATTCGGAGGAGTCCTCCCCCTGCAGCCAGTGAAGCAGCCTGTATTGTGCAGAGCAGGCTATTATACAGTGATTAGGAGGAGTCCTCCCTCTGCAGCCAGTGTAGCAGCCTGTATTGTGCAGAGCAGGCTATTATACAGTGATTAGGAGGAGTCCTCCCCCTGCAGCCAGTGTAGCAGCCTGTATTGTGCAGAGCAGGCTATTATACAGTGATTAGGAGGAGTCGTCCCTCTGCAGCCAGTGTAGCAGCCTGTATTTTGCAGAGCAGTCTATTATACAGTGATTACGAGGAGTCCTCCCCCTGCAGCCAGTGAAGCAGCCTGTATTGTACAGAGCAGGCTATTATACAGTGATTAGGAGGAGTCCTCCCTCTGCAGCCAGTATAGCAGCCTGTATTGTGCAGAGCAGGCTATTATACAGTGATTAGGAGGAGTCCTCCCCCTGCAGCCAGTGTAGCAGCCTGTATTGTGCAGAGCAGGCTATTATACAGTGATTAGTTGGAGTCCTCCCTCTACAGCCAGTGTAGCAGCCTGTATTTTGCAGAGCAGGCTATTATACAGTGATTAGGAGGAGTCCTCCCCCTGCAGCCAGTGTAGCAGCCTGTATTGTGCAGAGCAGGCTATTATACAGTGATTAGCAGGAGTCCTCCCCCTGCAGCCAATGTAGCAGCCTGTATTGTGTAGAGCAGGTTATTATACAGTGATAAGGAGGAGTCCTCCCCCTGCAGCCAGTGTAGCAGCCTGTATTGTGCAGAGCAGGCTATTATACAGTGATTAGGAGGAGTCCTCCCCCTGCAGACAGTGTAGCAGCCTGTATTGTGCAGAGCAGACTATTATACAGTGATTAGGAGGAGTCCTCCCTCTGCAGCCAATAGCAGCCTGTATTGTGCAGAGCAGGCTATTATACAGTGATGAGGAGGAGTCCTCCATCTGCAGCCAGTGTAGCAGCCTGTATTGTGCAGAGCAGGCTATTATACAGTGATTAGGAGGAGTCCTCCCCCTGGAGCCAGTGTAGCAGCCTGTATTGTGCAGAGCAGGCTATTATACAGTGATTAGGAGGAGTCCTCCATCTGCAGCCAGTGTAGCAGCCTGCATTGTGCAGAGCAGGCTATTATACAGTGATTAGGAGGGGTCCTCCCCCTGGAGCCAGTGTCGCCTGTATTGTGCAGAGCAGGCTATTATACAGTGATTAGGAGGAGTCCTCCCCCTGCAGCCAGTGTAGCAGTCTGTATTGTGCAGAGCAGGCTATTATACAGTGATTAGGAGGAGCCCTCCCCCTGCAGCCAGTGTAGCAGCCTGTATTGTGCAGAGCAGGCTATTATACAGTGCTTAGGAGGAGTCCTCCCTCTGCAGCCAGTGTAGCAGCCTGTATTGTGCAGAGCAGGCTATTATACAGTGATTAGGAGGAGTCCTCCCTCTGCAGCCAGTGTAGCAGCCTGTATTGTGCAGAGCAGGCTATTATCAGTGATTAGGAGGAGTCCTCCCTCTGCAGTCAGTGTAGCAGCCTGTATTGTGCAGAGCAGGCTATTATACAGTGATTAGGAGGAGTCCTCCCTCTGCAGCCAGTGTAGCAGCCTGTATTGTTCAGAGCAGGCTATTATACAGTGATTAGGAGGAGTCCTCCCTCGGCAGCCAGTGTAGCAGCCTGTATTGTGCAGAGCAGGGTATTATGTAGTGATTAGGAGGAGTCCTCCCTCTGTAGCCAGTGTAGCAGCCTGTATTGTGCAGAGCATGCTATTATACAGTGATTAGGAGGAGACCTCCCCCTGCAGCCAGTGTAGCAGCCTGTACTGTGCAGAGCAGGCTATTATACAGTGATTAGGAGGGCTCCTCCCTCTGCAGCCAGTGTAGCAGCCTGTATTGTGCAGAGCAGGCTATTATACAGTGATTGGAGGAGTCCTCCCCCTGCAGCCCGTGTAGCAGCCTGTATTGTGCAGAGCAGGCTATTATACAGTGATTAGGAGGAGTCCTCCCCCTGCAGCCAGTGTAGCAGCCTGTATTGTGCAGAGCAGGCTATTATACAGTGATTAGGAGGAGTCCTTCCTCTGCAGCCAGTGTAGCAGCCTGTATTGTGCAGAGCAGGCTATTATACAGTGATTAGGAGGAGTCCTCCCTCTGCAGCCAGTGTAGCAGCCTGTATTGTGCAGAGCAGGCTATTATACAGTGATTAGGAGGAGTCCTCCCTCTGCAGTCAGTGTAGCAGCCTGTATTGTGCAGAACAGGCTATTATACAGTGATTAGGAGGAGTCCTCCCTCTGCAGCCAGTGTAGCAGCCTGTATTGTACAGAGCAGGCTATTATACAGTGATTAGGAGTCCTCCCTCTGCAGCCAGTGTAGCATCCTGTATTGTGCAGAACAGGCTATTATGTAGTGATTAGGAGGAGTCCTCCCTCTGTAGCCAGTGTAGCAGCCTGTATTGTGCAGAGCAGGCTATTATACAGTGATTAGGAGGAGTCCTCCCTCTGCAGCCAGTGTAGCAGCCTGTATTGTGCAGAGCAGGCTATTATGTAGTGATTAGGAGGAGTCCTCCCTCTGTAGCCAGTGTAGCAGCCTGTATTGTGCATAGCAGGCTATTATACAGTGATTAGGAGGAGACCTCCCCCTGCAGCCAGTGTAGCAGCCTGTACTGTGCAGAGCAGGCTATTATACAGTGATTAGGAGGGCTCCTCCCTCTGCAGCCAGTGTAGCAGCCTGTATTCTGCAGAGCAGGCTATTACACAGTGATTAGGAAGGGCCCTCCCTCTGCAGCCAGTGTAGCAGCCTGTATTGTGCAGAGCAGGCTATTATAAGTGATTAGGAGGAGTCCTCCCTCTGCAGTCAGTGTAGCAGCCTGTATTGTGCAGAACAGGCTATTATACAGTGATTAGGAGGAGTCCTCCCTCTGCAGCCAGTGTAGCAGCCTGTATTGTACAGAGCAGGCTATTATACAGTGATTAGGAGGAGTCCTCCCTCTGCAGCCAGTGTAGCATCCTGTATTGTGCAGAACAGGCTATTATACAGTGATTAGGAGGAGTCCTCCCTCTGCAGCCAGTGTAGCAGCCTGTATTGTGCAGAGCAGGCTATTATGTAGTGATTAGGAGGAGTCCTCCCTCTGTAGCCAGTGTAGCAGCCTGTATTGTGCATAGCAGGCTATTATACAGTGATTAGGAGGAGACCTCCCCCTGCAGCCAGTGTAGCAGCCTGTACTGTGCAGAGCAGGCTATTATACAGTGATTAGGAGGGCTCCTCCCTCTGCAGCCAGTGTAGCAGCCTGTATTCTGCAGAGCAGGCTATTACACAGTGATTAGGAAGGGCCCTCCCCCTGCAGCCAGTGTATCAGCCTGTATTGTGCAGAGCAGGCTATTATACAGTGATTAGGAGGAGTCCTCCCTCTGCAGCCAGTGTAGCAGCCTGTATTGTGCAGAGCAGGCTATTATACAGTGATTAGGAGGAGTCCTCCCTCTGCAGCCAGTGTAGCAGCCTGTATTGTGCAGAGCAGGCTATTATACAGTGATTAGGAGGAGTCCTCCCCCTGCAGCCAGTGTAGCAGCCTGTATTGTGCAGAGCAGGCTATTATACAGTGATTAGTTGGAGTCCTCCCTCTACAGCCAGTGTAGCAGCCTGTATTGTGCAGAGCAGGCTATTATACAGTGATTAGGAGGAGTCCTCCCCCTGCAACCAGTGTAGCAGCCTGTATTTTGCAGAGCAGGCTATTATACAGTGATTAGGAGGAGTCCTCCCCCTGCAGCCAGTGTAGCAGCCTGTATTGTGCAGAGCAGGCTATTATACAGTGATTAAGAGGAGTCCTCCCCCTGCAGCCAGGGTAGCAGCCTGTATTGTGTAGAGCAGGTTATTATACAGTGATTAGATGGAGTCCTCCCCCTGCAGCCAGTGTAGCAGCCTGTATTGTGCAGAGCAGGCTATTATACAGTGATTAGGAGGAGTCCTCCCCCTGCAGACAGTGTAGCAGCCTGTATTGTGCAGAGCAGACTATTATACAGTGATTAGGAGGAGTCCTCCCTCTGCAGCCAATAGCAGCCTGTATTGTGCAGAGCAGGCTATTATACAGTGATTAGGAGGAGTCCTCCATCTGCAGCCAGTGTAGCAGCCTGTATTGTGCAGAGCAGGCTATTATACAGTGATTAGGAGGAGTCCTCCCCCTGGAGCCAGTGTAGCAGCCTGTATTGTGCAGAGCAGGCTATTATACAGTGATTAGGAGGAGTCCTCCCTCTGCAGCCAGTGTAGCAGCCTGTATTGTGCAGAGCAGGCTATTATACAGTGATTAGGAGGGGTCCTCCCCCTGTAGCCAGTGTAGCAGCCTGTATTGTGCAGAGCAGGCTATTATACAGTGATTAGGAGGAGTCCTCCCCCTGCAGCCAGTGTAGCAGTCTGTATTGTGCAGAGCAGGCTATTATACAGTGATTAGGAGGAGTCCTCCCCCTGCAGCCAGTGTAGCAGCCTGTATTGTGCAGAGCAGGCTATTATACAGTGCTTAGGAGGAGTCCTCCCTCTGCAGCCAGTGTAGCAGCCTGTATTGTGCAGAGCAGGCTATTATACAGTGATTAGGAGGAGTCCTCCCCCTGCAGCCAGTGTAGCAGCCTGTATTGTGCAGAGCAGGCTATTATACAGTGCTTAGGAGGAGTCCTCCCTCTGCAGCCAGTGTAGCAGCCTGTATTGTGCAGAGCAGGCTATTATACAGTGATTAGGAGTCCTCCCTCTGCAGCCAGTGTAGCAGCCTGTATTGTGCAGAGCAGTCTATTATACAGTGATTAGGAGGAGTCCTCCCTCTGCAGTCAGTGTAGCAGCCTGTATTGTGCAGAGCAGGCTATTATACAGTGATTAGGAGGAGTCCTCCCTCTGCAGCCAGTGTAGCAGCCTGTATTGTTCAGAGCAGGCTATTATACAGTGATTAGGAGGAGTTCTCCCTCTGCAGCCAGTGTAGCAGCCTGTATTGTGCAGAGCAGGCTATTATTTAGTGATTAGGAGGAGTCCTCCCTCTGTAGCCAGTGTAGCAGCCTGTATTGTGCAGAGCAGGCTATTATACAGTGATTAGTTGGAGTCCTCCCTCTACAGCCAGTGTAGCAGCCTGTATTTTGCAGAGCAGGCTATTATACAGTGATTAGGAGGAGTCCTCCCCCTGCAGCCAGTGTAGCAGCCTGTATTGTGCAGAGCAGGCTATTATACAGTGATTAAGAGGAGTCCTCCCCCTGCAGCCAGTGTAGCAGCCTGTATTGTGTAGAGCAGGTTATTATACAGTGATTAGATGGAGTCCTCCCCCTGCAGCCAGTGTAGCAGCCTGTATTGTGCAGAGCAGGCTATTATACAGTGATTAGGAGGAGTCCTCCCCCTGCAGACAGTGTAGCAGCCTGTATTGTGCAGAGCAGACTATTATACAGTGATTAGGAGGAGTCCTCCCTCTGCAGCCAGTGTAGCAGCCTGTATTGTGCAGAGCAGGCTATTATACAGTGATTAGGAGGAGTCCTCCATCTGCAGCCAGTGTAGCAGCCTGTATTGTGCAGAGCAGGCTATTATACAGTGATTAGGAGGGGTCCTCCCCCTGGAGCCAGTGTAGCAGCCTGTATTGTGCAGAGCAGGCTATTATACAGTGATTAGGAGGAGTCCTCCCCCTGCAGCCAGTGTAGCAGTCTGTATTGTGCAGAGCAGGCTATTATACAGTGATTAGGAGGAGTCCTCCCCCTGCAGCCAGTGTAGCAGCCTGTATTGTGCAGAGCAGGCTATTATACAGTGCTTAGGAGGAGTCCTCCCTCTGCAGCCAGTGTAGCAGCCTGTATTGTGCAGAGCAGGCTATTATACAGTGATTAGGAGGAGTCCTCCCCCTGCAGCCAGTGTAGCAGCCTGTATTGTGCAGAGCAGGCTATTATACAGTGCTTAGGAGGAGTCCTCCCTCTGCAGCCAGTGTAGCAGCCTGTATTGTACAGAGCAGGCTATTATACAGTGATTAGGAGGGGTCCTCCCTCTGCAGCCAGTGTAGCAGCCTGTATTGTGCAGAGCAGTCTATTATACAGTGATTAGGAGGAGTCCTCCCCCTGCAGACAGTGTAGCAGCCTGTATTGTGCAGAGCAGACTATTATACAGTGATTAGGAGGAGTCCTCCCTCTGCAGCCAATAGCAGCCTGTATTGTGCAGAGCAGGCTATTATACAGTGATTAGGAGGGGTCCTCCCTCTGCAGCCAGTGTAGCAGCCTGTATTGTGCAGAGCAGGCTATTATACAGTGATTAGGAGGAGTCGTCCCTCTGCAGCCAGTGTAGCAGCCTGTATTTTGCAGAGCAGGCTATTATACAGTGATTACGAGGAGTCCTCCCCCTGCAGCCAGTGAAGCAGCCTGTATTGTACAGAGCAGGCTATTATACAGTGATTAGGAGGAGTCCTCCCTCTGCAGCCAGTATAGCAGCCTGTATTGTGCAGAGCAGGCTATTATACAGTGATTAGGAGGAGTCCTCCCCCTGCAGCCAGTGTAGCAGCCTGTATTGTGCAGAGCAGGCTATTATACAGTGATTAGTTGGAGTCCTCCCTCTACAGCCAGTGTAGCAGCCTGTATTTTGCAGAGCAGGCTATTATACAGTGATTAGGAGGAGTCCTCCCCCTGCAGCCAGTGTAGCAGCCTGTATTGTGCAGAGCAGGCTATTATACAGTGATTAGCAGGAGTCCTCCCCCTGCAGCCAATGTAGCAGCCTGTATTGTGTAGAGCAGGTTATTATACAGTGATTAGGAGGAGTCCTCCCCCTGCAGCCAGTGTAGCAGCCTGTATTGTGCAGAGCAGGCTATTATACAGTGATTAGGAGGAGTCCTCCCCCTGCAGACAGTGTAGCAGCCTGTATTGTGCAGAGCAGACTATTATACAGTGATTAGGAGGAGTCCTCCCTCTGCAGCCAATAGCAGCCTGTATTGTGCAGAGCAGGCTATTATACAGTGATTAGGAGGAGTCCTCCATCTGCAGCCAGTGTAGCAGCCTGTATTGTGCAGAGCAGGCTATTATACAGTGATTAGGAGGAGTCCTCCCCCTGGAGCCAGTGTAGCAGCCTGTATTGTGCAGAGCAGGCTATTATACAGTGATTAGGAGGAGTCCTCCATCTGCAGCCAGTGTAGCAGCCTGCATTGTGCAGAGCAGGCTATTATACAGTGATTAGGAGGGGTCCTCCCCCTGGAGCCAGTGTAGCAGCCTGTATTGTGCAGAGCAGGCTATTATACAGTGATTAGGAGGAGTCCTCCCCCTGCAGCCAGTGTAGCAGTCTGTATTGTGCAGAGCAGGCTATTATACAGTGATTAGGAGGAGCCCTCCCCCTGCAGCCAGTGTAGCAGCCTGTATTGTGCAGAGCAGGCTATTATACAGTGCTTAGGAGGAGTCCTGCCTCTGCAGCCAGTGTAGCAGCCTGTATTGTGCAGAGCAGGCTATTATACAGTGATTAGGAGGAGTCCTCCCTCTGCAGCCAGTGTAGCAGCCTGTATTGTGCAGAGCAGGCTATTATACAGTGATTAGGAGGAGTCCTCCCTCTGCAGTCAGTGTAGCAGCCTGTATTGTGCAGAGCAGGCTATTATACAGTGATTAGGAGGAGTCCTCCCTCTGCAGCCAGTGTAGCAGCCTGTATTGTTCAGAGCAGGCTATTATACAGTGATTAGGAGGAGTCCTCCCTCGGCAGCCAGTGTAGCAGCCTGTATTGTGCAGAGCAGGGTATTATGTAGTGATTAGGAGGAGTCCTCCCTCTGTAGCCAGTGTAGCAGCCTGTATTGTGCAGAGCAGGCTATTAAACAGTGATTAGGAGGAGACCTCCCCCTGCAGCCAGTGTAGCAGCCTGTACTGTGCAGAGCAGGCTATTATACAGTGATTAGGAGGGCTCCTCCCTCTGCAGCCAGTGTAGCAGCCTGTATTGTGCAGAGCAGGCTATTATACAGTGATTGGAGGAGTCCTCCCCCTGCAGCCCGTGTAGCAGCCTGTATTGTGCAGAGCAGGCTATTATACAGTGATTAGGAGGAGTCCTCCCCCTGCAGCCAGTGTAGCAGCCTGTATTGTGCAGAGCAGGCTATTATACAGTGATTAGGAGGAGTCCTCCCTCTGCAGCCAGTGTAGCAGCCTGTATTGTGCAGAGCAGGCTATTATACAGTGATTAGGAGGAGTCCTCCCTCTGCAGCCAGTGTAGCAGCCTGTATTGTGCAGAGCAGGCTATTATACAGTGATTAGGAGGAGTCCTCCCTCTGCAGTCAGTGTAGCAGCCTGTATTGTGCAGAACAGGCTATTATACAGTGATTAGGAGGAGTCCTCCCTCTGCAGCCAGTGTAGCAGCCTGTATTGTACAGAGCAGGCTATTATACAGTGATTAGGAGGAGTCCTCCCTCTGCAGCCAGTGTAGCAGCCTGTATTGTGCAGAGCAGGCTATTATGTAGTGATTAGGAGGAGTCCTCCCTCTGTAGCCAGTGTAGCAGCCTGTATTGTGCATAGCAGGCTATTATACAGTGATTAGGAGGAGACCTCCCCCTGCAGCCAGTGTAGCAGCCTGTACTGTGCAGAGCAGGCTATTATACAGTGATTAGGAGGGCTCCTCCCTCTGCAGCCAGTGTAGCAGCCTGTATTCTGCAGAGCAGGCTATTACACAGTGATTAGGAAGGGCCCTCCCCCTGCAGCCAGTGTATCAGCCTGTATTGTGCAGAGCAGGCTATTATACAGTGATTAGGAGGAGTTGTCCCTCTGCAGCCAGTGTAGCAGCCTGTATTGTGCAGAGCAGGCTATTATACAGTGATTAGGAGGAGTCCTCCCTCTGCAGCCAGTGTAGCAGCCTGTATTGTGCAGAGCAGGCTATTATACAGTGATTAGGAGGAGTCCTCCCCCTGCAGCCAGTGTAGCAGCCTGTATTGTGCAGAGCAGGCTATTATACAGTGATTAGTTGGAGTCCTCCCTCTACAGCCAGTGTAGCAGCCTGTATTGTGCAGAGCAGGCTATTATACAGTGATTAGGAGGAGTCCTCCCCCTGCAGCCAGTGTAGCAGCCTGTATTTTGCAGAGCAGGCTATTATACAGTGATTAGGAGGAGTCCTCCCCCTGCAGCCAGTGTAGCAGCCTGTATTGTGCAGAGCAGGCTATTATACAGTGATTAAGAGGAGTCCTCCCCCTGCAGCCAGGGTAGCAGCCTGTATTGTGTAGAGCAGGTTATTATACAGTGATTAGATGGAGTCCTCCCCCTGCAGCCAGTGTAGCAGCCTGTATTGTGCAGAGCAGGCTATTATACAGTGATTAGGAGGAGTCCTCCCCCTGCAGACAGTGTAGCAGCCTGTATTGTGCAGAGCAGGCTATTATACAGTGATTAGGAGGAGTCCTCCCCCTGCAGACAGTGTAGCAGCCTGTATTGTGCAGAGCAGACTATTATACAGTGATTAGGAGGAGTCCTCCCTCTGCAGCCAATAGCAGCCTGTATTGTGCAGAGCAGGCTATTATACAGTGATTAGGAGGAGTCCTCCATCTGCAGCCAGTGTAGCAGCCTGTATTGTGCAGAGCAGGCTATTATACAGTGATTAGGAGGAGTCCTCCCCCTGGAGCCAGTGTAGCAGCCTGTATTGTGCAGAGCAGGCTATTATACAGTGATTAGGAGGAGTCCTCCATCTGCAGCCAGTGTAGCAGCCTGTATTGTGCAGAGCAGGCTCTTATACAGTGATTAGGAGGGGTCCTCCCCCTGGAGCCAGTGTAGCAGCCTGTATTGTGCAGAGCAGGCTATTATACAGTGATTAGGAGGAGTCCTCCCCCTGCAGCCAGTGTAGCAGTCTGTATTGTGCAGAGCAGGCTATTATACAGTGATTAGGAGGAGTCCTCCCCCTGCAGCCAGTGTAGCAGCCTGTATTGTGCAGAGCAGGCTATTATACAGTGCTTAGGAGGAGTCCTCCCTCTGCAGCCAGTGTAGCAGCCTGTATTGTGCAGAGCAGGCTATTATACAGTGATTAGGAGGAGTCCTCCCTCTGCAGCCAGTGTAGCAGCCTGTATTGTGCAGAGCAGTCTATTATACAGTGATTAGGAGGAGTCCTCCCTCTGCAGTCAGTGTAGCAGCCTGTATTGTGCAGAGCAGGCTATTATACAGTGATTAGGAGGAGTCCTCCCTCTGCAGCCAGTGTAGCAGCCTGTATTGTTCAGAGCAGGCTATTATACAGTGATTAGGAGGAGTTCTCCCTCTGCAGCCAGTGTAGCAGCCTGTATTGTGCAGAGCAGGCTATTATGTAGTGATTAGGAGGAGTCCTCCCTCTGTAGCCAGTGTAGCAGCCTGTATTGTGCAGAGCAGGCTATTATACAGTGATTAGTTGGAGTCCTCCCTCTACAGCCAGTGTAGCAGCCTGTATTTTGCAGAGCAGGCTATTATACAGTGATTAGGAGGAGTCCTCCCCCTGCAGCCAGTGTAGCAGCCTGTATTGTGCAGAGCAGGCTATTATACAGTGATTAAGAGGAGTCCTCCCCCTGCAGCCAGTGTAGCAGCCTGTATTGTGTAGAGCAGGTTATTATACAGTGATTAGATGGAGTCCTCCCCCTGCAGCCAGTGTAGCAGCCTGTATTGTGCAGAGCAGGCTATTATACAGTGATTAGGAGGAGTCCTCCCCCTGCAGACAGTGTAGCAGCCTGTATTGTGCAGAGCAGACTATTATACAGTGATTAGGAGGAGTCCTCCCTCTGCAGCCAGTGTAGCAGCCTGTATTGTGCAGAGCAGGCTATTATACAGTGATTAGGAGGAGTCCTCCATCTGCAGCCAGTGTAGCAGCCTGTATTGTGCAGAGCAGGCTATTATACAGTGATTAGGAGGGGTCCTCCCCCTGGAGCCAGTGTAGCAGCCTGTATTGTGCAGAGCAGGCTATTATACAGTGATTAGGAGGAGTCCTCCCCCTGCAGCCAGTGTAGCAGTCTGTATTGTGCAGAGCAGGCTATTATACAGTGATTAGGAGGAGTCCTCCCCCTGCAGCCAGTGTAGCAGCCTGAATTGTGCAGAGCAGGCTATTATACAGTGCTTAGGAGGAGTCCTCCCTCTGCAGCCAGTGTAGCAGCCTGTATTGTGCAGAGCAGGCTATTATACAGTGATTAGGAGGAGTCCTCCCCCTGCAGACAGTGTAGCAGCCTGTATTGTGCAGAGCAGACTATTATACAGTGATTAGGAGGAGTCCTCCCTCTGCAGCCAATAGCAGCCTGTATTGTGCAGAGCAGGCTATTATACAGTGATTAGGAGGAGTCCTCCATCTGCAGCCAGTGTAGCAGCCTGTATTGTGCAGAGCAGGCTATTATACAGTGATTAGGAGGAGTCCTCCCCCTGGAGCCAGTGTAGCAGCCTGTATTGTGCAGAGCAGGCTATTATACAGTGATTAGGAGGAGTCCTCCATCTGCAGCCAGTGTAGCAGCCTGTATTGTGCAGAGCAGGCTCTTATACAGTGATTAGGAGGGGTCCTCCCCCTGGAGCCAGTGTAGCAGCCTGTATTGTGCAGAGCAGGCTATTATACAGTGATTAGGAGGAGTCCTCCCCCTGCAGCCAGTGTAGCAGTCTGTATTGTGCAGAGCAGGCTATTATACAGTGATTAGGAGGAGTCCTCCCCCTGCAGCCAGTGTAGCAGCCTGTATTGTGCAGAGCAGGCTATTATACAGTGCTTAGGAGGAGTCCTCCCTCTGCAGCCAGTGTAGCAGCCTGTATTGTGCAGAGCAGGCTATTATACAGTGATTAGGAGGAGTCCTCCCTCTGCAGCCAGTGTAGCAGCCTGTATTGTGCAGAGCAGTCTATTATACAGTGATTAGGAGGAGTCCTCCCTCTGCAGTCAGTGTAGCAGCCTGTATTGTGCAGAGCAGGCTATTATACAGTGATTAGGAGGAGTCCTCCCTCTGCAGCCAGTGTAGCAGCCTGTATTGTTCAGAGCAGGCTATTATACAGTGATTAGGAGGAGTTCTCCCTCTGCAGCCAGTGTAGCAGCCTGTATTGTGCAGAGCAGGCTATTATGTAGTGATTAGGAGGAGTCCTCCCTCTGTAGCCAGTGTAGCAGCCTGTATTGTGCAGAGCAGGCTATTATACAGTGATTAGTTGGAGTCCTCCCTCTACAGCCAGTGTAGCAGCCTGTATTTTGCAGAGCAGGCTATTATACAGTGATTAGGAGGAGTCCTCCCCCTGCAGCCAGTGTAGCAGCCTGTATTGTGCAGAGCAGGCTATTATACAGTGATTAAGAGGAGTCCTCCCCCTGCAGCCAGTGTAGCAGCCTGTATTGTGTAGAGCAGGTTATTATACAGTGATTAGATGGAGTCCTCCCCCTGCAGCCAGTGTAGCAGCCTGTATTGTGCAGAGCAGGCTATTATACAGTGATTAGGAGGAGTCCTCCCCCTGCAGACAGTGTAGCAGCCTGTATTGTGCAGAGCAGACTATTATACAGTGATTAGGAGGAGTCCTCCCTCTGCAGCCAGTGTAGCAGCCTGTATTGTGCAGAGCAGGCTATTATACAGTGATTAGGAGGAGTCCTCCATCTGCAGCCAGTGTAGCAGCCTGTATTGTGCAGAGCAGGCTATTATACAGTGATTAGGAGGGGTCCTCCCCCTGGAGCCAGTGTAGCAGCCTGTATTGTGCAGAGCAGGCTATTATACAGTGATTAGGAGGAGTCCTCCCCCTGCAGCCAGTGTAGCAGTCTGTATTGTGCAGAGCAGGCTATTATACAGTGATTAGGAGGAGTCCTCCCCCTGCAGCCAGTGTAGCAGCCTGTATTGTGCAGAGCAGGCTATTATACAGTGCTTAGGAGGAGTCCTCCCTCTGCAGCCAGTGTAGCAGCCTGTATTGTGCAGAGCAGGCTATTATACAGTGATTAGGAGGAGTCCTCCCCCTGCAGCCAGTGTAGCAGCCTGTATTGTGCAGAGCAGGCTATTATACAGTGCTTAGGAGGAGTCCTCCCTCTGCAGCCAGTGTAGCAGCCTGTATTGTACAGAGCAGGCTATTATACAGTGATTAGGAGGGGTCCTCCCTCTGCAGCCAGTGTAGCAGCCTGTATTGTGCAGAGCAGTCTATTATACAGTGATTAGGAGGAGTCCTCCCTCTGCAGTCAGTGTAGCAGCCTGTATTGTGCAGAGCAGGCTATTATACAGTGATTAGGAGGAGTCCCCCCTCTGCAGCCAGTGTAGCAGCCTGTATTGTTCAGAGCAGGCTATTATACAGTGATTAGGAGGAGTCCTCCATCTGCAGCCAGTGTAGCAGCCTGTATTGTGCAGAGCAGTCTATTATACAGTGATTAGGAGGAGTCCTCCCTCTGCAGCCAGTGTAGCAGCCTGTATTGTGCAGAGCAGTCTATTATACAGTGATTAGGAGGAGTCCTCCCTCTGCAGTCAGTGTAGCAGCCTGTATTGTGCAGAGCAGGCTATTATACAGTGATTAGGAGGAGTCCCCCCTCTGCAGCCAGTGTAGCAGCCTGTATTGTGCAGAGCAGGCTATTATACAGTGATTAGGAGGAGTCCTCCCTCTGCAGCCAGTGTAGCAGCCTGTATTGTGCAGAGCAGGCTATTATGTAGTGATTAGGAGGAGTCCTCCATCTGCAGCCAGTGTAGCAGCCTGTATTGTGCAGAGCAGGCTATTATACAGTGATTAGGAGGAGTCCTCCCCCTGCAGCCAGTGTAGCAGCCTGTATTGTGCAGAGCAGGCTATTATACAGTGATTAGGAGGGGTCCTCCCCCTGGAGTCAGTGTAGCAGCCTGTATTGTGCAGAGCAGGCTATTATACAGTGATTAGGAGGAGTCCTCCCCCTGCAGCCAGTGTAGCAGTCTGTATTGTGCAGAGCAGGCTATTATACAGTGATTAGGAGGAGTCCTCCCTCTGCAGCCAGTGTAACAGCCTGTATTGTGCAGAGCAGGCTATTATACAGTGATTAGGAGGAGTCCTCCCCCTGCAGCCAGTGTAGCAGCCTGTATTGTGCAGAGCAGGCTATCATACAGTGCTTAGGAGGAGTCCTCCCTCTGCAGCCAGTGTAGCAGCCTGTATTGTGCAGAGCAGGCTATTATACAGTGATTAGGAGGAGTCCTCCCCCTGCAGCCAGTGTAGCAGCCTGTATTGTGCAGAGCAGGCTATTATACAGTGCTTAGGAGGAGTCCTCCCTCTGCAGCCAGTGTAGCAGCCTGTATTGTACAGAGCAGGCTATTATACAGTGATTAGGAGGGGTCCTCCCTCTGCAGCCAGTGTAGCAGCCTGTATTGTGCAGAGCAGTCTATTATACAGTGATTAGGAGGAGTCCTCCCTCTGCAGTCAGTGTAGCAGCCTGTATTGTGCAGAGCAGGCTATTATACAGTGATTAGGAGGAGTCCCCCCTCTGCAGCCAGTGTAGCAGCCTGTATTGTTCAGAGCAGGCTATTATACAGTGATTAGGAGGAGTCCTCCCTCTGCAGCCAGTGTAGCAGCCTGTATTGTGCAGAGCAGGCTATTATGTAGTGATTAGGAGGAGTCCTCCCTCTGTAGCCAGTGTAGCAGCCTGTATTGTTCAGAGCAGGCTATTATACAGTGATTAGGAGGAGTCCTCCCTCTGCAGCCAGTGTAGCAGCCTGTATTGTGCAGAGCAGGCTATTATGTAGTGATTAGGAGGAGTCCTCCATCTGCAGCCAGTGTAGCAGCCTGTATTGTGCAGAGCAGGCTATTATACAGTGATTAGGAGGAGTCCTCCCCCTGCAGCCAGTGTAGCAGCCTGTATTGTGCAGAGCAGGCTATTATACAGTGATTAGGAGGAGTCCTCCCTCTGTAGCCAGTGTAGCAGCCTGTATTGTGCAGAGCAGGCTATTATACAGTGATTAGGAGGAGTCCTCCCTCTGCAGCCAGTGTAGCAGCCTGTATTGTGCAGAGCAGGCTATTATACAGTGATTAGGAGGAGTCCTCCCTCTGCAGTCAGTGTAGCAGCCTGTATTGTGCAGAGCAGGCTATTATACAGTGATTAGGAGGAGTCCTCCCTCTGCAGCCAGTGTAGCAGCCTGTATTGTACAGAGCAGGCTATTATACAGTGATTAGGAGGAGTCCTCCCTCTGCAGCCAGTGTAGCAGCCTGTATTGTGCAGAGCAGGCTATTATGTAGTGATTAGGAGGAGTCCTCCCTCTGTAGCCAGTGTAGCAGCCTGTATTGTGCAGAGCAGGCTATTATGTAGTGATTAGGAGGAGTCCTCCCTCTGTAGCCATTGTAGCAGCCTGTACTGTGCAGAGCAGGCTATTATACAGTGATTAGGAGGGCTCCTCCCTCTGCAGCCAGTGTAGCAGCCTGTATTCTGCAGAGCAGGCTATTACACAGTGATTAGGAAGGGCCCTCCCCCTGCAGCCAGTGTAGCAGCCTGTATTGTGCAGAGCAGGCTATTATACAGTGATTAGGAGGAGTTCTCCCTCTGCAGCCAGTGTAGCAGCCTGTATTGTGCAGAGCAGGCTATTATACAGTGATTAGGAGGAGTCCTCTCTCTGCAGCCTGTGTAGCAGCCTGTATTGTTCAGAGCAGGCTATTATACAGTGATTAGGAGGAGACCTCCCCCTGCAGCCAGTGTAGCAGCCTGTATTGTGCAGAGCAGACTATTATACAGTGATTAGGAGGAGTCCTCCCTCTGCAGCCAGTGTAGCAGCCTGTATTGTACAGAGCAGGCTATTATACAGTGATTAGGAGGAGTTCTCCCTCTGCAGCCAGTGTAGCAGCCTGTATTGTGCAGAGCAGGCTATTATACAGTGATTAGGAGGAGTCCTCCCTCTGCAGCCAGTGTAGCAGCCTGTATTGTGCAGAGCAGGCTATTATACAGTGATTAGGAGGAGTCCTCCCCCTGCAGCCAGTGTAGCAGCCTGTATTGTGCAGAGCAGGCTATTATACAGTGATTAGGAGGAGTCCTCCATCTGCAGCCAGTGTAGCAGCCTGTATTGTGCAGAGCAGGCTATTATACAGTGATTAGGAGGGGTCCTCCCCCTGGAGCCAGTGTAGCAGTCTGTATTGTGCAGAGCAGGCTATTATACAGTGATTAGGAGGAGTCCTCCCCCTGCAGCCAGTGTAGCAGCCTGTATTGTGCAGAGCAGGCTATTATTCAGTGATTAGGAGGAGTCCTCCCCCTGCAGCCAGTGTAGCAGTCTGTATTGTGCAGAGCAGGCTATTATACAGTGATTAGGAGGAGTCCTCCCCCTGCAGCCAGTGTAGCAGCCTGTACTGTGCAGAGCAGGCTATTATTCAGTGATTAGGAGGAGTCCTCCCCCTGCAGTCAGTGTAGCAGCCTGTATTGTGCAGAGCAAGCTATTATACAGTGCTTAGGAGGAGTCCTCCCTCTGCAGCCAGTGTAGCAGCCTGTATTGTGCAGAGCAGGCTATTATACAGTGATTAAGAGGAGTCCTCCCTCTGCAGTCAGTGTAGCAGCCTGTATTGTGCAGAGCAGGCTATTATACAGTGATTAGGAGGAGTCCTCCCTCTGCAGCCAGTGTAGCAGCCTGTATTGTTCAGAGCAGGCTATTATACAGTGATTAGGAGGAGTCCTCCCTCTGCAGCCAGTGTAGCAGCCTGTATTGTGCAGAGCAGGCTATTATGTAGTGATTAGGAGGAGTCCTCCCTCTGTAGCCAGTGTAGCAGCCTGTATTGTGCAGAGCAGGCTATTATTCAGTGATTAGGAGGAGTCCTCCCCCTGCAGCCAGTGTAGCAGTCTGTATTGTGCAGAGCAGGCTATTATGTAGTGATTAGGAGGAGTCCTCCCTCTGTAGCCAGTGTAGCAGCCTGTATTGTGCATAGCAGGCTATTATACAGTGATTAGGAGGAGACCTCCCCCTGCAGCCAGTGTAGCAGCCTGTACTGTGCAGAGCAGGCTATTATACAGTGATTAGGAGGGCTCCTCCCTCTGCAGCCAGTGTAGCAGCCTGTATTCTGCAGAGCAGGCTATTACACAGTGATTAGGAAGGGCCCTCCCCCTGCAGCCAGTGTATCAGCCTGTATTGTGCAGAGCAGGCTATTATACAGTGATTAGGAGGAGTTGTCCCTCTGCAGCCAGTGTAGCAGCCTGTATTGTGCAAAGCAGGCTATTATACAGTGATTAGGAGGAGTCCTCCCTCTGCAGCCAGTGTAGCAGCCTGTATTGTGCAGAGCAGGCTATTATACAGTGATTAGGAGGAGTCCTCCCCCTGCAGCCAGTGTAGCAGCCTGTATTGTGCAGAGCAGGCTATTATACAGTGATTAGTTGGAGTCCTCCCTCTACAGCCAGTGTAGCAGCCTGTATTGTGCAGAGCAGGCAATTATACAGTGATTAAGAGGAGTCCTCCCCCTGCAGCCAGGGTAGCAGCCTGTATTGTGTAGAGCAGGTTATTATACAGTGATTAGATGGAGTCCTCCCCCTGCAGCCAGTGTAGCAGCCTGTATTGTGCAGAGCAGGCTATTATACAGTGATTAGGAGGAGTCCTCCCCCTGCAGACAGTGTAGCAGCCTGTATTGTGCAGAGCAGACTATTATACAGTGATTAGGAGGAGTCCTCCCTCTGCAGCCAATAGCAGCCTGTATTGTGCAGAGCAGGCTATTATACAGTGATTAGGAGGAGTCCTCCATCTGCAGCCAGTGTAGCAGCCTGTATTGTGCAGAGCAGGCTATTATACAGTGATTAGGAGGAGTCCTCCCCCTGGAGCCAGTGTAGCAGCCTGTATTGTGCAGAGCAGGCTATTATACAGTGATTAGGAGGAGTCCTCCATCTGCAGCCAGTGTAGCAGCCTGTATTGTGCAGAGCAGGCTCTTATACAGTGATTAGGAGGGGTCCTCCCCCTGGAGCCAGTGTAGCAGCCTGTATTGTGCAGAGCAGGCTATTATACAGTGATTAGGAGGAGTCCTCCCCCTGCAGCCAGTGTAGCAGTCTGTATTGTGCAGAGCAGGCTATTATACAGTGATTAGGAGGAGTCCTCCCCCTGCAGCCAGTGTAGCAGCCTGTATTGTGCAGAGCAGGCTATTATACAGTGCTTAGGAGGAGTCCTCCCTCTGCAGCCAGTGTAGCAGCCTGTATTGTGCAGAGCAGGCTATTATACAGTGATTAGGAGGAGTCCTCCCCCTGCAGCCAGTGTAGCAGCCTGTATTGTGCAGAGCAGGCTATTATACAGTGCTTAGGAGGAGTCCTCCCTCTGCAGCCAGTGTAGCAGCCTGTATTGTGCAGAGCAGGCTATTATACAGTGATTAGGAGGAGTCCTCCCTCTGCAGCCAGTGTAGCAGCCTGTATTGTTCAGAGCAGGCTATTATACAGTGATTAGGAGGAGTTCTCCCTCTGCAGCCAGTGTAGCAGCCTGTATTGTGCAGAGCAGGCTATTATGTAGTGATTAGGAGGAGTCCTCCCTCTGTAGCCAGTGTAGCAGCCTGTATTGTGCAGAGCAGGCTATTATACAGTGATTAGTTGGAGTCCTCCCTCTACAGCCAGTGTAGCAGCCTGTATTTTGCAGAGCAGGCTATTATACAGTGATTAGGAGGAGTCCTCCCCCTGCAGCCAGTGTAGCAGCCTGTATTGTGCAGAGCAGGCTATTATACAGTGATTAAGAGGAGTCCTCCCCCTGCAGCCAGTGTAGCAGCCTGTATTGTGTAGAGCAGGTTATTATACAGTGATTAGATGGAGTCCTCCCCCTGCAGCCAGTGTAGCAGCCTGTATTGTGCAGAGCAGGCTATTATACAGTGATTAGGAGGAGTCCTCCCCCTGCAGACAGTGTAGCAGCCTGTATTGTGCAGAGCAGACTATTATACAGTGATTAGGAGGAGTCCTCCCTCTGCAGCCAGTGTAGCAGCCTGTATTGTGCAGAGCAGGCTATTATACAGTGATTAGGAGGAGTCCTCCATCTGCAGCCAGTGTAGCAGCCTGTATTGTGCAGAGCAGGCTATTATACAGTGATTAGGAGGGGTCCTCCCCCTGGAGCCAGTGTAGCAGCCTGTATTGTGCAGAGCAGGCTATTATACAGTGATTAGGAGGAGTCCTCCCCCTGCAGCCAGTGTAGCAGTCTGTATTGTGCAGAGCAGGCTATTATACAGTGATTAGGAGGGGTCCTCCCTCTGCAGCCAGTGTAGCAGCCTGTATTGTGCAGAGCAGTCTATTATACAGTGATTAGGAGGAGTCCTCCCTCTGCAGTCAGTGTAGCAGCCTGTATTGTGCAGAGCAGGCTATTATACAGTGATTAGGAGGAGTCCCCCCTCTGCAGCCAGTGTAGCAGCCTGTATTGTTCAGAGCAGGCTATTATACAGTGATTAGGAGGAGTCCTCCCTCTGCAGCCAGTGTAGCAGCCTGTATTGTGCAGAGCAGGCTATTATGTAGTGATTAGGAGGAGTCCTCCCTCTGTAGCCAGTGTAGCAGCCTGTATTGTTCAGAGCAGCCTATTATACAGTGATTAGGAGGAGTCCTCCCTCTGCAGCCAGTGTAGCAGCCTGTATTGTGCAGAGCAGGCTATTATGTAGTGATTAGGAGGAGTCCTCCATCTGCAGCCAGTGTAGCAGCCTGTATTGTGCAGAGCAGGCTATTATACAGTGATTAGGAGGAGTCCTCCCCCTGCAGCCAGTGTAGCAGCCTGTATTGTGCAGAGCAGGCTATTATACAGTGATTAGGAGGGGTCCTCCCCCTGGAGCCAGTGTAGCAGCCTGTATTGTGCAGAGCAGGCTATTATACAGTGATTAGGAGGAGTCCTCCCCCTGCAGCCAGTGTAGCAGTCTGTATTGTGCAGAGCAGGCTATTATACAGTGATTAGGAGGAGTCCTCCCCCTGCAGCCAGTGTAGCAGCCTGTATTGTGCAGAGCAGGCTATTATACAGTGCTTAGGAGGAGTCCTCCCTCTGCAGCCAGTGTAGCAGCCTGTATTGTGCAGAGCAGGCTATTATACAGTGATTAGGAGGAGTCCTCCCCCTGCAGCCAGTGTAGCAGCCTGTATTGTGCAGAGCAGGCTATTATACAGTGCTTAGGAGGAGTCCTCCCTCTGCAGCCAGTGTAGCAGCCTGTATTGTACAGAGCAGGCTATTATACAGTGATTAGGAGGGGTCCTCCCTCTGCAGCCAGTGTAGCAGCCTGTATTGTGCAGAGCAGTCTATTATACAGTGATTAGGAGGAGTCCTCCCTCTGCAGTCAGTGTAGCAGCCTGTATTGTGCAGAGCAGGCTATTATACAGTGATTAGGAGGAGTCCCCCCTCTGCAGCCAGTGTAGCAGCCTGTATTGTTCAGAGCAGGCTATTATACAGTGATTAGGAGGAGTCCTCCCTCTGCAGCCAGTGTAGCAGCCTGTATTGTGCAGAGCAGGCTATTATGTAGTGATTAGGAGGAGTCCTCCCTCTGTAGCCAGTGTAGCAGCCTGTATTGTTCAGAGCAGGCTATTATACAGTGATTAGGAGGAGTCCTCCCTCTGCAGCCAGTGTAGCAGCCTGTATTGTGCAGAGCAGGCTATTATGTAGTGATTAGGAGGAGTCCTCCATCTGCAGCCAGTGTAGCAGCCTGTATTGTGCAGAGCAGGCTATTATACAGTGATTAGGAGGAGTCCTCCCCCTGCAGCCAGTGTAGCAGCCTGTATTGTGCAGAGCAGGCTATTATACAGTGATTAGGAGGAGTCCTCCCTCTGCAGCCAGTGTAGCAGCCTGTATTGTGCAGAGCAGGCTATTATACAGTGATTAGGAGGAGTCCTCCCTCTGCAGCCAGTGTAGCAGCCTGTATTGTGCAGAGTAGGCTATTATACAGTGATTAGGAGGAGTCCTCCCTCTGCAGTCAGTGTAGCAGCCTGTATTGTGCAGAGCAGGCTATTATACAGTGATTAGGAGGAGTCCTCCCTCTGCAGCCAGTGTAGCAGCCTGTATTGTACAGAGCAGGCTATTATACAGTGATTAGGAGGAGTCCTCCCTCTGCAGCCAGTGTAGCAGCCTGTATTGTGCAGAGCAGGCTATTATGTAGTGATTAGGAGGAGTCCTCCCTCTGTAGCCAGTGTAGCAGCCTGTATTGTGCAGAGCAGGCTATTATACAGTGATTAGGAGGAGACCTCCCCCTGCAGCCAGTGTAGCAGCCTGTACTGTGCAGAGCAGGCTATTATACAGTGATTAGGAGGGCTCCTCCCTCTGCAGCCAGTGTAGCAGCCTGTATTCTGCAGAGCAGGCTATTACACAGTGATTAGGAAGGGCCCTCCCCCTGCAGCCAGTGTAGCAGCCTGTATTGTGCAGAGCAGGCTATTATACAGTGATTAGGAGGAGTTCTCCCTCTGCAGCCAGTGTAGCAGCCTGTATTGTGCAGAGCAGGCTATTATACAGTGATTAGGAGGAGTCCTCTCTCTGCAGCCTGTGTAGCAGCCTGTATTGTTCAGAGCAGGCTATTATACAGTGATTAGGAGGAGACCTCCCCCTGCAGCCAGTGTAGCAGCCTGTATTGTGCAGAGCAGACTATTATACAGTGATTAGGAGGAGTCCTCCCTCTGCAGCCAGTGTAGCAGCCTGTATTGTACAGAGCAGGCTATTATACAGTGATTAGGAGGAGTTCTCCCTCTGCAGCCAGTGTAGCAGCCTGTATTGTGCAGAGCAGGCTATTATACAGTGATTAGGAGGAGTCCTCCCTCTGCAGCCAGTGTAGCAGCCTGTATTGTGCAGAGCAGGCTATTATACAGTGATTAGGAGGAGTCCTCCCCCTGCAGCCAGTGTAGCAGCCTGTATTGTGCAGAGCAGGCTATTATACAGTGATTAGGAGGAGTCCTCCATCTGCAGCCAGTGTAGCAGCCTGTATTGTGCAGAGCAGGCTATTATACAGTGATTAGGAGGGGTCCTCCCCCTGGAGCCAGTGTAGCAGCCTGTATTGTGCAGAGCAGGCTATTATACAGTGATTAGGAGGAGTCCTCCCCCTGCAGCCAGTGTAGCAGTCTGTATTGTGCAGAGCAGGCAATTATACAGTGATTAGGAGGAGTCCTCCCCCTGCAGCCAGTGTAGCAGCCTGTATTGTGCAGAGCAGGCTATTATTCAGTGATTAGGAGGAGTCCTCCCCCTGCAGCCAGTGTAGCAGTCTGTATTGTGCAGAGCAGGCTATTATACAGTGATTAGGAGGAGTCCTCCCCCTGCAGCCAGTGTAGCAGCCTGTATTGTGCAGAGCAGGCTATTATTCAGTGATTAGGAGGAGTCCTCCCCCTGCAGTCAGTGTAGCAGCCTGTATTGTGCAGAGCAGGCTATTATACAGTGCTTAGGAGGAGTCCTCCCTCTGCAGCCAGTGTAGCAGCCTGTATTGTGCAGAGCAGGCTATTATACAGTGATTAAGAGGAGTCCTCCCTCTGCAGTCAGTGTAGCAGCCTGTATTGTGCAGAGCAGGCTATTATACAGTGATTAGGAGGAGTCCTCCCTCTGCAGCCAGTGTAGCAGCCTGTATTGTTCAGAGCAGGCTATTATACAGTGATTAGGAGGAGTCCTCCCTCTGCAGCCAGTGTAGCAGCCTGTATTGTGCAGAGCAGGCTATTATGTAGTGATTAGGAGGAGTCCTCCCTCTGTAGCCAGTGTAGCAGCCTGTATTGTGCAGAGCAGGCTATTATTCAGTGATTAGGAGGAGTCCTCCCCCTGCAGCCAGTGTAGCAGTCTGTATTGTGCAGAGCAGGCTATTATACAGTGATTAGGAGGAGTCCTCCCCCTGCAGCCAGTGTAGCAGCCTGTATTGTGCAGAGCAGGCTATTATACAGTGATTAGGAGGAGTCCTCCCCCTGCAGTCAGTGTAGCAGCCTGTATTGTGCAGAGCAGGCTATTATACAGTGCTTAGGAGGAGTCCTCCCTCTGCAGCCAGTGTAGCAGCCTGTATTGTGCAGAGCAGGCTATTATACAGTGATTAAGAGGAGTCCTCCCTCTGCAGTCAGTGTAGCAGCCTGTATTGTGCAGAGCAGGCTATTATACAGTGATTAGGAGGAGTCCTCCCTCTGCAGCCAGTGTAGCAGCCTGTATTGTTCAGAGCAGGCTATTATACAGTGATTAGGAGGAGTCCTCCCTCTGCAGCCAGTGTAGCAGCCTGTATTGTGCAGAGCAGGCTATTATGTAGTGATTAGGAGGAGTCCTCCCTCTGTAGCCAGTGTAGCAGCCTGTATTGTGCAGAGCAGGCTATTATACAGTGATTAGGAGGAGTCCTCCCCCTGCAGCCAGTGTAGCAGCCTGTACTGTGCAGAGCAGGCTATTATACAGTGATTAGGAGGGCTCCTCCCTCTGCAGCCAGTGTAGCAGCCTGTATTGTGCAGAGCAGGTTATTATACAGTGATTAGGAGGAGTCCTCCCCCTGCAGCCAGTGTAGCAGCCTGTATTGTGCAGAGCAGGCTATTATACAGTGATTAGGAGGAGTCCTCCCTCTGCAGCCAGTGTAGCAGCCTGTATTGTGCAGAGCAGGCTATTATACAGTGATTAGGAGGAGTCCTCCCTCTGCAGACAGTGTAGCAGCCTGTATTGTGCAGAGCAGGCTATTATACAGTGATTAGGAGGAGTCCTCCCTCTGCAGCCAGTGTAGCAGCCTGTATTGTGCAGAGCAGGCTATTATACAGTGATTAGGAGGAGTCCTCCCTCTGCAGTCAGTGTAGCAGCCTGTATTGTGCAGAGCAGGCTATTATACAGTGATTAGGAGGAGTCCTCCCTCTGCAGCCAGTGTAGCAGCCTGTATTGTACAGAGCAGGCTATTATACAGTGATTAGGAGGAGTCCTCCCTCTGCAGCCAGTGTAGCAGCCTGTATTGTGCAGAGCAGGCTATTATGTAGTGATTAGGAGGAGTCCTCCATCTGTAGCCAGTGTAGCAGCCTGTATTGTGCAGAGCAGGCCATTATACAGTGATTAGGAGGAGTCCTCCCCCTGCAGCCATTGTAGCAGCCTGTATTGTGCAGAGCAGGCTATTATACAGTGATTAGTTGGAGTCCTCCCTCTACAGCCAGTGTAGCAGCCTGTATTGTGCAGAGCAGGCTATTATACAGTGATTAGGAGGAGTCCTCCCCCTGCAGCCAGTGTAGCAGCCTGTATTGTGCAGAGCAGGCTATTATACAGTGATTAGGAGGAGTCCTCCCCCTGCAGACAGTGTAGCAGCCTGTATTGTGCAGAGCAGACTATTATACAGTGATTAGGAGGAGTCCTCCCTCTGCAGCCAATAGCAGCCTGTATTGTGCAGAGCAGGCTATTATACAGTGATTAGGAGGAGTCCTCCATCTGCAGCCAGTGTAGCAGCCTGTATTGTGCAGAGCAGGCTATTATACAGTGATTAGGAGGAGTCCTCCCCCTGGAGCCAGTGTAGCAGCCTGTATTGTGCAGAGCAGGCTATTATACAGTGATTAGGAGGAGTCCTCCATCTGCAGCCAGTGTAGCAGCCTGCATTGTGCAGAGCAGGCTATTATACAGTGATTAGGAGGGGTCCTCCCCCTGGAGCCAGTGTAGCAGCCTGTATTGTGCAGAGCAGGCTATTATACAGTGATTAGGAGGAGTCCTCCCCCTGCAGCCAGTGTAGCAGTCTGTATTGTGCAGAGCAGGCTATTATACAGTGATTAGGAGGAGCCCTCCCCCTGCAGCCAGTGTAGCAGCCTGTATTGTGCAGAGCAGGCTATTATACAGTGCTTAGGAGGAGTCCTCCCTCTGCAGCCAGTGTAGCAGCCTGTATTGTGCAGAGCAGGCTATTATACAGTGATTAGGAGGAGTCCTCCCTCTGCAGCAAGTGTAGCAGCCTGTATTGTGCAGAGCAGGCTATTATACAGTGATTAGGAGGAGTCCTCCCTCTGCAGTCAGTGTAGCAGCCTGTATTGTGCAGAGCAGGCTATTATACAGTGATTAGGAGGAGTCCTCCCTCTGCAGCCAGTGTAGCAGCCTGTATTGTTCAGAGCAGGCTATTATACAGTGATTAGGAGGAGTCCTCCCTCGGCAGCCAGTGTAGCAGCCTGTATTGTGCAGAGCAGGGTATTATGTAGTGATTAGGAGGAGTCCTCCCTCTGTAGCCAGTGTAGCAGCCTGTATTGTGCAGAGCAGGCTATTATACAGTGATTAGGAGGAGACCTCCCCCTGCAGCCAGTGTAGCAGCCTGTACTGTGCAGAGCAGGCTATTATACAGTGATTAGGAGGGCTCCTCCCTCTGCAGCCAGTGTAGCAGCCTGTATTGTGCAGAGCAGGCTATTATACAGTGATTGGAGGAGTCCTCCCCCTGCAGCCCGTGTAGCAGCCTGTATTGTGCAGAGCAGGATATTATACAGTGATTAGGAGGAGTCCTCCCCCTGCAGCCAGTGTAGCAGCCTGTATTGTGCAGAGCAGGCTATTATACAGTGATTAGGAGGAGTCCTCCCTCTGCAGCCAGTGTAGCAGCCTGTATTGTGCAGAGCAGGCTATTATACAGTGATTAGGAGGAGTCCTCCCTCTGCAGCCAGTGTAGCAGCCTGTATTGTGCAGAGCAGGTTATTATACAGTGATTAGGAGGAGTCCTCCCCCTGCAGCCAGTGTAGCAGCCTGTATTGTACAGAGCAGGCTATTATACAGTAATTAGGAGGAGTCCTCCCCCTGCAGCCAGTGTAGCAGCCTGTATTGTGCAGAGCAGGCTATTATACAGTGATTAGGAGGAGTCCTCCCCCTGCAGCCAGTGTAGCAGCCTGTATTGTGCAGAGCAGGCTATTATACAGTGATTAGGAGGAGTCCTCCCTCTGCAGTCAGTGTAGCAGCCTGTATTGTGCAGAACAGGCTATTATACAGTGATTAGGAGGAGTCCTCCCTCTGCAGCCAGTGTAGCAGCCTGTATTGTACAGAGCAGGCTATTATACAGTGATTAGGAGGAGTCCTCCCTCTGCAGCCAGTGTAGCATCCTGTATTGTGCAGAACAGGCTATTATACAGTGATTAGGAGGAGTCCTCCCTCTGCAGCCAGTGTAGCAGCCTGTATTGTGCAGAGCAGGCTATTATGTAGTGATTAGGAGGAGTCCTCCCTCTGTAGCCAGTGTAGCAGCCTGTATTGTGCATAGCAGGCTATTATACAGTGATTAGGAGGAGACCTCCCCCTGCAGCCAGTGTAGCAGCCTGTACTGTGCAGAGCAGGCTATTATACAGTGATTAGGAGGGCTCCTCCCTCTGCAGCCAGTGTAGCAGCCTGTATTGTGCAGAGCAGGCTATTATACAGTGATTAGGAGGAGTCCTCCCCCTGCAGCCATTGTAGCAGCCTGTATTGTGCAGAGCAGGCTATTATACAGTGATTAGTTGGAGTCCTCCCTCTACAGCCAGTGTAGCAGCCTGTATTGTGCAGAGCAGGCTATTATACAGTGATTAGGAGGAGTCCTCCCCCTGCAGCCAGTGTAGCAGCCTGTATTTTGCAGAGCAGGCTATTATACAGTGATTAGGAGGAGTCCTCCCCCTGCAGCCAGTGTAGCAGCCTGTATTGTGCAGAGCAGGCTATTATACAGTGATTAAGAGGAGTCCTCCCCCTGCAGCCAGTGTAGCAGCCTGTATTGTGTAGAGCAGGTTATTATACAGTGATTAGATGGAGTCCTCCCCCTGCAGCCAGTGTAGCAGCCTGTATTGTGCAGAGCAGGCTATTATACAGTGATTAGGAGGAGTCCTCCCCCTGCAGACAGTGTAGCAGCCTGTATTGTGCAGAGCAGACTATTATACAGTGATTAGGAGGAGTCCTCCCTCTGCAGCCAATAGCAGCCTGTATTGTGCAGAGCAGGCTATTATACAGTGATTAGGAGGAGTCCTCCATCTGCAGCCAGTGTAGCAGCCTGTATTGTGCAGAGCAGGCTATTATACAGTGATTAGGAGGAGTCCTCCCCCTGGAGCCAGTGTAGCAGCCTGTATTGTGCAGAGCAGGCTATTATACAGTGATTAGGAGGAGTCCTCCATCTGCAGCCAGTGTAGCAGCCTGTATTGTGCAGAGCAGGCTATTATACAGTGATTAGGAGGGGTCCTCCCCCTGGAGCCAGTGTAGCAGCCTGTATTGTGCAGAGCAGGCTATTATACAGTGATTAGGAGGAGTCCTCCCCCTGCAGCCAGTGTAGCAGTCTGTATTGTGCAGAGCAGGCTATTATACAGTGATTAGGAGGAGTCCTCCCCCTGCAGCCAGTGTAGCAGCCTGTATTGTGCAGAGCAGGCTATTATACAGTGCTTAGGAGGAGTCCTCCCTCTGCAGCCAGTGTAGCAGCCTGTATTGTGCAGAGCAGGCTATTATACAGTGATTAGGAGGAGTCCTCCCCCTGCAGCCAGTGTAGCAGCCTGTATTGTGCAGAGCAGGCTATTATACAGTGCTTAGGAGGAGTCCTCCCTCTGCAGCCAGTGTAGCAGCCTGTATTGTGCAGAGCAGGCTATTATACAGTGATTAGGAGGAGTCCTCCCTCTACAGCCAGTGTAGCAGCCTGTATTGTGCAGAGCAGTCTATTATACAGTGATTAGGAGGAGTCCTCCCTCTGCAGTCAGTGTAGCAGCCTGTATTGTGCAGAGCAGGCTATTATACAGTGATTAGGAGGAGTCCTCCCTCTGCAGCCAGTGTAGCAGCCTGTATTGTTCAGAGCAGGCTATTATACAGTGATTAGGAGGAGTTCTCCCTCTGCAGCCAGTGTAGCAGCCTGTATTGTGCAGAGCAGGCTATTATACAGTGATTAGGAGGAGTCCTCCCTCTGCAGCCAGTGTAGCAGCCTGTATTGTTCAGAGCAGGCTATTATACAGTGATTAGGAGGAGTTCTCCCTCTGCAGCCAGTGTAGCAGCCTGTATTGTGCAGAGCAGGCTATTATACAGTGATTAGGAGGAGTCCTCCCTCTGCAGCCAGTGTAGCAGCCTGTATTGTGCAGAGCAGGCTATTATACAGTGATTAGGAGGAGTCCTCCCTCTGCAGCCAGTGTAGCAGCCTGTATTGTGCAGAGCAGTCTATTATACAGCGATTAGGAGGAGTCCTCCCTCTGCAGTCAGTGTAGCAGCCTGTATTGTGCAGAGCAGGCTATTATACAGTGATTAGGAGGAGTCCTCCCTCTGCAGCCAGTGTAGCAGCCTGTATTGTTCAGAGCAGGCTATTATGTAGTGATTAGGAGGAGTCCTCTCTCTGTAGCCAGTGTAGCAGCCTGTATTGTGCAGAGCAGGCTATTATACAGTGATTAGTTGGAGTCCTCCCTCTACAGCCAGTGTAGCAGCCTGTATTTTGCAGAGCAGGCTATTATACAGTGATTAGGAGGAGTCCTCCCCCTGCAGCCAGTGTAGCAGCCTGTATTGTGCAGAGCAGGCTATTATACAGTGATTAAGAGGAGTCCTCCCCCTGCAGCCAGTGTAGCAGCCTGTATTGTGTAGAGCAGGTTATTATACAGTGATTAGATGGAGTCCTCCCCCTGCAGCCAGTGTAGCAGCCTGTATTGTGCAGAGCAGGCTATTATACAGTGATTAGGAGGAGTCCTCCCCCTGCAGACAGTGTAGCAGCCTGTATTGTGCAGAGCAGACTATTATACAGTGATTAGGAGGAGTCCTCCCTCTGCAGCCAGTGTAGCAGCCTGTATTGTGCAGAGCAGGCTATTATACAGTGATTAGGAGGAGTCCTCCATCTGCAGCCAGTGTAGCAGCCTGTATTGTGCAGAGCAGGCTATTATACAGTGATTAGGAGGGGTCCTCCCCCTGGAGCCAGTGTAGCAGCCTGTATTGTGCAGAGCAGGCTATTATACAGTGATTAGGAGGAGTCCTCCCCCTGCAGCCAGTGTAGCAGTCTGTATTGTGCAGAGCAGGCTATTATACAGTGATTAGGAGGAGTCCTCCCCCTGCAGCCAGTGTAGCAGCCTGTATTGTGCAGAGCAGGCTATTATACAGTGCTTAGGAGGAGTCCTCCCTCTGCAGCCAGTGTAGCAGCCTGTATTGTGCAGAGCAGGCTATTATACAGTGATTAGGAGGAGTCCTCCCTCTGCAGCCAGTGTAGCAGCCTGTATTGTGCAGAGCAGGCTATTATGTAGTGATTAGGAGGAGTCCTCCCTCTGTCGCCAGTGTAGCAGCCTGTATTGTTCAGAGCAGGCTATTATACAGTGATTAGGAGGAGTCCTCCCTCTGCAGCCAGTGTAGCAGCCTGTATTCTGCAGAGCAGGCTATTATGTAGTGATTAGGAGGAGTCCTCCATCTGCAGCCAGTGTAGCAGCCTGTATTGTGCAGAGCAGGCTATTATACAGTGATTAGGAGGAGTCCTCCCCCTGCAGCCAGTGTAGCAGCCTGTATTGTGCAGAGCAGGCTATTATACAGTGATTAGGAGGAGTCCTCCCTCTGCAGCCAGTGTAGCAGCCTGTATTGTGCAGAGCAGGCTATTATACAGTGATTAGGAGGAGTCCTCCCTCTGCAGCCAGTGTAGCAGCCTGTATTGTGCAGAGCAGGCTATTATACAGTGATTAGGAGGAGTTCTCCCTCTGCAGCCAGTGTAGCAGCCTGTATTGTGCAGATCAGGCTATTATACAGTGATTAGGAGGAGTCCTCCCTCTGCAGCCAGTGTAGCAGCCTGTATTGTGCAGAGCAGGCTATTATACAGTGATTAGGAGGAGTCCTCCCCCTGCAGCCAGTGTAGCAGCCTGTATTGTGCAGAGCAGGCTATTATACAGTGATTAGGAGGAGTCCTCTCTCTGCAGCCTGTGTAGCAGCCTGTATTGTGCAGAGCAGGCTATTATACAGTGATTAGGAGGAGACCTCCCCCTGCAGCCAGTGTAGCAGCCTGTATTGTGCAGAGCAGACTATTATACAGTGATTAGGAGGAGTCCTCCCTCTGCAGCCAGTGTAGCAGCCTGCATTGTACAGAGCAGGCTATTATACAGTGATTAGGAGGAGTCCTCCCTCTGCAGCCAGTGTAGCAGCCTGTATTGTGCAGAGCAGGCTATTATGTAGTGATTAGGAGGAGTCCTCCCTCTGTAGCCAGTGTAGCAGCCTGTATTGTGCAGAGCAGGCTATTATACAGTGATTAGGAGGAGACCTCCCCCTGCAGCCAGTGTAGCAGCCTGTACTGTGCAGAGCAGGCTATTATACAGTGATTAGGAGGGCTCCTCCCTCTGCAGCCAGTGTAGCAGCCTGTATTCTGCAGAGCAGGCTATTACACAGTGATTAGGAAGGGCCCTCCCCCTGCAGCCAGTGTAGCAGCCTGTATTGTGCAGAGCAGGCTATTATACAGTGATTAGGAGGAGTTCTCCCTCTGCAGCCAGTGTAGCAGCCTGTATTGTGCAGAGCAGGCTATTATACAGTGATTAGGAGGAGTCCTCCCTCTGCAGCCAGTGTAGCAGCCTGTATTGTGCAGAGCAGGCTATTATACAGTGATTAGGAGGAGTCCTCCCCCTGCAGCCAGTGTAGCAGCCTGTATTGTGCAGAGCAGGCTATTATACAGTGATTAGGAGGAGTCCTCTCTCTGCAGCCTGTGTAGCAGCCTGTATTGTGCAGAGCAGGCTATTATACAGTGATTAGGAGGAGACCTCCCCCTGCAGCCAGTGTAGCAGCCTGTATTGTGCAGAGCAGGCTATTATACAGTGATTAGGCGGATTCCTCCCCCTGCAGCCAGTGTAGCAGCCTGTATTGTGCAGAGCAGACTATTATACAGTGATTAGGAGGAGTCCTCCCTCTGCAACCAGTGTAGCAGCCTGTATTGTGCAGAGCAGGCTATTATACAGTGATTCGGAGGAGTCCTCCCCCTGCAGCCAGTGAAGCAGCCTGTATTGTGCAGAGCAGGCTATTATACAGTGATTAGGAGGAGTCCTCCCTCTGCAGCCAGTGTAGCAGCCTGTATTGTGCAGAGCAGGCTATTATACAGTGATTAGGAGGAGTCCTCCCCCTGCAGCCAGTGTAGCAGCCTGTATTGTGCAGAGCAGGCTATTATACAGTGATTAGGAGGAGTCCTCTCTCTGCAGCCTGTGTAGCAGCCTGTATTGTGCAGAGCAGGCTATTATACAGTGATTAGGAGGAGACCTCCTCCTGCAGCCAGTGTAGCAGCCTGTATTGTGCAGAGCAGACTATTATACAGTGATTAGGAGGAGTCCTCCCTCTGCAGCCAGTGTAGCAGCCTGTATTGTACAGAGCAGGCTATTATACAGTGATTAGGAGGAGTTCTCCCTCTGCAGCCAGTGTAGCAGCCTGTATTGTGCAGAGCAGACTATTATACAGTGATTAGGAGGAGTCCTCCCTCTGCAGCCAGTGTAGCAGCCTGTATTGTGCAGAGCAGGCTATTATACAGTGATTAGGAGGAGTCCTCCCCCTGCAGCCAGTGTAGCAGCCTGTATTGTGCAGAGCAGGCTATTATACAGTGATTAGGAGGAGTCCTCTCTCTGCAGCCTGTGTAGCAGCCTGTATTGTGCAGAGCAGGCTATTATACAGTGATTAAGAGGAGACCTCCCCCTGCAGCCAGTGTAGCAGCCTGTATTGTGCAGAGCAGACTATTATACAGTGATTAGGAGGAGTCCTCCCTCTGCAGCCAGTGTAGCAGCCTGTATTGTACAGAGCAGGCTATTATACAGTGATTAGGAGGAGTCCTCCCTCTGCAGCCAGTGTAGCAGCCTGTATTGTGCAGAGCAGGCTATTATGTAGTGATTAGGAGGAGTCCTCCCTCTGTAGCCAGTGTAGCAGCCTGTATTGTGCAGAGCAGGCTATTATACAGTGATTAGGAGGAGACCTCCCCCTGCAGCCAGTGTAGCAGCCTGTACTGTGCAGAGCAGGCTATTATACAGTGATTAGGAGGGCTCCTCCCTCTGCAGCCAGTGTAGCAGCCTGTATTCTGCAGAGCAGGCTATTACACAGTGATTAGGAAGGGCCCTCCCCCTGCAGCCAGTGTAGCAGCCTGTATTGTGCAGAGCAGGCTATTATACAGTGATTAGGAGGAGTTCTCCCTCTGCAGCCAGTGTAGCAGCCTGTATTGTGCAGAGCAGGCTATTATACAGTGATTAGGAGGAGTCCTCCCTCTGCAGCCAGTGTAGCAGCCTGTATTGTGCAGAGCAGGCTATTATACAGTGATTAGGAGGAGTCCTCTCTCTGCAGCCTGTGTAGCAGCCTGTATTGTGCAGAGCAGGCTATTATACAGTGATTAGGAGGAGACCTCCCCCTGCAGCCAGTGTAGCAGCCTGTATTGTGCAGAGCAGACTATTATACAGTGATTAGGAGGAGTCCTCCCTCTGCAACCAGTGTAGCAGCCTGTATTGTGCAGAGCAGGCTATTATACAGTGATTCGGAGGAGTCCTCCCCCTGCAGCCAGTGAAGCAGCCTGTATTGTGCAGAGCAGGCTATTATACAGTGATTAGGAGGAGTCCTCCCTCTGCAGCCAGTGTAGCAGCCTGTATTGTGCAGAGCAGGCTATTATACAGTGATTAGGAGGAGTCCTCCCCCTGCAGCCAGTGTAGCAGCCTGTACTGTGCAGAGCAGGTTATTATACAGTGATTAGGAGGAGTCCTCCCTCTGCAGCCAGTGTAGCAGCCTGTATTGTGCAGAGCAGGCTATTATACAGTGATTAGGAGGAGTCCTCCCCCTGCAGCCAGTGTAGCAGCCTGTATTGTGCAGAGCAGGCTATTATACAGTGATTAGGAGGAGTCGTCCCTCTGCAGCCAGTGTAGCAGCCTGTATTTTGCAGAGCAGGCTATTATACAGTGATTACGAGGAGTCTTCCCCCTGCAGCCAGTGTAGCAGCCTGTATTGTACAGAGCAGGCTATTATACAGTGATTAGGAGGAGTCCTCCCTCTACAGCCAGTATAGCAGCCTGTATTGTGCAGAGCAGGCTATTATACAGTGATTAGGAGGAGTCCTCCCCCTGCAGCCAGTGTAGCAGCCTGTATTGTGCAGAGCAGGCTATTATACAGTGATTAGTTGGAGTCCTCCCTCTACAGCAAGTGTAGCAGCCTGTATTTTGCAGAGCAAGCTATTATACAGTGATTAGGAGGAGTCCTCCCCCTGCAGCCAGTGTAGCAGCCTGTATTGTGCAGAGCAGGCTATTATACAGTGATTAGGAGGAGTCCTCCCCCTGCAGCCAGTGTAGCAGCCTGTATTTTGCAGAGCAAGCTATTATACAGTGATTAGGAGGAGTCCTCCCCCTGCAGCCAGTGTAGCAGCCTGTATTGTGCAGAGCAGGCTATTATACAGTGATTAGCAGGAGTCCTCCCCCTGCAGCCAGTGTAGCAGCCTGTATTGTGTAGAGCAGGTTATTATACAGTGATTAGATGGAGTCCTCCCCCTGCAGCCAGTGTAGCAGCCTGTATTGTGCAGAGCAGGCTATTATACAGTGATTAGGAGGAGTCCTCCCCCTGCAGACAGTGTAGCAGCCTGTATTGTGCAGAGCAGACTATTATACAGTGATTAGGAGGAGTCCTCCCTCTGCAGCCAATAGCAGCCTGTATTGTGCAGAGCAGGCTATTATACAGTGATTAGGAGGAGTCCTCCATCTGCAGCCAGTGTAGCAGCCTGTATTGTGCAGAGCAGGCTATTATACAGTGATTAGGAGGAGTCCTCCCCCTGGAGCCAGTATAGCAGCCTGTATTGTGCAGAGCAGGCTATTATACAGTGATTAGGAGGAGTCCTCCATTTGCAGCCAGTGTAGCAGCCTGTATTGTGCAGAGCAGGCTATTATACAGTGATTAGGAGGGGTCCTCCCCCTGGAGCCAGTGCAGCAGCCTGTATTGTGCAGAGCAGGCTATTATACAGTGATTAGGAGGAGTCCTCCCCCTGCAGCCAGTGTAGCAGTCTGTATTGTGCAGAGCAGGCTATTATACAGTGATTAGGAGGAGCCCTCCCCCTGCAGCCAGTGTAGCAGCCTGTATTGTGCAGAGCAGGCTATTATACAGTGCTTAGGAGGAGTCCTCCCTCTGCAGCCAGTGTAGCAGCCTGTATTGTGCAGAGCAGGCTATTATACAGTGATTAGGAGGAGTCCTCCCTCTGCAGTCAGTGTAGCAGCCTGTATTGTGCAGAGCAGGCTATTATACAGTGATTAGGAGGAGTCCTCCCTCTGCAGCCAGTGTAGCAGCCTGTATTGTTCAGAGCAGGCTATTATACAGTGATTAGGAGGAGTCCTCCCTCTGCAGCCAGTGTAGCAGCCTGTATTGTGCAGAACAGGCTATTATGTAGTGATTAGGAGGAGTCCTCCCTCTGTAGCCAGTGTAGCAGCCTGTATTGTGCAGAGCAGGCTATTATACAGTGATTAGGAGGAGACCTCCCCCTGCAGCCAGTGTAGCAGCCTGTACTGTGCATAGCAGGCTATTATACAGTGATTAGGAGGGCTCCTCCCTCTGCAGCCAGTGTAGCAGCCTGTATTGTGCAGAGCAGGCTTATATACAGTGATTAGGAGGAGTCCTCCCCCTGCAGCCAGTGTAGCAGCCTGTATTGTGCAGAGCAGGCTATTATACAGTGATTAGGAGGAGTCCTCCCCCTGCAGCCAGTGTAGCAGCCTGTATTGTTCAGAGCAGGCTATTATACAGTGATTAGGAGGAGTCCTCCCTCTGCAGCCAGTGTAGCAGCCTGTATTGTGCAGAGCAGGCTATTATACAGTGATTAGGAGGAGTCCTCCCTCTGCAGCCAGTGTAGCAGCCTGTATTGTGCAGAGCAGGCTATTATACAGTGATTAGGAGGAGTCCTCCCTCTGCAGTCAGTGTAGCAGCCTGTATTGTGCAGAGGAGGCTATTATACAGTGATTAGGAGGAGTCCTCCCTCTGCAGCCAGTGTAGCAGCCTGTATTGTACAGAGCAGGCTATTATACAGTGATTAGGAGGAGTCCTCCCTCTGCAGCCAGTGTAGCAGCCTGTATTGTGCAGAGCAGGCTATTATGTAGTGATTAGGAGGAGTCCTCCCTCTGTAGCCAGTGTAGCAGCCTGTATTGTGCAGAGCAGGCTATTATACAGTGATTTGGAGGGGTCCTCCCTCTGTAGCCAGTGTAGCAGCCTGTATTCTGCAGAGCAGGCTATTACACAGTGATTAGGAAGGGCCCTCCCCCTGCAGCCAGTGTAGCAGCCTGTATTGTGCAGAGCAGGCTATTATACAGTGATTAGGAGGAGTTCTCCCTCTGCAGCCAGTGTAGCAGCCTGTATTGTGCAGAGCAGGCTATTATACAGTGATTAGGAGGAGTCCTCCCTCTGCAGCCAGTGTAGCAGCCTGTATTGTGCAGAGCAGGCTATTATACAGTGATTAGGAGGAGTCCTCCCCCTGCAGCCAGTGTAGCAGCCTGTATTGTGCAGAGCAGGCTATTATACAGTGATTAGTTGGAGTCATCCCTCTACAGCCAGTGTAGCAGCCTGTATTTTGCAGAGCAGGCTATTATACAGTGTCACGATATGGTATGAAATATCATAAGTAGTTCTCTTGCTAGCCTGAGTGGGCTAAGCCCCCTTCTTGGAGTAACAGTTTGTAGCTGCAAATTCCTGGCTTTCCTTCTCAGAGAGTGTGGGGGTTAGAAGTTTTATGGCCGAACGGAATTTACGACTGGCATTTCCTGTGTAAGCTCTTGTCCAGCTAGAACAGGAAAACTGGCTCCAAAAATTCATGAAAGATTCTTTGTTTAGTTTTTGTTAGATATTAGGCAAACGATTTAAGCTAGAAATACGAAAATATATATTTTTATTCTCACTCGGTGTATCTACACAACCCGCGAAACACGAGTTTCTAACTCCATCTGGTAAAGAAGTAGGGTTTTCTCTGTAAATATGTATCCCAGATAGGACATATTTGATCTCATTAGAATCCTCACGTTAATCCGAGATGAATTATGGGTTTGGTATGACTCTGTCATGTCTTGTAGTGAAGTTATAGAAATTAGAGAGAATAGTTTAAAGTTTAGGCAGAATGTAGAGAGAGGAGGGTCTGGATAAGCCAGCCTTTCTGTGATGTCACAGCCTTAATGTTTTAAGTGTCTGGCAGGCTCTGAGGAGTGACTTTTTGCTGATTTCTCCTTCTGGACTGCTTTGTCCTATTGTCCTAGAAGAGCTGGTACATCCCATGGACTGGGATGTATGGAAACTGCACTAGCCTGGATGCCTGCAATGCTTTTAATATGTGAGTGTTATCTTTTCTCATTTATTCCCTTTATGTTATAATTACCCTTGTACATATTTGCAATTGTCTCATGTATAACATCTTTATAAACTATTTTTGATAACGCACTGCCTAGTTATTTTGAATGGGATATACTATTATATATTAGTTCGTTCTCCTGCTCTAAACTGTACCCTAAGTCTCTTGAAGGGAAAATTCGCTACTGTTACTGTTGAGTTGGGTTAGCTTCGGACCCGTTTAATCGAAGCTGGTGGCAGCGAAAGTGTGCTGACGGTTGGATTATGCTGAAGCAACTGCGGGTTTGATAATTATTGTTCCTGCCTGTGTGGGAGTAGTTATCGCGTCGCTGCAGCGTGCCCAATAGCCAGTACATAGCAGGCAGCCTTTCTGGCGACTAATTACCCAGGGTGCAGTACCTAATCTGACCTGAGAGTAAGGTGGGCGCCAGAGAGCTGCAAGTGTTAAGTGGAACTGTAAGCGGGATATACATAAATCCCTGCAGTTCGTGGTATATAGAAAAGCAGTGGGATACCTAGAATAAGCCCCTGCTGTAAACTAAGAGGTCAATAGCCTTGTGTGTGGTTTTTCATCACATTGGGAGCAGTGGAGGGATAACTAAGATAAGCCCCCCTGCATATGTGATAGCCGTCTGGTGGCCTAAAGTCACCCTGATCCGTGACGTAGGGGTGACGGTCACGGTGTGAATCCTGACCACTTGGTGACAGCGGTCAGGGGAATCGTGACATACAGTGATTAGGAGGAGTCCTCCCCCTGCAGCCAGTGTAGCAGCCTGTATTGTGCAGAGCATGCTATTATACAGTGATTAGGAGGAGTCCTCCCCCTGCAGCCAGTGTAGCAGCCTGTATTGTGCAGAGCAGACTATTATACAGTGATTAGGAGGAGTCCTCCCTCTGCAGCCAATAGCAGCCTGTATTGTGCAGAGCATGCTATTATACAGTGATTAGGAGGAGTCCTCCCCCTGCAGCCAGTGTAGCAGCCTGTATTGTGCAGAGCAGGCTATTATACAGTGCTTAGGAGGAGTCCTCCCTCTGCAGCCAGTGTAGCAGCCTGTATTGTGCAGAGCAGGCTATTATACAGTGATTAGGAGGAGTCCTCCCCCTGCAGCCAGTGTAGCAGCCTGTATTGTGCAGAGCAGGCTATTATACAGTGCTTAGGAGGAGTCCTCCCTCTGCAGCCAGTGTAGCAGCCTGTATTGTACAGAGCAGGCTATTATACAGTGATTAGGAGGAGTCCTCCCTCTGCAGCCAGTGTAGCAGCCTGTATTGTGCAGAGCAGTCTATTATACAGTGATTAGGAGGAGTCCTCCCTCTGCAGTCAGTGTAGCAGCCTGTATTGTGCAGAGCAGGCTATTATACACTGATTAGGAGGAGTCCTCCCTCTGCAGCCAGTGTAGCAGCCTGTATTGTTCAGAGCAGGCTATTATACAGTGATTAGGAGGAGTCCTCCCTCTGCAGCCAGTGTAGCAGCCTGTATTGTGCAGAGCAGGCTATTATGTAGTGATTAGGAGGAGTCCTCCCTCTGTAGCCAGTGTAGCAGCCTGTATTGTGCAGAGCAGGCTATTATACAGTGATTAGTTGGAGTCCTCCCTCTACAGCCAGTGTAGCAGCCTGTATTTTGCAGAGCAGGCTATTATACAGTGATTAGGAGGAGTCCTCCCCCTGCAGCCAGTGTAGCAGCCTGTATTGTGCAGAGCAGGCTATTATACAGTGATTAAGAGGAGTCCTCCCCCTGCAGCCAGTGTAGCAGCCTGTATTGTGTAGAGCAGGTTATTATACAGTGATTAGATGGAGTCCTCCCCCTGCAGCCAGTGTAGCAGCCTGTATTGTGCAGAGCAGGCTATTATACAGTGATTAGGAGGAGTCCTCCCCCTGCAGACAGTGTAGCAGCCTGTATTGTGCAGAGCAGACTATTATACAGTGATTAGGAGGAGTCCTCCCTCTGCAGCCAATAGCAGCCTGTATTGTGCAGAGCAGGCTATTATACAGTGATTAGGAGGAGTCCTCCATCTGCAGCCAGTGTAGCAGCCTGTATTGTGCAGAGCAGGCTATTATACAGTGATTAGGAGGAGTCCTCCCCCTGGAGCCAGTGTAGCAGCCTGTATTGTGCAGAGCAGGCTATTATACAGTGATTAGGAGGAGTCCTCCATCTGCAGCCAGTGTAGCAGCCTGTATTGTGCAGAGGAGGCTATTATACAGTGATTAGGAGGAGTCCTCCCCCTGGAGCCAGTGTAGCAGTCTGTATTGTGCAGAGCAGGATATTATACAGTGATTAGGAGGAGTCCTCCCCCTGCAGCCAGTGTAGCAGCCTGTATTGTGCAGAGCAGGCTATTATACAGTGCTTAGGAGGAGTCCTCCCTCTGCAGCCAGTGTAGCAGCCTGTATTGTGCAGAGCAGGCTATTATACAGTGATTAGGAGGAGTCCTCCCCCTGCAGCCAGTGTAGCAGCCTGTATTGTGCAGAGCAGGCTATTATACAGTGCTTAGGAGGAGTCCTCCCTCTGCAGCCAGTGTAGCAGCCTGTATTGTACAGAGCAGGCTATTATACAGTGATTAGGAGGAGTCCTCCCTCTGCAGCCAGTGTAGCAGCCTGTATTGTGCAGAGCAGGCTATTATGTAGTGATTAGGAGGAGTCCTCCCTCTGTAGCCAGTGTAGCAGCCTGTATTGTGCAGAGCAGGCTATTATACAGTGATTAGGAGGAGACCTCCCCCTGCAGCCAGTGTAGCAGCCTGTACTGTGCAGAGCAGGCTATTATACAGTGATTAGGAGGAGTCCTCCCCCTGCAGCCAGTGTAGCAGCCTGTATTGTGCAGAGCAGGCTATTATACAGTGATTAAGAGGAGTCCTCCCCCTGCAGCCAGTGTAGCAGCCTGTATTGTGTAGAGCAGGTTATTATACAGTGATTAGATGGAGTCCTTCCCCTGCAGCCAGTGTAGCAGCCTGTATTGTGCAGAGCAGGCTATTATACAGTGATTAGGAGGAGTCCTCCCCCTGCAGACAGTGTAGCAGCCTGTATTGTACAGAGCAGACTATTATACAGTGATTAGGAGGAGTCCTCCCTCTGCAGCCAATAGCAGCCTGTATTGTGCAGAGCAGGCTATTATACAGTGATTAGGAGGAGTCCTCCATCTGCAGCCAGTGTAGCAGCCTGTATTGTGCAGAGCAGGCTATTATACAGTGATTAGGAGGAGTCCTCCCCCTGGAGCCAGTGTAGCAGCCTGTATTGTGCAGAGCAGGCTATTATACAGTGATTAGGAGGAGTCCTCCATCTGCAGCCAGTGTAGCAGCCCGTATTGTGCAGAGCAGGCTATTATACAGTGATTAGGAGGGGTCCTCCCCCTGGAGCCAGTGTAGCAGCCTGTATTGTGCAGAGCAGGCTATTATACAGTGATTAGGAGGAGTCCTCCCCCTGCAGCCAGTGTAGCAGTCTGTATTGTGCAGAGCAGGATATTATACAGTGATTAGGAGGAGTCCTCCCCCTGCAGCCAGTGTAGCAGCCTGTATTGTGCAGAGCAGGCTATTATACAGTGATTAGGAGGAGTCCTCCCTCTGCAGCCAGTGTAGCAGCCTGTATTGTGCAGAGCAGGCTATTATACAGTGATTAGGAGGAGTCCTCCCCCTGCAGCCAGTGTAGCAGCCTGTATTGTGCAGAGCAGGCTATTATACAGTGCTTAGGAGGAGTCCTCCCTCTGCAGCCAGTGTAGCAGCCTGTATTGTACAGAGCAGGCTATTATACAGTGATTAGGAGGAGTCCTCCCTCTGCAGCCAGTGTAGCAGCCTGTATTGTTCAGAGCAGGCTATTATACAGTGATTAGGAGGAGTCCTCCCTCTGCAGCCAGTGTAGCAGCCTGTATTGTGCAGAGCAGGCTATTATGTAGTGATTAGGAGGAGTCCTCCCTCTGTAGCCAGTGTAGCAGCCTGTATTGTGCAGAGCAGGCTATTATACAGTGATTAGGAGGAGTCCTCCCCCTGCAGACAGTGTAGCAGCCTGTATTGTGCAGAGCAGACTATTATACAGTGATTAGGAGGAGTCCTCCTGTCACGATATGGTATGAAATATCATAAGTAGTTCTCTTGCTAGCCTGAGTGGGCTAAGCCCCCTTCTTGGAGCACAGTTTGAGCTGCAAATTCCTGGCTTTCCTTCTCTGAGAGTATGGGGGAAGAGAGGTTTTATTGCCGAATGGAATTTACGACTAGCATTTCCTGTGTAAGCCCTTGTTCAGCTATAAGGGAAGTAGAAACTTCAAGAATCCATGAAAGATTCTTTGTTTAGTTTTTGTTAGATATTAGGCAAACGATTTAAGCTAGAAATACGAAAATATATATTCGTAGTCTCACTCTGTGTATCTACACATCCCATGATACTCGGGCTTCTAACTCCGTCTGGTAAAGAAGTAGGGTTTTCTCTGTAAATATGTATCCCAGATAGGACATATTTGATCTCATTAGAATGCTCACGTTAACCCGAGATGATTGATGGGTTTGTTAGAACTATGACGTGTTTTGTAGTGAAGTTATAGAAATCAGAGAGAATAGTTTAAAGTTTAGGCAGAATGTAGAGAGAGGAGGGTCTGGATAAGCCAGCCTTTCTGTGATGTCACAGCCTTAATGTTTTAAGTGTCTGGCAGGCTCTGAGGAGTCACTTGCTGCTTGATTTCTTGTCTTGTCCTGGAAGAGCCCTGCTCACGTCCAAATGAGCTGGGACGTATGGGAAAAACTGCCCTAGCCTGGTTGCCTGTCATGCTTTGAACATGTAAGTGTTGCTTTTTCTCATTTATTCCCTTTATGTTATAATTACCCTTGTACATATTTGCAATTGTCTCATTTGTAACTTCTTTATAAAATATTTTTGATAAAGCACTGCCTAATTAATTTCAATGGAATATACTATTATATATTAGTTCGTTCATCCATGCTCTAAACTTACCCAGTCTTCTGAAGTGAAATACGCTACTGTTATTGTTGTGTTGGGTTAGCTTCGGACCCGTTTAATCGAAGCTGGTGGCAGTGATACCGATAGTGTGCAGACTTTTGGGTGATGCTGAAGCGGCTGCGGGGTTAATAATTATTGTTCCTGCCTGAGTGGGAGTAGTTATCGCGTCGCTGCAGCGTGCCCAATAGCCAGTACATAGCAGGCAGCCTTTCTGGCGACTAATTACCCAGGGTGCAGTACCTAATCTGACCTGAGAGTAAGGGGGCGCCAGAGAACTGCAAGTGTTAAGTGGAACTGTAAGCGGGATATACATAAATCCCTGCAGTTTGTGGTATATTGAAAGCAGTGAGATACCTAGAATAAGCCCCTGCTGTAAGCTAAGAGGTCAATAGCCTTGTGTGTTTTTTTTTTTCATCACATCGTGGAGTGGAGGGATAACTAAGATAAGCCCCCCTGCACATGTGATAGCCGTCTGTTGGCCTAAAGTCACCTCAATCCGTGACGTAGGGGTGACGGTCACGGTGTGAATCCTGACCCATTGGTGACAGCGGTCAGGGGAATCGTGACAATTGGTGGCAGCGGTCAGGGGAACCGTGACAAATTGGTGGCAGCGGTGGGATATCTTAGAGCATTAGTGATTTGGTTTGAGTAATCATTCCTCTCACTAAAAACTTGCAGAAAGTTCTTGCGAGGACTCTGCGCAAATAAGTTTGGAGAACGAACTCAGTGCTTTTTAGTTGTGAGACAATTGCGTACTGGTAATTATCCCCTCCCTTTCTCTTCGTTTTTCTATCCTATCTTTTATTTGGCAACCATGGTTGTGCTGGGAGAAACCTTCTATGAGCAGCAGACCAGAGACACCCTTGTCGCCTTATGCAAGTCACAGCACATTGACTCTGCAAGCAAAAAGAAAGCCCAACTGGTCGCAGATCTGGTGCAATGGGAAGCCGCTCGAGACCAATCTCAGAGCTCAGAGGCCGCAGAAGCCAGCACAAGCGAACATGGTGCTGCAGCAGAGGTCCAACCACTGAATGCTGGCCCTGTTAGCAATCCGGGCGAATTGGACCCCCACCTGCAGGCGGCCTTGAAAGAATTCCCCACTGACGACCATGAGGGACGTCGGCAGCTGATTCAGCAATACCGGCAAGAGGCCCGAGCTGAGCGAGAGGCCTGAGCTGAGCGAGAGGCTCAGGCCCAGCGAGCCGAGCGGGAGGCTGAGAGAGCCGAGCGCCAAGCCCAGCGAGCTCATGAACTGGAGATGCTCCGGCAGGGGGGGATGCCCTCCACCGCCCAGAGACGTGAGCCCAGCAGCGCTCAGATACCTAAGCCCCGGCCCGATCACTTCCCTGTTATGGAGAAGGATGGGGACTTGGACACTTTTCTGCGGGCCTTTGAGAAAGCCTGCAGGCAGTACCAGCTGCCTACAGATGAATGGGCCCGATACCTGACACCAGGGCTGAGAGGTAAAGCTCTGGAGGCGTTTGCTGCCCTCCCTCAAGAACAAGATGGTGACTATGAGGCCATCAAAAAGGCTCTGATAGCCAAGTACCAGCTTACACCCGAGTTGTACCGTAGGAAGTTCCGGACCCTCCAACGTGGCCCACACGACAGTTACAGTGATGTGGTGCATGGACTGGGGACCCACTTTGACCAGTGGACCCAAGGACTGTCAGTGACCACCTTTGCACAGCTGCGAGACCTGATGATCAAAGACCAGTTCTTTCATCTTTGCCCAGCTGAGGTGCGACAGTTCGTGATGGACAGAGAACCCAAAGACGTGACGAAAGCAGCGCAGATTGCCGATGCCTATGAGGCCAACCGTAGATCGGAAGCGCGGAAGCCAGTCACCACCAGCTGGAGAGGGGGTAAGCCTGCAACCAACGCCAGTACCCCTGCCAGCCAACACACCAGAGGTCCTGGCCCTGTGGCCAACAACACCAGACCTACCACCGAACCTCGCCAGTGTTACTACTGCAAGCGGCCTGGGCATATCAGTACCTTCTGTTCAGACAGGCCGAAGAACCCCCCAGCCAAGGCCCCAGGGCCTAATGCAGCAGTTCTTTTGGTGGGTGGTGTGGTTGGGAGGGTGTGTGACAACGTACAGCCCATTACTGTGGGGAGGCCATGTTGCTACAGGCCTCAAGGACACCGGGGCTGAACGAACCCTCATCCGACCCGAACTGGCGGCCCCTGAAGAAATCATTCCGGGGAAAACCCTAACTGTCACTGGGATTGGGGGCATCAGCTGTCCCTTACCGATGGCCCGGGTTTTTATTGATTGGGGTGCCGGGAGCGGGGTGAAGGAAGTGGGGCTGTCTGATAATTTGCCCACTGATGTTTTGTTGGGGACTGATTTGGGGAGGATGGTTGCATACTACGTCCCTGACACCCCTCCCCAATCTACTAATAAGGGTAAAGTTAACCCTGATGATGATGATGATGGGAAATCGCATGTGTTACCTGACCATGCTTTATCTTGTAATGATGCATCTAATAACCATTTTTTCCCTAGGATTGATGGTGAAAATGTTGTACCTGTGCCAGCTGAACCTGATAATGATTTTTCTGTGAAGGTTAATGTGTCCATAGGTGCAGGCGTGCCCAGCCACGTCGCTCTGCGGAGTGAGACGGCTGAGGAACCCCTAACAGGGGCAAGTGTCGGTGCTACAGGAAATGGGGAGATGCATGGGAACCGTGAGAAAGGTGATGCCATGAAATTGACCAGTGCCACCGAGGAAGGTAACTGGCCCATAAGTAGCACTGCCCCTGGAGTGTTGGGGGTGGAAGGGGAGGTAGAGCCCATAGCAGCGCCGGCTGATGGGTCTTTAGAAACCCCCGGGGAGACAGCCTACGTAGCTGCTGTCACCCGCAGTCAGAGTGCCCGGAACGCAGATAACTGTCGGCCTTCCGGACCCTCCTCAGTCATTACTGTGACTGAACCAGAGGTGGACCCAGAGCAGGTCCAAGAGGGTTCCCGTGGGGAAGGGACCCTGACGTCGCTTCTGGCTTCCCCTAGCCAGGAGTTTCAGGCCGCTCTGCACACAGATGCGAGCCTAGAGAGTTTGAGACAACTTGCCGGGACGCACTTCTCCGAGACTGATAAGGAGAAGGTGTTCTGGGAACAAGGTAGGTTGTACCGGGAGACAGTACCCGGAGAATCACAAAAGGAGTGGTTGAGGGAAAGACAGCTGGTCGTCCCGCAGCAATTCCGGGGTGAGTTGTTGCGGATTGCCCATGAGATCCCGCTAGCTGGACACTTGGGGATCAGCAAAACTAAGGCCCGGCTGTCTCAACACTTCTATTGGCCTAAGATGGGGACAGATGTGTCAAACTACTGCCGCTCCTGTATCACTTGTCAAAGAGTGGGGAAGGCGGGGCCTGCTCTTAAGGCTCCGCTGATCCCTTTGCCAGTGATAGAGGAGCCTTTCCAGAGGATCGCGGTGGACATTGTGGGCCCGCTGGCCGTCCCCAGCAGCTCTGGAAAGCAATACATCCTTACTGTGGTAGACTATGCTACCTGGTACCCAGAGGCAGTAGCTCTGTCGTCAACTAGGGCAGATAAGGTGGCGGATGCCCTGTTGGCCATCTTTTCACGTGTAGGATTTCCCAGGGAAATGCTTACTGATCAAGGGACCCAATTTATGTCTCGCCTAATGGAGGCTCTCTGTAAGAAAATGCAGGTGAAGCACCTGGTATCGAGTGCGTATCACCCACAGACCAATGGCTTGTGTGAACGCTTCAATGGTACCCTCAAACAGATGCTACGCATGCTGGTTGAGACCCAAGGGCGCGACTGGGAGCGGTACCTCCCACACCTGCTGTTCGCTTACCGAGAGGTTCCGCAGGCCTCGACGGGGTTCTCACCCTTCGAGCTCCTGTACGGCAGGCGAGTCCGGGGACCCCTTGGGTTGGTAAGAGAATTCTGGGAAGAGGAGCCGAACCCTTCTGAAGTGTCCATAGTGGAGTATGTCATGCGCTTCCGTGACAAGATGCAGACCTTGACGCAGTTGGTGCATGACAACATGACGCAGGCTCAGGCTGATCAGAAGCACTGGTACGACCAGAACGCCCAGGAGCGGACCTACCACGTGGGTCAAAAGGTGTGGGTGCTGGTCCCCGTACCAACGGATAAGCTTCAGGCAGCCTGGGAGGGCCCGTACGTCGTCCACCAACAGCTCAACCCGGTCACTTACGTGGTCACGCTTGACCACGCTCGGGGTAGGTGAAAGGCCTTTCACGTCAACATGATGAAGGCTCATCACGAACGTGAACCTTTCGTTCTACCGGTCTGCAGCTTGCCCGAAGACGGTGAGGAAGACACCCTCCTGGACTTGCTGGCCCAAGCCAAGGCCAATGGGTCCATCGAGGATGTAGAGGTAAGCGCCTCGTTAACTGAACCCCAGCGGGTGCAGTTGCAAACCACACTGGAACCATTCCGGGTCGTGTTCTCCAACCGACCTGGGAGGACTGAGTTAGCAGTCCACGAGGTGGACACCGGGAATCACGCCCCACTACGGCGAACACCCTATCGAATCTCTGACCAGGTGCAGCAGACTATGCGCCAAGAGATCGATGAGATGTTACAGCTGGGGGTGATTCGAAGGTCAAAGAGCGCGTGGGCATCGCCTGTAGTTCTCGTGCCAAAGAAGGACCGGACCACCCGGTTCTGCGTGGACTACAGGGGGCTCAACGCCATCACAGCCTCGGATGCGCACCCAATGCCGCGCATCGAGGAGCTGATTGAGAAGTTAGCTGGCACAAATTACCTAACAATAATGGATCTGAGTCGGGGATACTGGCAGATTCCCCTGAGCCCTGAGGCACAGGAGAAGTCCGCCTTTATCACACCCTTCGGACTGTACGAGTCCACGGTCATGCCCTTCGGCATGAAGAATGCCCCTGCCACTTTCCAGCGGATGGTCAACCTCCTGCTTCAGGGACTGGAGACGTACGCCGTGGCGTACTTGGATGACATTGCCATCTTCAGTCCCTCCTGGAAGGAACACCTGCAGCATCTCGAGGAGGTGCTCAGGCGAATTCACCAAGCAGGACTGACTATCAAGCCGGGAAAGTGTCAGATGGGCATGAGGGAGGTTCACTACCTGGGAAACCGGGTAGGCGAAGGCACCATGGAGCCAGATCATGGCAATGGTGATGGGTTGGCCCACCAGGGTGAACCTGCTGAGGTGCGCATGGAGGAGAACCATCAGGTCCTGCCTCCCTAGCGCACACCAAAAGGGGGAGGTGTCACGATATGGTATGAAATATCATAAGTAGTTCTCTTGCTAGCCTGAGTGGGCTAAGCCCCCTTCTTGGAGCACAGTTTGAGCTGCAAATTCCTGGCTTTCCTTCTCTGAGAGTATGGGGGAAGAGAGGTTTTATTGCCGAATGGAATTTACGACTAGCATTTCCTGTGTAAGCCCTTATTCAGCTATAAGGGAAGTAGAAACTTCAAGAATCCATGAAAGATTCTTTGTTTAGTTTTTGTTAGATATTAGGCAAACGATTTAAGCTAGAAATACGAAAATATATATTCGTAGTCTCACTCTGTGTATCTACACATCCCATGATACTCGGGCTTCTAACTCCGTCTGGTAAAGAAGTAGGGTTTTCTCTGTAAATATGTATCCCAGATAGGACATATTTGATCTCATTAGAATGCTCACGTTAACCCGAGATGATTGATGGGTTTGTTAGAACTATGACGTGTTTTGTAGTGAAGTTATAGAAATCAGAGAGAATAGTTTAAAGTTTAGGCAGAATGTAGAGAGAGGAGGGTCTGGATAAGCCAGCCTTTCTGTGATGTCACAGCCTTAATGTTTTAAGTGTCTGGCAGGCTCTGAGGAGTCACTTGCTGCTTGATTTCTTGTCTTGTCCTGGAAGAGCCCTGCTCACGTCCAAATGAGCTGGGACGTATGGGAAAAACTGCCCTAGCCTGGTTGCCTGTCATGCTTTGAACATGTAAGTGTTGCTTTTTCTCATTTATTCCTTTTATGTTATAATTACCCTTGTACATATTTGCAATTGTCTCATTTGTAACTTCTTTATAAAATATTTTTGATAAAGCACTGCCTAATTAATTTCAATGGAATATACTATTATATATTAGTTCGTTCATCCATGCTCTAAACTTACCCAGTCTTCTGAAGTGAAATACGCTACTGTTATTGTTGTGTTGGGTTAGCTTCGGACCCGTTTAATCGAAGCTGGTGGCAGTGATACCGATAGTGTGCAGACTTTTGGGTGATGCTGAAGCGGCTGCGGGGTTAATAATTATTGTTCCTGCCTGAGTGGGAGTAGTTATCGCGTCGCTGCAGCGTGCCCAATAGCCAGTACATAGCAGGCAGCCTTTCTGGCGACTAATTACCCAGGGTGCAGTACCTAATCTGACCTGAGAGTAAGGGGGCGCCAGAGAACTGCAAGTGTTAAGTGGAACTGTAAGCGGGATATACATAAATCCCTGCAGTTTGTGGTATATTGAAAGCAGTGGGATACCTAGAATAAGCCCCTGCTGTAAGCTAAGAGGTCAATAGCCTTGTGTGTTTTTTTTTTTCATCACATCGTGGAGTGGAGGGATAACTAAGATAAGCCCCCCTGCACATGTGATAGCCGTCTGTTGGCCTAAAGTCACCTCAATCCGTGACGTAGGGGTGACGGTCACGGTGTGAATCCTGACCCATTGGTGACAGCGGTCAGGGGAATCGTGACACCTCCCTCTGCAGCCAATAGCAGCCTGTATTGTGCAGAGCAGGCTATTATACAGTGATTAGGAGGAGTCCTCCATCTGCAGCCAGTGTAGCGGCCTGTATTGTGCAGAGCAGGCTATTATACAGTGATTAGGAGGAGTCCTCCCCCTGGAGCCAGTGTAGCAGCCTGTATTGTGCAGAGCAGGCTATTATACAGTGATTAGGAGGAGTCCTCCATCTGCAGCCAGTGTAGCAGCCTGTATTGTGCAGAGCAGGCTATTATACAGTGATTAGGAGGGGTCCTCCCCCTGGAGCCAGTGTAGCAGCCTGTATTGTGCAGAGCAGGCTATTATACAGTGATTAGGAGGAGTCCTCCCCCTGCAGCCAGTGTAGCAGTCTGTATTGTGCAGACCAGGATATTATACAGTGATTAGGAGGAGTCCTCCCCCTGCAGCCAGTGTAGCAGCCTGTATTGTGCAGAGCAGGCTATTATACAGTGCTTAGGAGGAGTCCTCCCTCTGCAGCCAGTGTAGCAGCCTGTATTGTGCAGAGCAGGCTATTATACAGTGATTAGGAGGAGTCCTCCCCCTGCAGCCAGTGTAGCAGCCTGTATTGTGCAGAGCAGGCTATTATACAGTGCTTAGGAGGAGTCCTCCCTCTGCAGCCAGTGTAGCAGCCTGTATTGTGCAGAGCAGGCTATTATACAGTGATTAGGAGGAGTCCTCCCTCTGCAGCCAGTGTAGCAGCCTGTATTGTTCAGAGCAGGCTATTATACAGTGATTAGGAGGAGTCCTCCCTCTGCAGCCAGTGTAGCAGCCTGTATTGTGCAGAGCAGGCTATTATGTAGTGATTAGGAGGAGTCCTCCCTCTGTAGCCAGTGTAGCAGCCTGTATTGTGCAGAGCAGGCTATTATACAGTGATTAGGAGGAGACCTCCCCCTGCAGCCAGTGTAGCAGCCTGTAGTGTGCAGAGCAGGCTATTATACAGTGATTAGGAGGAGTCCTCCCCCTGCAGCCAGTGTAGCAGCCTGTATTGTGCAGAGCAGGCTATTATACAGTGATTAGGAGGAGTCCTCCCTCTGCAGCCAGTGTAGCAGCCTGTATTGTGCAGAGCAGGCTATTATACAGTGATTAGGAGGAGTCCTCCCTCTGCAGCCAGTGTAGCAGCCTGTATTGTGCAGAGCAGGCTATTATACAGTGATTAGGAGGAGTCCTCCCTCTGCAGTCAGTGTAGCAGCCTGTATTGTGCAGAGCAGGCTATTATACAGTGATTAGGAGGAGTCCTCCCTCTGCAGCCAGTGTAGCAGCCTGTATTGTACAGAGCAGGCTATTATACAGTGATTAGGAGGAGTCCTCCCTCTGCAGCCAGTGTAGCAGCCTGTATTGTGCAGAGCAGGCTATTATGTAGTGATTAGGAGGAGTCCTCCCTCTGTAGCCAGTGTAGCAGCCTGTATTGTGCAGAGCAGGCTATTATACAGTGATTAGGAGGAGACCTCCCCCTGCAGCCAGTGAAGCAGCCTGTACTGTGCAGAGCAGGCTATTATACAGTGATTAGGAGGAGTCCTCCCCCTGCAGCCAGTGTAGCAGCCTGTATTGTGCAGAGCAGGCTATTATACAGTGATTAGGAGGAGTCCTCCCCCTGCAGACAGTGTAGCAGCCTGTATTGTGCAGAGCAGACTATTATACAGTGATTAGGAGGAGTCCTCCCTCTGCAGCCAATAGCAGCCTGTATTGTGCAGAGCAGGCTATTATACAGTGATTAGGAGGAGTCCTCCATCTGCAGCCAGTGTAGCAGCCTGTATTGTGCAGAGCAGGCTATTATACAGTGATTAGGAGGAGTCCTCCCCCTGGAGCCAGTGTAGCAGCCTGTATTGTGCAGAGTAGGCTATTATACAGTGATTAGGAGGAGTCCTCCATCTGCAGCCAGTGTAGCAGCCTGTATTGTGCAGAGCAGGCTATTATACAGTGATTAGGAGGGGTCCTCCCCCTGGAGCCAGTGTAGCAGCCTGTATTGTGCAGAGCAGGCTATTATACAGTGATTAGGAGGAGTCCTCCCCCTGCAGCCAGTGTAGCAGTCTGTATTGTGCAGAGCAGGATATTATACAGTGATTAGGAGGAGTCCTCCCCCTGCAGCCAGTGTAGCAGCCTGTATTGTGCAGAGCAGGCTATTATACAGTGCTTAGGAGGAGTCCTCCCTCTGCAGCCAGTGTAGCAGCCTGTATTGTGCAGAGCAGGCTATTTTACAGTGATTAGGAGGAGTCCTCCCCCTGCAGCCAGTGTAGCAGCCTGTATTGTGCAGAGCAGGCTATTATACAGTGCTTAGGAGGAGTCCTCCCTCTGCAGCCAGTGTAGCAGCCTGTATTGTACAGAGCAGGCTATTATACAGTGATTAGGAGGAGTCCTCCCTCTGCAGCCAGTGTAGCAGCCTGTATTGTTCAGAGCAGGCTATTATACAGTGATTAGGAGGAGTCCTCCCTCTGCAGCCAGTGTAGCAGCCTGTATTGTGCAGAGCAGGCTATTATGTAGTGATTAGGAGGAGTCCTCCCTCTGTAGCCAGTGTAGCAGCCTGTATTGTGCAGAGCAGGCTATTATACAGTGATTAGGAGGAGACCTCCCCCTGCAGCCAGTGTAGCAGCCTGTACTGTGCAGAGCAGGCTATTATACAGTGATTAGGAGGAGTCCTCCCCCTGCAGCCAGTGTAGCAGCCTGTATTGTGCAGAGCAGGCTATTATACAGTGATTAGGAGGAGTCCTCCCTCTGCAGCCAGTGTAGCAGCCTGTATTGTGCAGAGCAGGCTATTATACAGTGATTAGGAGGAGTCCTCCCTCTGCAGCCAGTGTAGCAGCCTGTATTGTGCAGAGCAGGCTATTATACAGTGATTAGGAGGAGTCCTCCCTCTACAGTCAGTGTAGCAGCCTGTATTGTGCAGAGCAGGCTATTATACTGTGATTAGGAGGAGTCCTCCCTCTGCAGCCAGTGTAGCAGCCTGTATTGTACAGAGCAGGCTATTATACAGTGATTAGGAGGAGTCCTCCCTCTGCAGCCAGTGTAGCAGCCTGTATTGTGCAGAGCAGGCTATTATGTAGTGATTAGGAGGAGTCCTCCCTCTGTAGCCAGTGTAGCAGCCTGTATTGTGCAGAGCAGGCTATTATACAGTGATTAGGAGGAGACCTCCCCCTGCAGCCAGTGTAGCAGCCTGTACTGTGCAGAGCAGGCTATTATACAGTGATTAGGAGGGCTCCTCCCTCTGCAGCCAGTGTAGCAGCCTGTATTCTGCAGAGCAGGCTATTACACAGTGATTAGGAAGGGCCCTCCCCCTGCAGCCAGTGTAACAGCCTGTATTGTGCAGAGCAGGCTATTATACAGTGATTAGGAGGAGTTCTCCCTCTGCAGCCAGTGTAGCAGCCTGTATTGTGCAGAGCAGGCTATTATACAGTGATTAGGAGGAGTCCTCCCTCTGCAGCCAGTGTAGCAGCCTGTATTGTGCAGAGCAGGCTATTATACAGTGATTAGGAGGAGTCCTCCCCTTGCAGCCAGTGTAGCAGCCTGTATTGTACAGAGCAGGCTATTATACAGTGATTAGGAGGAGTCCTCTCTCTGCAGCCTGTGTAGCAGCCTGTATTGTGCAGAGCAGGCTATTATACAGTGATTAGGAGGAGACCTCCCCCTGCAGCCAGTGTAGCAGCCTGTATTGTGCAGAGCAGACTATTATACAGTGATTAGGAGGAGTCCTCCCTCTGCAACCAGTGTAGCAGCCTGTATTGTGCAGAGCAGGCTATTATACAGTGATTCGGAGGAGTCCTCCCCCTGCAGCCAGTGAAGCAGCCTGTATTGTGCAGAGCAGGCTATTATACAGTGATTAGGAGAAGTCCTCCCTCTGCAGCCAGTGTAGCAGCCTGTCTTGTGCAGAGCAGGCTGTTATACAGTGATTAGGAGGAGTCCTCCCCCTGCAGCCAGTGTAGCAGCCTGTATTGTGCAGAGCAGGCTGTTATACAGTGATTAGGAGGAGTCCTCCCTCTGCAGCCAGTGTAGCAGCTTGTATTGTGCAGAGCAGGCTATTATACAGTGATTAGGATGAGTCCTCCCTCTGCAGCCAGTGTAGCAGCCTGTATTGTGCAGAACAGGCTATTATACAGTGATTAGGAGGAGTCCTCCCTCTGCAGCCAGCGTAGCAGCCTGTATTGTGCAGAGCAGGCTATTATACAGTGATTAGGAGGGGTCCTCCCCCTGCAGCCAGTGTAGCAGCCTGTATTGTGCAGAGCAGGCTATTATACAGTGATTAGGAGGAGTCCTCCCCGTGCAGCCAGTGTAGCAGCCTGTATTGTGCAGAGCAGGCTATTATACAGTGATTAGGAGGAGTCCTCCCTCTGCAGCCAGTGTAGCAGCCTGTATTCTGCAGAGCAGACTATTATACAGTGATTAGGAGTCCTCCTCCTGCAGCCAATGTAGCAGCCTGTATTGTGCAGAGCAGGCTATTATACAGTGATTAGGAGTCCTCCCTCTGCAGTCAGTGTAGCAGCCTGTATTGTGCAGAGCAGGCTATTATACAGTGATTAGGAGGAGTCCTCCCTCTGCAGTCAGTGTAGCAGCCTGTATTGTGCAGAGCAGGCTGTTCTGTCCCCACATGAGGCGAATGGAGGTGTGGTTGATTAATAAGTGTTGTGAGAGAGAAACGTACCTCCGTATTTCTTCGATGTGAGGCAGACAGGACCAATGCTGCTCAGCGTCCGAAGAGATGATGCACTCCAGGGATTGTGTAATCCAGACTTGTTTATTTTGTAGATCTGGACATACAGCGTATAACTGGTAATACAGAACTTCTCCAGAAATGCAGGGTAGACAGGGTACAGTAAGATGTAGCACCAAGTGTGTCTGCAAGTGTGAGCAGCATGAGAGAGTGCTCGAAATTCTGATGCCTTCCTAAGCCCAGTTCAAAAGCACGTCGTCTCACAACAGAAAGTAAACTGGAAATGGCTGCCAGAGGAAGAGAAGATTTGACCCCTGAACCGGATGTAAGACATGCCCACAAGAAATAAATGAAAAACAAGCTGCCATACAGAAAAAGGCCATTGGTATGGTATGAAATATCATAAGTAGTTCTCTTGCTAGCCTGTGTGGGCTAAGCCCCCCTTCTTGGAGTAACAGTTTGTAGCTGCAAATTCCTGGCTTTCCTTCTCAGAGAGAGTGGGGGTTAGAAGTTTTATGGCCGAACGGAATTTACGACTAGCATTTCCTGTGTAAGCTCTTGTTCAGCTATAAGGGAAGTAGAAACTTCAAGAATCCATGAAAGATTCTTTGTTTAGTTTTTGTTAGATATTAGGCAAACGATTTAAGCTAGGAACATGAAAATATATATTCGTATTCCCACTCGGTGTAGGTACCCATCCCTTTAAACTCGGGTTTCTAACTCCATCTGGTAAAGAAGTAGGGTTTTCTCTGTAAATATGTATCCCAGATAGGACATATTTGATCTTATTAGAATGCTCACGTTAATCCGAGATGAATTATGGGTTTGGTATGACTCTGTCATGTTTTGTAGTGAAGTTATAGAAATCAGAGAGAATAGTTTAAAGTTTAGGCAGAATGTAGAGAGAGGAGGGTCTGGATAAGCCAGCCTTTCTGTGATGTCACAGCCTTAATGTTTTAAGTGTCTGGCAGGCTCTGAGGAGTCACTTTCTGCTAGATTTCTTCCTGACTTCTTGTCCTCTCCTGAAGCCAGCAGCATCCCATGGACTGGGATATATGGAAACTGCCCTAGCCTGATTGCCTGCAATGTGTTGAACCTGTGAGTGATATTTTTTTCTCATTAAATCCCTGCAGTTCGTGGTATATTGAAAGCAGTGGGATACCTAGAATAAGCCCCTGCTGTAAACTAAGAGGTCAATAGCCTTGTGTGTGTTTTTTTTCATCACATCGTGGAGTGGAGGGATAACTAAGATAAGCCCCCCTGCACATGTGATAGCCATCTGTTGGCCTAAAGTCACCTCAATCCGTGACGTAGGGGTGACGGTCACGGTGTGAATCCTGACCCATTGGTGACAGCGGTCAGGGGAATCGTGACAGGTGGCAGCAGAGTAAAATATAACAACATACATGGAAACTGAGGAATATACATGGAACAGCACACTCCCCGTCTGAAATTCCGTAAGGGATTTCACTATATCAATGTCCTTAAAAAGTCCAACAACCTAGAAAGTGAAACCAAACATGCATTGTCACGATTCCCCTCCACGATGTGATGAAAAAAACCACACACAAGGCTATTGACCTCTTAGTTTACAGCAGGGGCTTATTCTAGGTATCCCACTGCTTTTCTATATACCACGAACTGCAGGGATTTATGTATATCCCGCTTACAGTTCCACTTAACACTTGCAGCTCTCTGGCGCCCCCTTACTCTCAGGTCAGATTAGGTACTGCACCCTGGGTAATTAGTCGCCAGAAAGGCTGCCTGCTATGTACTGGCTATTGGGCACGCTGCAGCGACGCGATAACTACTCCCACTCAGGCAGGAACAATAATTATTAACGTCGCAGCCGCTACAACATAACCCAAAAGTCTGCACACTTCTCGCTGCCACCAGCTTCGATTAAACGGGTCCGAAGCTAACCCAACTCAACAGTAACAGTAGCGTATTTCACTTCAGAAGACTGGGTAAGTTTAGAGCATGGATGAACGAACTAATATATAATAGTATATTCCATTGAAATTAATTAGGCAGTGCTTTATGAAAAAAATATTTTATAAAGAAGTTACAAATGAGACAATTGCAAATATGTACAAGGGTAATTATGAAATAAACAGGGTTTAAATGAGAAAAGTAACACTCACATGTTCAACGCATTGCAGGCAATCAGGCTAGGGCAGTTTCCATATATCCCAGTCCATGGGATGCTGCTGGCTTCAGGAGAGGACAAGAAGTCAGGAAGAAATCTAGCAGAGACACAGCTGGGGATGTGTGCAGCCAGTTATACTTTCAAGGCTGTGACATCACAGAAAGGCTGGCTTATCCAGACCCTCCTCTCTCTACATTCTGCCTAAACTTTAAACTATTCTCTCTGATTTCTATAACTTCACTACAAAACATGTCAGAGTCAGACCAAACTCCTCATTCATCTCAGATTAACGTGGGCATTCTAATGAGATCAAATATGTCCTATCTGGGATACATATTTCCAGAGAAATCCCTACTTCTTTACCAGATGGAGTTAGAAGCTCGTGTTTCGCAGGTTGTGTAGATACACCGAGTGAGAATAAAAATATATATTTTCGTATTTCTAGCTTAAATCGTTTGCCTAATATCTAACAAAAACTAAACAAAGAATCTTTCCTGAATCTTGGAGCCACTTTTCCAGTTTGAACTAGAGAATGTGGGAGGGGTGAGGGACTTTCCTCTGAGCCTGGAATTTACGACCCCAGAGCAATAAAACCTCTCTTCCCCCATACTCTCAGAGAAGGAAAGCCAGGAATTTGCAGCTACAAACTGTTGCTCCAAGAAGGGGGGCTTAGCCCACACAGGCTAGAGAACTACTTATGATATTTCATACCATATCGTGACACCTCCCCCTTTTGGTGTGCGCTAGGGAGGCAGTACCCCACGGTATGACTCCATGGGCACCTCAGTAGGTTCACCCTGGCGGGAGAGTCCATCTGCATTCCCATGCTCTTTGCCCGTTTTATGTTCAATGGTGAAGTCAAACTGCTGAAGGGCAAGGCTCCAGCGTAGCAACCTGCCGTTGGTTCCACACATGGCGTTTAGCCAGCGAAGAGGGTTGTGGTCGGTCACCACAGTGAAAGTGTGACCATACAAGTAGGGCTGCAAGCGCTGCAGGGCCCAGACTATGGCCAGGCACTCCTTCTCAATGGTGGAGTAGGCCACTTCCCTCGGCAAAAGTTTCCGGCTCAGGTATAACACGGGGTGCTCTTGGTCCTCCGAGTCAACCTGGCTGAGCACAGCACCAAGGCCAAACTCGCTGGCGTCGGTCTGCACCAAGAACGGTCGACTGCTGTCGACTGCTTTCAACACCGGGGCGTTGCACAGTGCGGTTTTCAACGCCTGGAAGGCCCCCTCACAGCCATCTGTCCAGTTGACAATGTGAGGTAGCTTCTTCCTGGTGAAGTCCGTCAAAGGTTTTGCCAGGCTACTATAGTGCTTTACGAAGCGCCTATAGTACCCTGCAGTGCCCAAGAAGGACATCACCTGTTTCTTGGTCACGGGAGTGGGCCAGTTCACGATCACTCCCACTTTGTCAGGCTCTGGCTTCAGGGTGTTCCCGCCTACCCGGTGCCCCAGGTAGTGAACCTCCCTCATGCCCATCTGACACTTTCCCGGCTTGATAGTCAGTCCTGCTTGGTGAATTCGCCTGAGCACCTCCTCGAGATGCTGCAGGTGTTCCTTCCAGGAGGGACTGAAGATGGCAATGTCATCCAAGTACGCCACGGTGTACGTCTCCAGTCCCTGAAGCAGGAGGTTGACCATCCGCTGGAAAGTGGCAGGGGCATTCTTCATGCCGAAGGGCATGACCGTGGACTCGTACAGTCCAAAGGGTGTGATAAAGGCGGACTTTTCCTGCGCCTCGGGGCTCAGGGGAATCTGCCAGTATCCTCGACTCAGATCCATTATTGTTAGGTAATCTGCGCCAGCTAACTTCTCAAGCAGCTCCTCCATGCGCGGCATTGGGTGCGCATCCGAGGCTGTGATGGCGTTGAGCCCCCTGTAGTCCACGCAGAACCGGGTGGTCCGGTCCTTGTTTGGCACAAGAACTACAGGTGATGCCCACGCGCTCTTTGACCGCCGAATCACCCCCAGCTGTAACATCTCATCGATCTCTTGGCGCATAGTCTGCTGCACCTGGTCAGAGATTCGATAGGGTGTTCGCCGTAGTGGGGCGTGATTCCCGGTGTCCACCTCGTGGACGGCTAACTCAGTCCTCCCAGGTCGGTTGGAGAACACGACCCGGAAAGGTTCCAGTGTGGTTTGCAACTGTACCCGCTGGGGTTCAGTTAACGAGGCGCTTACCTCCACATCCTCGATGGACCCATTGGCCTTGGCTTGGGCCAGCATGTCCAGGAGGGTGTTTTCCTCACCGTCTTCGGGCAAGCTGCAGACCGGGAGGACGAAAGGTTCACGTTCGTGATGAGCCTTCATCATGTTGACGTGAAAGGCCTTTCGCCTACCCCGAGCGTGGTCAAGCGTGACCACGTAAGTGACCGGGTTGAGCTGTTGGTGGACGACGTACAGGCCCTCCCAGGCGGCCTGAAGCTTATCCGTTGGTACAGGGACCAGCACCCACACCTTTTGACCCACGTGGTAGGTCCGCTCCCGGGCGTTCTGGTCGTACCAGTGCTTCTGATCAGCCTGAGCCTGCGTCATGTTGTCATGCACCAACTGCGTCAAGGTCTGCATCTTGTCACGGAAGCGCATGACATACTCCACTATGGACACTTCAAAAGGGTTCGGCTCCTCTTCCCAGGATTCTCTTACCAACCCAAGGGGTCCCCGGACTCGTCTGCCGTACAGGAGCTCAAAGGGGGAGAACCCCGTCGAGGCCTGTGGAACCTCTCGGTAAGCGAACAGCAGGTGTGGGAGGTACCGCTCCCAGTCGCGCCCTTGAGTCTCAACCAGCATGCGTAGCATCTGTTTGAGGGTACCATTGAAGCGTTCACACAAGCCATTGGTCTGTGGGTGATACGCACTCGATACCAGGTGCTTCACCTGCATTCTCTTACCGAGAGCCTCCATTAGACGAGACATTAATTGGGTCCCTTGATCAGTAAGCATTTCCCTGGGAAATCCTACACGTGAAAAGATGGCCAACAGGGCATCCCCCACCTTATCTGCCCTAGTTGACGACAGAGCTACTGCCTCTGGGTACCGGGTAGCGTAGTCTACCACAGTAAGGATGTATTGCTTTCCAGAGCTGCTGGGGATGGCCAGCGGGCCCACAATGTCCACCGCGATCCTCTGGAAAGGCTCCTCTATCACTGGCAAAGGGATCAGGGGAGCCTTAATAGCAGGCCCCGCTTTCCGCACCCTTTGACAGGTGACACAGGAGCGGCAGTAGTTTGACACATCTGTCCCCATCTTAGGCCAATAGAAGTGTTGAGACAGCCGGGCCTTAGTTTTGCTGATCCCCAAGTGTCCAGCTAGCGGGATCTCATGGGCAATCCGCAACAACTCACCCCAGAATTGCTGTGGGACGACCAGCTGTCTTTCCCTCAACCACTCCTTTTGTGATTCTCCGGGTACTGTCTCCCGGTACAACCTATCTTGTTCCCAGAACACCTTCTCCTTATCAGTCTCGGAGAAGGGCGTCCCGGCAAGTTGTCTCAAACTCTCTAGGCTCGCATCTGTGTGCAGAGCGGCCTGAAACTCCTGGCTAGGGGAAGCCAGAAGCGACGTCAGGGTCCCTTCCCCACGGGAACCCTCTTGGACCTGCTCTGGGTCCACCTCTGGTTCAGTCACAGTGATGACTGAGGAGGGTCCGGAAGGCTGACAGTTATCTGCGTTCCGGGCACTCTGACTGCGGGTGACAGCAGCTACGTAGGCTGTCTCACCGGGGATTTCTACAGGCCCATCAGCCGGCGCTGCTATGGGCATTACCTCCCCATCCACCCCCAACACTCCAGGGGCAGTACTACTTATGGGCCAGTTACCTTCCTCGGTGGCACTGGTCACTTTCATGGCGTCACCTTCCTCACGGTTCCCATGCATCTCCCCATTTCCTGTAGCACCGACACTTGCCCCTGTTAGGGGTTCCTCAGCCGTCTCACTCCGCAGAGCGACGTGGCTGGGCACGCCTGTACCTATGGACACATTAACCTTCACAGAAAAATCATTATCAGGTTCCGCTGGCACAGGTACAACATTTTCACCATCAATCCTAGGGAAAAAATGGTTATTAGATGCATCATTACAAGATAAAGCATGGTCAGGTAACACATGCGATTTCCCATCATCATCATCATCATCAGGGTTAACATTACCCTTATTAGTAGA